>NC_134353.1:329318028-329676778 GCF_048569485.1 Anomaloglossus baeobatrachus
GTCTGAGAATGACAGCTCTTCTTAGAGGACTGTGCTCCTGCCACCAGTCATGGACAGTAGTGGTGGGATGCATGGGACTGACAGTACTGCACCTGGACTTATCAGGACCAGATAAGACTTTTTATTTTACCAGATGTATATATATTTTTATAAACTATAAGCCAATGAATGAACACAGAGTACAGTATTATTAATTATTATTAACCCTTCAAGCTTACACATATCACATTGGCCAACTGAGGGCTTGATACGTTATCACCCCTGTGGAAGGACTAACCCTAAATCAAGGCTCTTGTAAATAAATGGCAGGAGGTTAATGCACTGTGAATGTGTAAATGTAAAGTAACCTTCTATTGTGATAAGGAGAAAGGTGAAGGAGGGACCAGATGACCCCTCTCTAGCATCTGCTCTCTTCTTACTTCCCTCATATATGGACTCTCTAATGGTCCCTATTCTACTTTCCATAAAGTCACACAAGCCTTAGTATTTATTACTATGTTACATAATTAAAGAGGGGGAGGGGGTGCGTTTTTAGGATTTCCCTCAATGCCTCAATTCCTTGTACCAGCCCCTGGCAGAAGATGTTACATTATATTCCAATATGCAGCTTTTTGTATGATAAGATTTACTAAGTGATATATAAGGGACGTTCTTTTTAAGCTACCACTACATGGAGATATTAACTGCTATTAATTTATAGAAGTATCTCAACTTTGGAAAAGGAAAGAATGGACTTCAAGAAAACCTGAAGTATAAATATAGATTGCACTTTTTGTTGTAAACAACATACAGGACTCTTCGAGGTGACTCCATCCATGGGGAGCGCGGTCACCTATAATAATCAGTGATATGGATGGACTATTGATCTCAGGAGAGATCTCAGAAACATAGTAACAATTGTTTGTATATTTGTTTGCATTTTCTTCATTTATTATTATGATTTCAGCACTTTGTTCTTTGTCTATAAGTGTTCAGTAAAGACACACGACCCCTTGATTTTATTGTAGAGTTGTATCTATGGTCTCACTTATGGTCTCTTATTGTGTTTTTATCATCCACTACATTGTGGAATCCACAATAAATTAACCTCTTCATTGACTTGGGTATGTGCCATGACTAATAGAATTGCTACACATCCTGGAAAAAAATCTCATTTGCTCTTTTCTACCCAGAGAAACTTTCTGAAACTTACAACTTCTTGCTGTTAAACAGAGAGTAACAATGTACCAGTTTCTCTTCTGGTAGTGCATTCTTCTGAATTCTATGTGCAACTTTTAGTTTCCTCCAGGAACTTTTTTAAACATATAAATACTTAAAAATTTAGAGGAAGGGATAAAGAATCTTTATGGTATTATATGGCTGTCATCTAGGAAAAGTCAAGAAAAAAAAAATACAATAACCAATTTATGAAAATTAAGATATTTTTTAATTGCTATATTTAATGCATTGAATTTTTTTATGCTGTGCAAATTTATTATTATTACTATTTATTATTATAATTATTATTATATGTTTCTACACTTTCCAGCAACATCAGTATCTTTATTAAGATTATAAAAAAAGTATTCTTCTTCTTCTTCTTCATAATAATAATAATAATAATAATAATAATAATAATAATAATAATAATAATAATAATAGTAATAATACATTTCTACCCTTTCCTGCAACATCAGTACACATATAATATTATAAAAAGTTGCATTACTATTATTATATTTTTCTACACTTTCCAGCAACATCAGTATCTTTATTAAGATTATAAAAAAAAGTCTTCCCCTTCTTCTTCTTCTTCTTCTTCTTCTTCTTCTTCATCATAATAATAATAATAATAATAATAATAATAATAATAACAATAATAATAATAATAATATATTTATACACTTTCCTGAAACATCAGTGCCATTATTAATATTATAAAAAGTTGTGTTATTATTATTATTATTATTATTATTATTATTATTATTAACATTACTATTATATATTTCTACACTTTCCTGCAACATCACTACTCTTATTAACATAATAAAAATGTTTTTATTATTATTATTATATGTTTCTACATTTTCCAGCAACATTAATATCTTTATTAACATTATAAAAAAGTATTATTATTATTGTTATATATTTCTATACTTTTCAGAAAAATCAGTATCTTTATTAACATTATAAAAAAATACTATTATTATTATTATTAATATTATTATTTTTTATTTCAAATAAAATGGTCTTCAACTTACCTCAGGTGGGTAGTTGTAGTTTAACCCCTGCTACAGAGCTATGCCATCCAATAAATTAAGGTAAAGGGACAGAACCAGTTAGCATATTATTATCATCTTTATGCCCAAGCTTGCAGCCCTGATTCCTTCATTGGTAATATAAGGCTAGTAGGTGTTAGACACTTAGTGGAGTTCTAAGGACTAGTTGTATATTCATGTATAAGAACGTTAGAAAAAGGCTCATACTTCAAACAAGCTTGTAATCTTCACTATAAATCAGCAAGGCATAAATCAGTCTATTATGACCCTACATAAACTGAATTATACATTTTATTTCTTTTTCACTTTTTTTTTAATACTAAATTAGATGCAAAATTTTCCTTCAGCTCTGCTTCTTTGCATGCCGGGCACTGATGTTATAGCACAAAAGTAATGCGCGCGTTTTAAGTTGTAATATGACATGTTTAACCCTTTTCTGAATATAAACTACTACAAAGCCTATGTTCCCACAATGAATATTTGGAGAGTTTTTGTTCTTGCAGAATTTCTGCACCTATTAGCTAAATTAGCTCATTTGTGATTTTCATTGTGTTTTTTTAGTGCATTTTTTACACGCATCTTTATAGTGTTTTTAACCTGCGATTTCCCCCCCCCCTCTTTTTGGTGTGTCGTGCTTTAAATAAAGCTGTTTAGATTTGATATTTTCTGCTATTTGGATTTTCAAAAATTTGATTGATATAGTTATGTGCCTGTTACATGAGATTTTAGTGTGTTTCAGCAACAGACACCCACTAAAAAACACATATGCTTTTTTTTCTGTGGATTTTCAGCATTTTATGCAATTCTACGGGGAACAACTCAGTGTACCCGCAAGAAGAATTGAAGATTTGAAACACACACCGCAGGCCAGTTTATACAGTGCTAAAAAAAAGCACAGCGGGCAGGAGATTTCTATACATCACATTCACTTTGCTAGAACAATAAGACGCTGCGTTTTAGTGCAGAGAAAAAATAACGCAGCATCAAAAACTCATTGTGGGAACATAACCAAAGATCCCTTCAGTGTCTTCTCCCGGAAGGATTTATACTCTATACTTTCCTGTATACTAACACTGTAATAATCAGTATAGACACCAGGGGTCATATACTCATAATACGAGGACGTGTGTGTCAGTGATGCCTCATATTCTGCATAATATTTACAAAATAAAGAAGTCTGGTTCAAAAACTTGTAACCCAAACTGCAGGAAACTGTCAGGAAATTAAAAAAAACCCTGGTTAGTAAAAGTGGTGGTAGTTATGTTCATAAACTCACCTATTCTACTAGTCTTACTTAATTTTCTATATTTGATACTTGTCTCATATATATATATATACACAGTATAGATATATATAAATATATATATGTATATATATATATATATATATATATATATATATATATATATACTACATGATGTAGTGCCATCCATCCTCTAGTTAGTGAAGTCCCGTTTCCATTTATGCCACCATGCTTCCCTTTTTATGTAACATAGTGGTGAACCATTGGAGGAACACTGATGCCAAAACTGAATTAATAGATTTCAATGACATGTTTCCCTCTCATACCCCTCATCAGTTATTGAACCGGATTGTTTGTGGAGCCAAAATAGGGCGTTTTGCATGGAGCGTTTTTGATCTGGCTATGGATGCCCTTAAGTGCACAACTTTTTCTTTAACTGACCAGACACCAGTGATAAATATGACCGCAGCATTGGAGGCAGATAAAAGAGCGTGGCTGCAGGATCAGACAACACAGGATTTGTTTGTAGTCTGTTTTCCCAGTAACACATACAGTAGGTTTGTATAGGATCTATAGACACAAGATGAGACTTTTGCAACAATGCAAATACCCGGTTGCAGTGGTAAACCTTCCCTTTAAGACTTTTCTTCACAGAGACATATCATGGCTGCATTTTATCATTTGTATTATCCCACAATTTTGCTAAACTATATAGGGATCTGTAGTGCTCTATAGAATTGCAGGAGACTGGGTTTTGTCACTATAGATATTTGAATCAGGTCATACTAAAATCTAAAGGACTTAAAAATACAAATAAATGTACCAATAAAAAATTATAAATAATAGCAATGCCAATTTATGTACATTTAGGATTCCTCAATGTTCCCCGGCCATCACCATTCATGTTTCCTTCTGAATATTTGTTTATGTGCTAGAATTGGATATTTAGGAAACAGTCAATAGGCAACAGGTGGCAAACAAAGGAGGAGAGGAACTATTTGTATCACTTTGTTTGATAAAGCCTATGCTTCCAAAGGTTTATAGGGTCTGTATTTAAGATTTTATTTTTTAAATACTTAAAAATATTTTTACCGTATTTATTAGATCCCCCAGGGGACTTGAACATGGGATCTTATAATCACATATGTCATATACTGCACTACTTCAGTAGTACAGTGCATAACCAAGCCTGTCAATGTTTGACTGTCAGATAGCCTATCAGACTCCACCAGGTAACCTATCAAACTCCCTCAGGTAGTCTATGAGATTCCACCAGGTAATCTATGACATTCCACCAGGCAGCCTATCAGATTCCACCAGGTATCCTGTCCGACTCCACCAGGTTGCCTAAAAGACTCCACCAGGTAGCCTATCAGACTCCTCCTCCAGTAGGATTTGATAGGCCATAGTATATTGCAGGTGAGGAGGCCACTATGAGTCCAGTTGCCATACAAATTCATCGGCTCCCTGCAATTGCGCTGTGGGGGTGATAGTTGGCTGACAAAGGGAGCATATGAGGTGTAAAAAATCCTAGGATCATCAAGAAAACTGATCCAAGCTGTTACAACAGGATCCCTACTATCAGTTAGGCTTTTGCAGCTGATTGCACCGGTGTAGAAGCTCTACTGTGTGATCCACATGATGTATATATCTGTCACAGAGCACAAAGTGCTTTGATGGATATATATGTCATGACAGATATATATCTCGTATAACATTTATGGGTTAAGTGAAAGCACATCCATCTTGGCTCATTGGTTAGCACGGTAGTGTTCAAATCTCACCTAAGACATCTTTAGGGAGTTTGTATGTTCTGCCTGTGTTTGTTTGGATTTCCTCCCACACTTCAATATATATTAATAGGGAACTTAATTTGTGAGCCCCGATAGGAACTGTGATGATAATGTCCGAGAAGCGCGGTGGAATGTAAAAGTGCTATAAAGGTTAATAAGATAAATAATATTTAAATTGAAAAAAATATATAAAAATAAAATAAGGTGCACTAACTTTAGAGTTAAAGGCATGACCTGTAGAGGTATCACTTTGGAAATCTAGTCTTTTTGTATGGACAGTCATTCAAATACGGCACTCGTTTTCACTAACCCAGCCTACTTTATCTACATAGTGCAAATAAAAATGCTGACATGTATGCCCTACGCAATGTTCTAAGACCAAATCCCATGATTAGGTGTTGTGTTAGACTACAACACCCACTCATAACTGCACTGATCTATGATGTGAATAGCTACCGCAGCACCTAGGTGGCGAGTGGGACCACCTCTGTCACCCCACGGCCCTCCCCCCTGTGCTGCACTGATTAGATGTCAGAACCTGCAATGTGTAATTGTAGATTGTTACATTTATAATTCAGAATGTAGAAATAATGTAGTGCATTGAACTTGTGATCAAGTGATTTCAAAGTCCTTAGGGGGAACTAAAAAAACAGTTTCAACATTAAAAAAAAAAAAAAAAAAAGAAAATAATTTAAAGTGTAGTTGTCATTTCATTTTTACTGTATAAATGCATAGTACACATTAAAATAAGCAACCTTGTAATATCATATCAGACACATTTGCTTCTTTCTCCGCCAGCATTGATCATTCATTATCAAAACTCTGAATTCCAAGGTAAAAATCTGTATTCAGTAAAGAATTTCCCATTACTGAGACAGGAGATAATAATAATAATAATAATAATAATTTTATTCATTTATATAGCGCTATTAATTCCACAGCGCTTTACATACATTGGCAACACTGTCCCCATTGGGGCTCACAATCTAGTGATATCTAGAGATAAGAGCTGTTACTAAGGAGATTCTATGTAGATAGAAGAGGGAGGAGGGGGTGGAGCTCTGCATATAGCTCATCCCTTTGCCTCTAGCTCCTCCCTCTGCCTCTAGCTCCTCCTTCTGCCTCTAGCTCCTCCCTCTGACTCTAGCTCATTCCTCTGCTTCCAGCTCTTCCCACTGCCTCTAGCTCCTTTCTCTACTTCTAGCTCCTCCCTCTACCCTTAGCTCCTCACTCTGCCTCTAGCTCCTTTCTCTACCTGGAGCTCTGCATATAGCTCATCTCTTTGCCTCTAGCTCCTCCCTCTGCCTCTAGCTCCTCCTTCTGCCTCTAGCTCCTCCCTCTGTCTCTAGCTCATTCCTCTGCCTCTAGCTCCTCCCTCTGCCTCTAGCTCTTTTCTCTACCTATAGCTTCTCCCTCTGCCTCTAGCTCCTCCCTCTGCTTCTAGCTCCTCCTTCTGCCTCTAGCTCCTCCCTCTGTCTCTAGCTCATTCCTCTGCCTCTAGCTCATTCCTCTGCCTCTAGCTCCTCCCTCTGCCTCTAGCTCCTCCCTCTGCCTCTAGCTCCTTTCTCTACCTCTATCTTCTCCCTTTACCTTTAGCACCTCCCTCCAGCTACTCCCTTTACCTTTAGCTCCTCCCTTTACCTATAGCTCCTCCCTTTCCTCTAGCTCCTCCCACCATCATAGAATCTCATCAGTAACAGCTGCCACCTCCTATCTCACTAATGGGAAAGTCTTCACTGAATACAGATTTTACCTCAGAATTGAGAATTTTCATAATGACTGATCAATTCTGTCAGAGAAAGAAATAATCTATGAAATAAAACTTAAAATGATGTTTATGTTTTAAAATTCATAAAACCTTAAACATTTAAGAACCCTTTTTCTAATTCTGCAAATAATATGTAAAAATACAGCTATAAAAAACATATTTGGTATTGCTGCATCTATAAAAGTCTGACGTTTTAATCTGACATCTTGCACTATAAATTCTGTGAAAAAAAGAAGCCAGAATTTTTGTTATTTAGTCCTTCAAAAATGTAATAAAAAAACAAACATCAATATGTTATACTTATATCTATGGAAAAATAAAAAAGTTATGTGTCTCACATGACAACGCTTACCAATTCATAATTTTTTTAAAAATGATTTTTACGATAGTATTAAAGCAGGTAACCAAACAAAAAAAACAGTAAAAAAATCACCACATGACTTGTTACCCCATAGTCAAAGCCATAAAGACCAAACCCAATGTTACTCCCTTTTCCTAGTTCTTCCACAAGATTACATCCATAAAAGATCTGTGGTTAGTTGGCCAAGGTGTTTGGTGTTTGTTGATTCACTTCACATTTTGTTGACAGCTAAAAATAAACTCTTAGAAATTCTATTTTTGAAGGCATTTTTATTTTGCAGCATCTTTTTTATACCTATACACCCGCCCTGATGAAGCCGCTGCTGCGGCGACACGCGTCGGTTAACCCCCATTGAGCACCATCTCTGACCACCCCCTGATTCCATCTGATTCGACTGACCAAACTGGAGCTAGGTGACTGGTGACTATTCACTCCATGGCTAACCCCCACTGAGCACCATCTTTGACCATCCCCAGACTCCATCTGACCTGACTGACCTAACTGGAGCTAGGTGACTGGTGATTATTTACTCCATTTACATCTCGTACCTTATATCACGATTATGACACCTAGGCTATTGATATAGTCCTCATTCCTTGCCTTGTACCCACTATATGGGTATTTTCCCCATATATGAGTATTGGATGCTGTATATACTGTTTGCTTAATATTCAGCTATGCACATCTTGAGATTGTAGTAGCGACGATCTACACATGACTCTACCTGGACTAAATTTATTTATAGGGCCAACTTGTGCTACCCCTATCTTTTCTTGGTGATCATAGCTACATGCATAGTATTTTATATCTAAGTATTGTATATTACTGCCGTTTTCCTACTATGAACACCATGTTGGGGTACTATTCCAAGGTACGCTGATTGACATGTGGAGGCTATTATGCCCGTATATACTTATGTAATACTTATTCAACACGGTTGACCCTCACGTGTGAACATTTGATGTCATCAGCGTCGCACTATACTTGTTACTGTCAGTTGTTGGATAGTTGTTTATAAGCTACAACTCCCTCTCTGTATATATATATTCTTGCCAGGATATATCTCTTTGGATTATATACGCCAATATATGTTGATACCAGCATCTCGACCGTTCTTCAGGTACTTGTGTGGCCCGGTCATACTCAGTGTCACATCATTTGATGCTTTATATCTGACATTGCACCATTTATGGGTCTGGTTCCACACCAGCCCCTTCCTCCCTTTTTGATGTTGTATTGTACTTTGTATTGGAATTGATTATTATATCATTGGGGTATTGGTCCCGCTCAATGGGTGTTCTTGTTCTTATACATGTTTTTTAACCATTTTTAGATGTTTTTGTGCAATAATAAAGGTTTTTCTATATAACACATTATTGGTGTGCCACTGTCATATTGTGCGGAACCTTTTCTCTCCTTGTCGCCATTGATTTTTGTCCGCTCTAGTGTGCACCCACTTTAGAAACTCTTTTCCAGTATTTGTGGTGCGCTCCGCCCCCCTTCTTTTCACATTCTTTTTTATACCTGTCTAACACTTTTTGCACAGTATCGTATTTTTTTTTTTTAATTTGTACAATATTTTTTTCTCCAGATCAGAATCTCTATAAAAAAAAAAATCTTGCAATTTGAAAACTGTCCAGTTGCGCTATCTTAGGCTATGTGCGCACGCTGCAGATTTACTGCGGATTTTACCGCAGATTTGCAGTGAATTTGCTGCAGAAAATGTTTCTAACATTTTTGCAATCATTCCCCAGCAAAACCTATGGGTATAAAAAAATGCTGTGCGCACACTGCGTTTTTTTATACCTGTGGATTTACACGCAGAATATCCGCTGCGGAATTAATGAGCATGTCACTTCTTTTTCACAGGTACCTGCGGATTTTGCCATAGATAATGGAAAAAACGGAAAAAACGCAGCAATACCGCGGCAAAACTGCATGCGGACTTCTTTGCGGTTTTGGTGCGGTTTTCTACCGCAGGTGCGAGATTCTTTCAGAGGGTCCGGTTTACCTTAAGAAAAAGTTAATTTCTAGTGTGCACATGGCCTAAAGGCTGCTTTACATGCAGCGACATCGCTAGTGATGTCGCTCGTGAAAGCACCCGCACCCGTCATTTGTGCGTCATGGGCAAATCGCTGCCTGTGGCGCACAATATCGCTAACACCCTTTACACGTACTTACCTTCCTAGCAACGTCGCTGTGGGTGGCGAACAACTTCTTTGTTAAGGGGGAGGTTCGTGCGCCGTCACAGCGACATCACACAGCGGCCGACCAATAGAAGCGGAGGGGCGGTGACCAGCCGCATTAACGACACGCCCACCTCATTGCCGGAGGACGCAGGTAAACTGTTGTTCGTCGTTCCCGGGGTGTCACATGTAGCGATGTGTGCTGCCTCAGGAACGTCAAACAACCTACGTCCACAACGACCAACGATATTTTAGGTGAGTATGTTTGATAGTTAACACTCGCTCAGAGCTGTTACACGCAACGACGTCGCTAACGATGCTTGATGTGCGGCGCGAATTCCATGACCCCGCTGACATATTGTTAGATATATCGTAGTGTGTGACGGGGCCTTAAGTGTACAGCCTCTATTGGATGCCTTACTTTGTAAAAGTTACACAAAATTTTGCGATCAATATTTAGTGCATGACGTTGTACATTAGGCCAATCATTCTTTGTACTTATATATCGTTAGATATGTCGTTGCGTTTAAAGCCCCCTTTAGACTCAAACTTCTTGTTTCAGGAGATGCACATGTATATTAGTTGTAACAAGCAGCCTCTGACCCTATGTTTTCTATTGTAGCAACTAATGTGCTTGTGCAAAGGTCATAGCCATCTATTGTGACTGGTGGATTCTGTGTTATCAACAGTGTATAAAGGTGTTACCTATCATAATAATCCTGTCTCGGAAGATAATGAGTCTAATGAAATTTTTTTTCTGAAATCTCACTCATAAGAATACTAATGAAAGCAATTCCCTGGACTCAGAGATTTAAGCCTTCAAGCTCCTCAAATCATTATTTTCCTCTGCTCCGGTTTTCCACCATCCAAATGTTAATAGGTTGCTTTTTCTTGATAATGCCTCTTCAATAGGTGTAGGAGCAGTTCTCTCACAAACCTCTCTCAAATCTTGAAACCATTCTTGCTGCAGCTTTTCCAGAGAATTCTCTTCTTCAGAACAAAAGTACGATATTGGGGACTGGGAACTTTTTTCCGTAAAACTTGCTTTGGTCAGGAGAAGCAACATGTGCTAAAAAGAGCTAAGTTTCTGTTTCAATCTGCTCGTAAACTGAAATCCTGATCAAATTCATTGGTCACATTTCTCCTCATGGTTCAATTTTATCCTCACCTATTGTTTAGAAAGGAAAAAACGCCCATGGTGGTCCTCTCTCCAGGGCTTTTGACATGAGTGACACCTCTGATGTAACTGAACCCAAACGTATTGTTGCCTCATTCTCATATTTATCTAATGTTCCATCAAAAGTATGAGCCCTCATAAAGGTCACCCCTGAAAAGTCATTTTTTCACTCCTTTCCTTTCACACTGGAGTTAAGCGAACTGTGGAACTTCTCTGCCACTTCTATTGGTGGCGTAACTGGAGACATAAGCATCATATCAATGTGCCAAATTTAAATGTTCTCATTATGCATCTTTTTATCTTCTTCATTCCACCGAGAACCCAGAGATGAAATTTCTAAGGATATAGTTATAGACCTTCCTGAAGATAAAAGGATCCCTACCATCTGGGTTGTGGTGCATCCGTTCCCAAAGTTATAACTTTTTTTACCTGTTATCTGGACTTTCATGTGCTCCATAGCTGTCCCAAGTCTCTAACGTTTGTAAAAATATATATTTTGTTCCTTCTCAAAGATGTGCCAGGTTCAATTTTCATTTTTTCTATGGATTTTTTTCCTTTCAGTCTTTCAAAAATTACATTTTTATTTTAGCTGTTGATATAGCTTTACAAGGGCTTGGTTTTTTTTTTGTGGAAGCACAGTGCCTTGAAAAAGTATTCATACCCCATGAACATTTAGACTTTCACCTACCATGGAAACCTTCAAAAGGAACCTGAAGACCGACCTCTTCCGACAAGCCTACAACCTGCAGTAACCTTCAGTCCACCATAGCATTACACGACCCGCTCTAACCTCACTTACTGTATCCTCAACCCCTTCCCTGTAGAGTATGAGCCCTCACAGGCAAGGTCCTCTCTCCTGCGGTACCAATCTGCGACTTGAAATGTTCAAAATTATTGTACGTGTCTATACATGCTCCTTGGGCATCTTATGGCTTGCTCTCAAAAATAGCTTTCTTTTTGCCAATCTTCCATATAGGCCAGGTTCATGGAGTATATAACTAATAGTTGTCCTGCGGACAGACACTCCTGCCTGAGCTGTGGATCTATGTAGCTCCTCCAGAGTGACCATGGGCCTCTTGGCTGCTTCACCAATTAGTGATCTCCTTTTGCTTGTGTTGTCAGTCTGGGTGCACTGCCATGCCTTGGTAGGTGTTTGCAGTTGTACCATACTCCATCCATTTTTGGATGATTGATTGAACAGCGCTCTGTGAGCTGTTCAGAGCTTGGGCTGTTTTTTATTTAATAACCTAACCCTGCTTTACGCTTCTCCACAACTTTATCCCTGACCTGTCGAGTGTTTTCCTTGGTTTTCATAATGCTGTTTGATACCTAATAGTCTCAAACAAACATCTGAAGCCTTCACAGAACAGCTGTAGTTATACTGAGAATAAATTGTACACAGATGGACTCAATTTACCAATTAGTTGACTTTTGGAGGCAACTAGTCCCTGAGGATTTTATTTAGACTACAAGGGGCTGAATACAAATGCAGGTCACCATTTTCAGATTTATATTTTTAAAATATTTCGAAAACCACTTTATACTTCACAAACACTTTTCACTTAATGATGAAGCAAATGACGAACAAAGTACAGTAGATGTGGAGCTATTATTGCACTGCTGAAGATATGACATAAATCTAGGAAATTTGAATGAAGGTGGGTTTATCCTACGTGTTTTGAAGTGTCACCCCACTTCTTCATCAGGAAATTCACCTATATCAGGTTATATCATAAAAACAGGAGAAACACGAGTATTATGCTTGAAAAATGATTTTATTGTTAACAGTGGCAATTAAAAACCCCCCAAGCGGGGTGGGAAAATGAGAAAGAGAGTGAAAAAAGAGAGGACCAGGAAAAATGGTTTAAAAGCCAATCAAGGGTAACGGTATGTCCGGCAAATACAGGGACAATAATTACAATAAATACAATAAATTGCACAATGCCCAAGTACAAGATTAAATAAGGACGGACACACGTTGAAATAAATAACAAATATAATATATATAAAGTGCCTAAGAGTATGTAAACATAGACTGAATGTGCGTGCCGGAACTAAAGTGCTAATAGTATATCCGGCGCCTCGAAATAAGGTGCACACTTCAATAATCCAAACCAGTCTCACAAGGCACAGAAAATCATGAAAAAAGATCAGCAAACCATAAGTCCTGGATCCAAGAGAAAACACCTACGTACGTTTCACAAGAGTGAGGTAACCACCAGCTTCATCAGGGTGAGAAAGAAAAGTGATCCCAGGGTGCGGTATGCCCTGTTTTAAACCCTCCTTTGAGTACCATAATAGTGGCCAGCTGAGCATATTACTGAGACATTGCTGAGGCGGCGCGTGCGCACAAGGTCCCCCCCTCCCCATCCACCGGATCCAGCCGTCCGGACATAATGCGCACGCGCGGGCGGCACGGCAACAGCCACGACGCCCGCGCATGCGCAGAAGCCCAAAGGACGCCGAAGACGGAGGGCGGGGGAAGAGGAGCAAGCACGCACGCGCACAAGCAGTGTGAGGTAATAGGAGCCGGGACATGCAGGAGGAGACCTATATCTATAACTGCGATGCCAAAAATTACATTATAATAACAGGCAATGTGAGATAATAGGGGCCGGGACATGCAGAAAGAGACATATACATATGACTGCGATGCCAAAGGTTATATCATAATAACAACGCATATAGGAAAGCGGCAGATGATCCGGGGTCAAATTGTAAGGCATGTCCATTATCTTCAGGCTCTCAGAAACAGCCAAGGCCATGACATGATGGGGGTCAAGACACAAACATCATCAAGGAAGTGTAGAAAAAGTAAACTACATCTGAAAGAAAAATAGAAGAAATATATATAAGAACATAATATTATCAATGACACATCCAGGGAAGGAAAAATGAAGAAGTGACACAGAGAAAAAATAAATTTGAAAAAAACCCCCCAGGGGGAAAAAACTGAAGATCAAAACAAAGAAATACATAAAGAGGACTCATAAAAAAGATGAGAAACTAATGTTCTCATTGAGGCCATTTGGGGTGAGGGTCCCCAGGACGGCAATCCACCTTGCTTCACAACGGGCCAAAAGTTTTTTGAGGTTTCCACCTCTATTGCCACCGTGGATAACATCAATCCCCCTCACCTTCAATGAGCTAGGATCACAATTGTGGTAGTTCAGAAAGTGACGTGGCAAAGTCTTTAAAAGGGAGACATCATCCACTGACCTGGCCGCCCCAATGTCCCTCACATGCTCCCTCACCCGTACCCGGAGCTCACGGGAAGTGAGACCGACGTAGATGAGGGAGCATGCACAAGTGGCAAAATATACCACATGAGTTGTGCCACATGAGATATGATGTCTAATCCTGAAACTACGTCCGCGATCGGCGGAGTGAAATGTGGCACAGCGAAGAACATTGGGACACGCCACGCAGTGGCCACATGGAAAACAGCCATGATTGGGTCCCCGACTACCAAAGGGATTCCTAATAGGAGGAATATAATGGCTGTGAACTAAAGCATCTCGTAAGTTCGGTGCTCTTCTAGAGGTCATTGAGGGAAAATCAGTAAGAAGATTAGACAAAATGGGGTCCGTTCTAAGTGCCGGCCAATGCCGACTCAGAACAGAACGCATAGTGTCCCACTGTGCATTATAGGTACCAATAAATCTAATCACCGGACCTCGGACAGAGGTTCTCTTTTTGTACTGCAATAGCTCATTACGGGGAGTGTTTTTCGCTCTTAAATATCCATGTTTAATATTGCGTTTACTATAACCTCTCTCCAAGAAACGGTGACACAGATCCGTAGATTGTGCCTCAAATTACTCTGAGGTGGAACAATTGCGCTTCATGCGCAGAAACTGGCCCGTAGGGATAGCACGGATGGTCGAAGGGTCGTGGGCTGATGAAGCATGTAAAAATGCATTAGTAGAGGTACTCTTTCTAAAAACGTCAGTTTGTACCATACTACATGAATCAACCGCAATGTTGATATCAAGAAAATCTATGTGAGTCTTACTATATTTATATGTTAACCTGATACCAAAATCATTGCGGTTGAGGTTCTGCATAAAAAGCTCAAGCTCCTCCGTTGTGCCCTGCCAAATCATAAAAATGTCATCGATAAAACGCAGCCAGCACTGCACAGGGGCGCTGGCCTCCACGCCCTCGTCACCAAAAACCAACCTCTCCCAGATGTGTCACTTCTTCATTTTTCCTTCCCTGGATGTGTCATTGATAATATTATGTTCTTATATATATTTCTTCTATTTTTCTTTCAGATGTAGTTTACTTTTTCTACACTTCCTTGATGATGTTTGTGTCTTGACCCCCATCATGTCATGGCCTTGGCTGTTTCTGAGAGCCTGAAGATAATGGACATGCCTTACAATTTGACCCCGGATCATCTGCCGCTTTCCTATATGCGTTGTTATTATGATATAACCTTTGGCATCGCAGTCATATGTATATGTCTCTTTCTGCATGTCCCGGCCCCTATTATCTCACATTGCCTGTTATTATAATGTAATTTTTGGCATCGCAGTTATAGATATAGGTCTCCTCCTGCATGTCCCGGCTCCTATTACCTCACACTGCTTGCGCGCGTGCGTGCTTGCTCCTCTTCCCCCGCCCTCCGTCTTCGGCGTCCTTTGGGCTTCTGCGCATGCGCGGGCGTCGTGGCTGTTGCCGTGCCGCCCGCGCGTGCGCATTATGTCCGGACGGCTGGATCCGGTGGATGGGGAGGGGGGGGACCTTGTGCGCACGCGCCGCCTCAGCAATGTCTCAGTAATATGCTCAGCTGGCCACTATTATGGTACTCAAAGGAGGGTTTAAAACAGGGCATACCGCACCCTGGGATCACTTTTCTTTCTCACCCTGATGAAGCTGGTGGTTACCTCACTCTTGTGAAACGTACGTAGGTGTTTTCTCTTGGATCCAGGACTTATGGTTTGCTGATCTTTTTTCATGATTTTCTGTGCCTTGTGAGACTGGTTTGGATTATTGAAGTGTGCACCTTATTTCGAGGCGCCGGATATACTATTAGCACTTTAGTTCCGGCACGCACATTCAGTCTATGTTTACATACTCTTAGGCACTTTATATATATTATATTTGTTATTTATTTCAACGTGTGTCCGTCCTTATTTAATCTTGTACTTGGGCATTGTGCAATTTATTGTATTTATTGTAATTATTGTCCCTGTATTTGCCGGACATACCGTTACCCTTGATTGGCTTTTAAACCATTTTTCCTGGTCCTCTCTTTTTTCACTCTCTTTCTCATTTTCCCACCCCGCTTGGGGGGTTTTTAATTGCCACTGTTAACAATAAAATCATTTTTCAAGCATAATACTCGTGTTTCTCCTGTTTTTATTGCATTTGAGTATGCTTTATGCCCCTTGTTTTTAAGGGACGCACTATATGTAATCCCTATGGAATTTGTTATTTATCAGGTTATATCAGTGGATTTCTTAATGAGGTTATGTAGGTAGATTTCCTGATGATGTTATATCGGTGGATTTCCTGATGAAGAAGTGGGGTAACACTTTGAAATGCGTGGAATAAAACCACCTGCATTCAATTTTCCTGGATGTATGTCATATCTTCAGCAGCGCACTAACAGTTCCGCATCTACTTTGTTCCTGATCTGCTTCAGCTTTTTTAGCACGTGGACTCTGCAGCAGCTGACTACATGCTCTAATTCTGGTTGTGTGATACATAACCCCATAAGGTGAGCACATTCCCTTACTACTCTTATATGTCTGTTGGGTAAGACCCTATTGCACTTTTTCCCTTCAGTTTTAACATTAAATCCCAATAAAATACATTTACGTTTGTGGGTCTAATGTGTAAAAATGGAAAAAAGTTGACAAGGTATGAATACTCTTTAAAGGCACTGTACACTGTAGTTTTGAATGCGACTGTCTAATTTTCCACACAATGTAATGGAACAAGAGCAATGGGCTGGAGTTGAAAAATACCCACAATTTCGCCATTGTTGGCGAGGATTATTTTTTAAAGCATTGAGGGATAAAAATGATCTTGTAAGTTTGATTTCAAATCAGTACAGTTAAGACGATTCCAAATGTAGATATTTTTTATTTTACATTTTCTAGTAAAATAAAATATTATAAAAAATGTTTTATATCACCATTTTATGACGTCCGGAGTAGTTTGAGGATGTGTTGGTTAGGCTATGTCCGCACGTTGCTTTTTACCTGCTTTTTTGCTGCTTTTCAACTGCAGCGTTTAATGCCAAAATGGTTGTGTTCTGCTTTTCAAGCAAAGTCTATGGGAATTTGGGTTTCTTGTCCGCACTATGCAGTTCAAACTGCAGCCTTTTTGTTGCAGAACTTTGGTCAAAAACTCAGCTTTGCAGTGCAAAACCCAAATGGCAAAAACAATTGACATGTCAGTTGTTTTTGCCATTTGGGTTTTGCACTGCAAAGCTGAGTTTTTGACCAAAGTTCTGCAACAAAAAGGCTGCAGTTTGAACTGCAAAGTGCGGACAAGAAACCCAATTTCCCATAGACTTTGCTTGAAAAGCAGATCACAACCATTGTGCCATTAAACGCTGCAGTTGAAAAAGCAGCAAAAAAGCAGGTAAAAAGCAACGTGCGGACATAGCCTTACAGGACAACCTGTAGCTTTCATTGGTACCATGGATTACATTCGACTTTTTGGTTAGGTATATTTCATTCTGCTGTTGAGGAGAAGTGACTAAAATATTATGTTTGGAAGTATCACACCTTTGGGCCTCATTCACATGCCCGTTCTTTGGATGAGTGTTTCATCAGTATCTAAAAATCAAAACCAGGAGTGGCTCTAAAACACAGAACCGGTCAATTTCTTTAACCATAGTTTTTTCTCATACGCTCCACTCCTTGTTTATAAACACTGATGAATAACTGACAATAAAACCTGATCTGTGAATGAGGCCTTACAGATTTTGAGATACCAAAATTTTTTTTTGTTAGATTTTTGGAATAAGAAAAAGAGATGGTTTGGACTTTTTTTATCATAAGTTTTACATTTTTTTTTTTAAAACCTTTTTTGCAAATATTCTTTTTGGACTTACACATGTAATCACTTGTACAATGGACTGCACTATAGCAGTGTTTGTAAAATGAAGGTTCCTTCATCTTCCAAATACCTTGACGACACCTTCTGCACCCTGAGTTGGGGGTGAATGGAAGAATTCCCCATATATGCCCATTAAAAGGCTGTAACCAGGCATCTATGGAGTTAAACTGCAATGATCTGCGTTAGCTCAGGTCACTGCTTTTAGATACGGTTGCTGGCTCAACTACTGACACAAGACGTACATCATATTTGGAAGGGGTTAATGCATGTGCTTTGGACTAACAATTTGGCGATAGGGTTTCAGTATAATTTTTTTGACCGTCCTGCTTCTACTGCCTTTGAACATTATATTAAATAGTGCACTGCAGATTGAGAAACCATCAGAGAGCTTGTAGTGTAACCCTTGAACAAACTTTGAATCTGACTTTTGACCAAAACAAAGTTGAATTTTTTTTTTTTATTTTTTTTTTTTAATTTATTTTACAACATAAATTAAACATAAACACACCCAAACACATAAAAAAAAGAAAAAAGAATTGTGGGAGTGGAAGGAAAGGGAGTGGAATCGGCAACATAATATTCTCTGGTATCATTCAACAATATAAAGAAACGGGGGGATAAGAGAAGCTTGCTCTATGAACGTGGAGGTTACCATATAAAGAGACACAGCCTAACCCTCAGATAGACCATAGATACTTCCCCGATAAGGTGAAATCAGGAGAGAATAATTTGAACCGCTAAAGGAGACGGAGCCCAAGCTTCCATTAATTCTTAATACGGATAGATCTTGCTAAGTTAGATGATAGAAAAAATTCATATTGTTAATGAGTATTAATTCTATCTACCAGCTCAGTACGAGAAGGAATGTTATCAGATTTGCACTTTACCACTAAACACTGTCTAGCCGAAATTAAAATTTGAGAAACTGTTGGATGGCGGTTCCCAGGAAAGTCGCCCAGACCCATGTGGAGAATTGTCAATGGCGCCAAGGGAGAGATTTTAACCTTTACTACCTCGGTTAAGTAAAAAACTTTATCCCAGTATTTGACCACCTTGGGACACGACCACCACATATGGCCAGGAGTTCACTCCTATGAACAGCAACTCCAACAATGAGAAGAATAATCTGGAAAAAAATTAGCTAATTTAGACGGTTTCATATACCAACCCATATCAACTTTCTTAATCTGCTCAATATGATTAATACAAGCCGAAGATTTCAAAACCTACTTTGAGGCAACATGTCAAAGCGGAGTGGGAAGATGGCCAGAAAGTTCCTTCTCCCATCTGGCCATATATGGAAGACCACCTCCCCCGATGGGGGCATTTAAGAACTTATAGGCTAGACCCAACCCCTTAACATTGTAACAAAGTTGAATGTTAATACATATTCTTTAAAACTATCAATAGAAAAAATATTATAAGACATTTGACATAAAAAACTTTATGACTTATGCAATATTTAATATGTATTTTAGACATGTTTCTGTGCCTCGGTTGACGAGAGCATGTGGATTCACAGAAAAGGGGAATGGCTTAGTACAGAGAGGGATTAGCCTAATATACAATGCCATGCACTAAATATTGATTGCAAATTTTTGTGCAACTTTTAGAACGTAAGGCATCCAGCAGAGGCTGTACACTTAAGGCCCCGTCACACGCTACGATATATCTAACGATATGTCGGCGGGGTCACGGAATTTGTGACGCACATCCGGCATCGTTAGAGATGTCGTAGCGTATGACAGCTCCTAACGACTCTGAACGAGCAAAAATACTCACATTATGGTTGCTCGTTGACACGTCTTTCATTTAAATAATGTCGTTCCTCCTTCTGTGCTCCGGTTGTTCATCGTTCCCGAGGCTGCACACATCGCTCCGTGTGACACCCCGGGAACGACGAACATCTCCTTACCTGCGTTCTGCCGGCAATGCGGAAGGAAGGAGGTGGGCAGGATGTTACCTCCCGCTCATCTCCGCCCCTCCACTTCCATTGGCCGGCCGCTGTGTGATGTCGCAGTGACACCAAACGTCTCTCCCCCTCCAGGAAGAGGATGTTCGCCGCCCACAGCGACGTCGTCTGGGAGGTAAGTGCGTGTGACAGGGGGTTAACGACTGTGCGCCATGGGCAACTAATTGCCCGTGATGCACAAACGACGGGGGCGGGTACGATTGCTCGAGCGATCGCACGATAGATCGTACCGTGTGACGCCGGCATTAGAATAGACACTAAAAATGTGCCAGATTTGTAAAACTGAAAAAATATGGCTCATTTTAAAAGTATTACAGACAGTATTAAGAATTAGACAATATTAATCAATATACCCCATTAAGTCTTAACAAAAGGTTCTAAGAATCCAAATGAATTCTCATCAATTTGCTAGAATAAGGTGACTGCAGTAGTGTTGTTATTGATAAGAAATGAAGATTCCTTGTGTGATCGTATTATGCATTCATACTGGACATATGGTGTTCATCTGATTGTCACTTTCCATGTGTCCAAATGCTATTTTCTTTCAGGGCAAGAGTCTACCAATGAAGACTGAGACATCAAACAATGTACTTTTGTTCCCCATCCTGTTTATTATATTGCACTTGTTTAAGTGGGACAGGAATGTCAGCAACAGATGGATGCAATTTCTCACCGGTTAGTCTATAGAATTGAGGATGAATGCGATGTTAACTGGTCTTATTGTTGAAGACAGAGTCACATAGTAACTGCACAGATTACGACGCCTTGGTTAAAATGGAGTGGAAAGAAGTCAGACATTACAAGTAAATTATCTCTATGCAAATGTAATGTGTTATTTGATACAGATTGATTACTGTGGTGATTACCTGAGAGGAGGTTACAAGTGTACCCAGATATCAGGACATGTGCAGTATATCACCAAAGTGAGTACACCCCTCACAATTTTTGCAAATGTTTTATTATATATTTTCAAGTGGCAACACTGAATATATGACACTTTGATACAATGTAAAGTAGTCAGTGTTCAGCTTGTATAACAGTGTATATTTTGTGTGCCCTCTAAATAAGCAAGACATAGCCATTATTGTCAAAACCGCTGGCAACAAAAGTGAGTACATACCTAAGTGAAAATGGCCAAATTGTGCCCAAAGTGTCAATATTTTGTGTGGCTACCATTATTTTCAAGCACTGCCTTAACTCTCTTGGACATGGAGTTCACTGGAGCTTCACAGGAGTCACTGGAATCCTCTTCCACTTCTCCATGATGACATCACAGAGCTGGTGGATGTTAGAGACCTTGCACTCCTCCACCTCCCATTTGAGGGTGTGCCACAGATGCTCAATAGGATTTAGGTCTGGAGACATGTTTGGCCAGTATAGCACCTTTACCCTCAGTTTCTTTAGCAAGGCAGTTGTCATCTTGGAGGTGTTGTTTGGGGTCTTTAACATGTTGGAATACTGCCCCGGGTTCCAGTTTCTGAATGGAGAGGATCATGCTGCGCTTCAGTATGTCACAGTACTTATTGGTATTTATGGTTCCCTCAATACGCTGTAGCTCCTTACAGCCAACAGCACTCATGCAGCCCCAAACCTTAACACTAATGCATGACTGCAGACAAGACACACTTGACTTTGTACTCCTCACCTGGTTACCACCACACACTTTGACACCATTTGAACCAAATACGTTTACCTTAGTCTCATTATCAGACCCCAGGACATGGTTCTAGTAATCCATGTCCTTAGTCTGCTTGTCTTCAGCAAACTGTTTGTGGGGTTTCTTGCACATTTTCTTTAGAAGAAGCTTCCTGCGGGAACGACAGCCATGAAGACCAATTTGATGCAGTGTGCGTCGAATGGTCCAAGCACTGAAAGGATGACCTCACACTCCTTTAACCTCTGCAGCACTGATGACAGCACAAATACGTCTTTTTTGAATAGGCAACCTCTGGATATGACACTGTGCACGTGCACTAAACTTATTTAGTTGACCATGGAGAGGCCTGTTTTGCATGCAACCTCTCTTGTTAAACCGGTGTATGGTCTTGGCCACCGTGCAGCAGCTCAGTCGCAGGGTTTTCTTCTTATAACATAGGCAATCTTTATGTACAGCAACAAATCTTTTTTTTCAGATCCTCAGAGAATTATTTTCCTTGAGAGTCCATGTTGAACTTTTAGTGACCAGTATGAGAGTGTGTGTGAGCGATAACACCAAATTTAAACCACCTGTTCCCCAGTCACACCTGAGACCTTGTAATGCTAATGAGTCACATGACACCAGGGAGGGAAAATGGCTAATTGTGCACAATTTGGTCATTTTCACTTAGGGGTGTACTGACTTTTGATGCCAGCAGTTTAGACATTAAAGGCTGTGTGTTGAGTTATTTAGGGGCACACCAAATTTACACTCTGTTACGAGCTGTATACTGACTACTTTACATAGTATCAAAGTGTCATATCTTCAGTATTCAAATTGTCTCTTCAGGGAGGAAGAAGACGACGAACTCTGGTGCCTCCTATTGGAGGTAGCAATCCTAGAAGTCAAAGTGACCCTCCAACAAGTCTTGTTGCATGACTTAGGATTTAAGACAGATCAGAACCTCAGTTTGCAGACACGGTGTTTCGGGATGGTTGTCCCTCGTCAGTGCAAAGTATGAGATTTGATATTTCTGTATGAGAGGCTAAGACATAGTCTAAAGGGGAAGCTAGTCTCCTTACGGAGACTGACACATCATTCCAGCATGCCTGTGAGGAGACTTTGAAGCCACTATGCTCCTCTGGGAAATATTCCAATTGTCTCTTCAGGAAGGAAGAAGATGAACTTTGGTGCCACCTATTGGAGATAGCAACCTCGAAGTCAAATTGTCCCTCCAACGAGTCTTGTTGTATGACTTAGGATTTATGCCAGATCAGAACTTCAATTTGCCCACTAGGTGTGTTACGGGGGCTGAAGGATTGAGGGAAAATAAGAAACACAACCTTCTCCCTCAATCGCAATCCGGGGTCCACCGTGCAGAGATGTTATACTGATGCTAGTAGTCCAGAGGACAAAGTGGAAACACAACAGCTATATTATAGGTAAAAATAAATAGAAACCCAATAGGCTGTGTTGACGGCACACAGTGGTATATAGTTGGTCACAATAACCTGTGTTAACGTCACAGAGGTTATGCAAATGAAAAGGAGACAGTCACTGTAACCAATGTTATCCTCACAGAGGCTACGCAACTCAATAACCCAAAGTAAAACTCCATGCACACACCCATACTCAGAACATGCCCAGCTAGCGATCCCTGAGTGACAGTGGAGTTTGACATACCTAGCCCGTGTGCACACAAAGAGAATGTCTGAAGACTACCTGCCTAGGCAGCCTGTCTGGGCTGGGTTGTGGAGTTACAGTCTCACAGACCCAGGCCACGGTGTGAAGTGTACCTGCCTACATGGCCTGTATAGGTTGTGGAGTAACCCTCTCACAGACCATAAGGAGAATAGCTTCCCATTTAGATCTTCAGTGTTGTAACATGAAAAGATACAATAAAATACAAAAATGTATGAGGTTCACTCACTTTTGTGATATACTCTAAGTTTCTGGAGTGTCTGAATGAGGCCTTGTAGACTTACATTGTAAAAGAAACGTTCACATAAAGAGCCGTAGATTGACCTGAAGGCGAGCTTTACACGTTGTGACATCGCTAGCAATTGCAAGCGATGCCCAGCGAGATAGCACCCTTCCCCGTCGCACATGCGATATGTGGTGATTGCTGCCGTAGCGAACTTTATAGCTACGGCAGCTTCACACGCACATACTTGGTCGGCGACGTCGCTGTGACCGCCGAACAATCCCTCCTTCAAGGGGGAGGTGCGTTCGGCGTCACAACGACGTCACCGCAACGTCACTAATCGGCCGGCCAATAGAAGCGGAGGGGCGGAGATGAGCGGGACATAACATCCTGCCCCCCTTCTCCCTTCTGCATTGCCGTCGGGACGCAGGTAAGGAGATGTTTGTCGCTCCTGCGGGTTTACACACAAAGATGTGTGGAGCTGCAGGAACGACAAACAACATGGTACCTGCGGTCGAACCGACATTATGGAAATGAACGACGTTACACAGATCAGCGATATTGTATGCTTCTGTGCTTGTTCATCGTCGCACCTAGGATTTACACGTTGCGATGTCGCTACCCGAGCCGGATGTGCATCACTAACGACGTCACCCCGACGATACATCGGTAGCGATGTCGCAACGTGTAAAGCCCCCCGAAGAGTCTGAGGAGCGGTGACAGAACTCAGAATAGGAGAAGAAAGGTGCTGGACATCAGAGAGAACAGCGGTTGGTGAGTATATTAATAAAAAACTCACAGACTAATGGCAGAAGATGTAAACTGCCCAAGGCCAAAAAGACTAATGCACTGCCAGGATGCAGCAAGACCTCCATTAAATGGAGACATCACAGGTGCAAAGGAAGATGGTAAAATTGCACACTTATGGCTTGCATAGGTCACTGTTCACACATGCAGGTTCACAGTATCTGGTATGCAGCCTATTAGTTACACCTCATCACAATTGATGCAAGCGGGCTGCGCCAGTACTATATATGTGCTCCATGCAGGGACAGTGAGTATAATATGCAAGGCCTAACATAAAGAGGCCCGGCTGCATCCTGTATAAAATATTCTGTGCAAAAGAATAAATAAATATATGAGGTATTGGTAGGTAATATGGCCATAGTACAGAAAGCCCACAATACACGTCACGGATCCTCATTTTTGTGGGTCCCTACACTAATATATCATATATGTAAATATATAAAAAACACCAAAAAGAGGAATAAAAATGTTGTAACATGAAAAGATACAATAAAATACAAAAATGTATGAGGTTGACTCACTTTTGTGATATACTCTAAGTTTATGGAGTGTCTGAATGAGGCCTCGTAGACTTACATTGTATAAGAAACGTTCACACAAAGAGCCATAGATTCACCTGAAGAGTCTGAAAAGCGGTAACAACACTCAGAATAGGAGAAAAAAGGTCCTGGACATCAGAGAGAGCAGCGGTTGGTGAGTATATTAATACATTTACACTATATTACATGTACATACACACAATTAATAAATAAAAAACTTGGTGAGAGTGATTCTTGATGTTCAGATCAAGGGGTTGTGAGGGCTTTAGTTAAACCTATAGCTTGCCCATTTTGAGGTAGTCTATTTTGGATTTTGACTTGCGTTTAGTATCATTATCCATTTGTAGAAGCCATCCTCTTTTCAGCTTCATCTTTTTTTATAGAGGGTGTTACGATGACATCAATAATTTGTTGAAATTTCATGGAATCCATTCTTCCCTCTACCTGTAAACTGTTCCCTGTGCCACTGACTGCAACACAACTTTAAAGCATGATTGATTGACTTCCATGCTTAAAGCGAACCTGTCATCTACTCACCTGCAGCGCTGTCAGATACGGTCCAGTTTAATGGGCTTCACTGTCTTGGGGCCGGCGCCTCCTCTATCCTTGCGATTGTCATCCTTCTTGCTTTATGTGGATGATGCATGCTAGGTCATCCACACAGGCCGCCTTGTGCTCATGTGCACGTTCACTTTGTTCTTCCCTGCTGAGGGCAAGGCAAAGTACTGTAATGCGCAGATGCTGGAAAAGGTCAAAGAATACCCACGCCTGCGCATTACAGTACTTTGATTTGTCTTCAGCAGGGCAAAGCAAAGTGCGCATGCACAGCAAGCGCAATGGAGGGCATGAATTTTAGTGGTATGGAGGACGCATGAGAGTTTTTGCTTCTGATGACTCTTCCATGAAGAACATAATTGTTCAGGTGTCTTTGAACAGTAGGACAATGTACCACAATTCCAGAGTCTGATAAATCTTCCTGAAGGTCTTTTGCAGTTAAGCAGGGGGTTCTGATTTGCCTCTGTAGCAAAGGGCAACTTGAAAAAGATTTGCTATCTTCTTATTCCCTTCTCCTGTTTTGTGGGCCTCCACCATTTTCATTTTCAGAGTGCTAGGTATCTGCTTAGAAGAACCCATGGCTGCTGTTTTTTGGAACAAGGTTAGAGGAAGCTGTGTTTTTATAAAGCTGTGAAATTTGCATCAGCTGACCTTTCCTAACATTGATAGTGAGCAAGCCATAACCCTAATAGGCTAATGAAGGACTGAAACCTTGGTCAAAGTTGTCTGAGCACAAAAAAACTGAGTGTCCATACTTTTGCACCGGTCCATTTTCCTTTTTGTAATTTTTAAAATGTAAAATATGTAAAATGATTTTTGTCTAAAATACAAAGGAAATGTGTCATTTTTAACTTTCTGCCATTTAGAGATCATTTGTTCTTCAACTTGCTTAACTGTGCACAATAACAATAATTTTGACCAGGGGTGCCCAATCTTTTGCATACTACTGTATGGACATTATGGACATACACCTATGATGTCACAATGTAGCCTTCTCTAAACAAAACTTTTAATGTACAAGGTGGCCATAAAATAACTTATGGTGTTTGGAGCTGTGTGCAGACTGGCCCAGTGGACAGAATTGGCTGAAAATTGGTATGTATGCTACTCAAGGCATGGGGAAATGGAAGGCATCTTAAAAATTTTTTATACCAATACTCCCCACCAGGTGAAAAAGTGGCGCTTTACAATGAGCAAGCGGCCCAAAACCATGTGCCGATAATTGCAGATGTCACAATTGTTCCAGAGACGGAGACTGTGGCAACTTACCCTTAGGGCGGGGACAGACAGTGAAATAGACTGGCTGAGTCTGTAGCAAGGACAGGAACTACCAGGATAGCTGAAGCAGACAGCATGGCCAGGACGGCCAGGCAGAGTCATTAGCAAGGCTGGGACCACCGGAGTGGCTAGGGCAGAAGGCACGGCAGAGGTTGACCGACACAGTCACTAGTACCTACAGGGAAGGATGGACAGGCAGCGGGTACCAACAGGACCGGACAGGCTGGTACCAGATACAGGCAAAACAGAAAGGACTGGAACCAGGTGCCAACAGCTCAGGATGGGCTGGAACCAGGTACAGGCAGGACAGGACGAAAGAGGGTATCTGACAACTTGCTGGCTAGGGCGCAAACCACTAACTAAACAAGGACATTGATCAGACACCTCCCCTAGTGGGAGAGTGCCTTAAGTACCCAGTGCCTCTCAGTGATATGCTGAGAGGCACTTCAAGAAATGGCGTGCTGGCCTTTTAAGAGAAAGGCAGTAGTGCTGCGCATGCCCTAGGAGCATTACCTGAGGCCCTGTGCAGCAGCACAGGCTCCGGGAGGAGGAAGCAGGAAGTATCCATGTGGAGGAGTGCGGGGACATGAGGTGAGAGCTGGCCGCGGCAGTGAGTAAGCGTGCGTCCCTGCTGGGAGGAGAGCAAGGGGTTCAGGGACATCAGCGCTACGTTACAGCACTATTACATGCTTTATTTTGGTATTTCAATGTATATTACCCTGATGAAGATAAAAGGGCACTCTTGATCTCCATTTGGCTTTAGGAGACAAATAAATTTGGTTAATACAGTTAGGTCCAGAAATATTTGGACAGTGACACAAGTTTTGTTATTTTAGCTGTTTACAAAAACATGTTCAGAAATACAATTATATATATAATATGGGCTGAAAGTGCACACTCCTAGCTGCAATAGGAGAGTTTTCACATCCAAATCGGAGAAAGGGTTTAGGAATCATAGCTCTGTAATGCATAGCCTCCTCTTTTTCAAGGGACCAAAAGTAATTGGACAAGGGACTCTAAGGGCTGCAATTAACTCTGAAAGCGTCTCCCTCGTTAACCTGTAATCAATGAAGTACTTAAAAGGTCTGGGGTTGATTACAGGTGTGTGGTTTTGCATTTGGAAGCTGTTGCTGTGACCAGACAACATGCGGTCTAAGGAACTCTCAATTGAGGTGAAGCAGAACATACTGAGGCTGAAAAAAAAGAAAAAATCCATCAGAGAGATAGCAGACATGCTTGGAGTAGCAAAATCAACAGTCGGGTACATTCTGAGAAAAAAGGAATTGACTGGTAAGCTTGGGAACTCAAAAAGGCCTGGGCGTCCACGGATGACAACAGTGGTGGATGATCGCCGCATACTTTCTTTGGTGAAGAAGAACCCGTTCACAACATCAACTGAAGTCCAGAACACTCTCAATGAAGTAGGTTTATCTGTCTCTAAGTCAACAGTAAAGAGAAGACTCCATGAAAGTAAATACAAAGGGTTCACATCTAGATGCAAACCATTCATCAATTCCAAAAATAGACAGGCCAGAGTTAAATTTGCTGAAAAACACCTCATGAAGCCAGCTCAGTTCTGGAAAAGTATTCTATGGACAGATGAGACCAAGATCAACCTGTACCAGAATGATGGGAAGAAAAAGTTTGGAGAAGAAAGGGAACGGCACATGATCCAAGGCACACCACATCCTCTGTAAAACATGGTGGAGGCAATGTGATGGCATGGGCATGCATGGCTTTCAATGGCACTGGGTCACTTGTGTTTATTGATGACATAACAGCAGACAAGAGTAGCCGGATGAATTCTGAAGTGTACCGGGATATACTTTCAGCCCAGATTCAGCCAAATGCCGCAAAGTTGATCGGATGGCGCTTCATAGTACAGATGGACAATGACCCAAAGCATATAGCCAAAGCTACCCAGGAGTTCATGAGTGCAAAAAAGTGGAACATTCTGCAATGGCCAAGTCAATCACCAGATCTTAACCCAATTAAGCATGCATTTCACTTGCTCAAATCCAGACTTAAGATGGAAAGACCCACAAACAAGCAAGACCTGAAGGCTGCGGCTGTAAAGGCCTGGCAAAGCATTAAGAAGGAGGAAACCCAGCGTTTGGTGATGTCCATGGGTTCCAGACTTAAGGCAGTGATTGCCTCCAAAGGATTCGCAACAAAATATTGAAAATAAAAATATTTTGTTTGGGTTTGGTTTATTTGTCCAATTACTTTTGACCTCCTAAAATGTGGAGTGTTTGTAAAGAAATGTGTACAATTCCTACAATTTCTATCAGATATTTTTGTTCAAACCTTCAAATTAAACGTTACAATCTGCACTTGAATTCTGTTGTAGAGGTTTCATTTCAAATCCAATGTGGTGGCATGCAGAGCCCAACTCGCGAAAATTGTGTCACTGTCCAAATATTTCTGGACCTAACTGTATGTATCTATGAAGCTTTGGTAGAGTACAGGTACTGGGATAATTTTTGCAAACATCAGATTAACATGGAATATCATGGCATATGAAATGTTTTTTATGTTGAATAGTTACTAATACAGTAGCATACTCTAAAACAGGAGGATTCACAAGTAAAATATCAAACATAAAACATTGAATCATCAAGATGATATCACTGCAAATGGAAATGAAGAACTCAAATTCCTATTCTTAGTAATGAAAAAGACTGAAGGATATACTGCATATTGCGTTGTAACTGTGATTGAATGTGCAAGCAACACTAGGCAAGGTTATTTACTGTACTTTGTAATATTAATGCCTGTTCCATATGTAAAGGGTACCTGTCATCAGGATTTACCACTAGAAGGTATTGGGAGTACTTAATCAGCCTTCTAATACCCTCCCTAATGATGACTGTGTTAGCCCTTAACACTAAATGCACGTTTTACCCCTTAACGACCGCAGACAGTAATGCGGGCGTCACACGAGGCGATATATCATGCGATATGTCGGCGGAGACACGTCATAAGTGACACACATCCGGCATCGTTTGATATATCGTAGCGTGTGACAGCTACGAGCGACGGTGAATGAGCAAAAATATTTACCTTATCGTTGCTCGTTGACAAGTCGCTCATTTTCAAAAAGTCGTTTCTTCTTCTCTGCGCCGGTTGTTCATCGTACCCGGGGCAGCATACATCGCTTCATGTGACACCCCGGGAACGATGAACACAGCTTACCTGCGTCTCGCCGGCAATGCTGAAGGAAGGAGGTGGGTGGGATGTTTACGTCCCGCTCATCTCCGCCCCTCTTCTTCTATTGGCCGGCCGCTGTGTGACGTCGCTGTGATGCCGAACGTCCCACCCCCTTCAGGAAGTGGATGTTCGCCGCCCACAGCAACGTCGCTCAGCAGGTAAGTGCTTTTGATGGGGGTTTAACGACTTTGTGCGCCACGGGCAACTAATTGCCCGTGACGCACAAACGACGGGGGTGGGTGCGCTTGCTCGTGCGATCGCACGATAGATCGTCTTGTGTGACGCCCGCATAAAGCTATGTCCTAGCGGTCATAGTGTTAATCCCCACAGGCTGCTGCGGGCAGCCAGGGGAAGGGGGGGTCCCTGCAAATGTCAGCTGATTTTTACAGCTGACATATGTGCCTTGCAGGCATGAGTGGAATCGTTATCCAACTGTACCTGTTAACCCCTTAAATGGCACTGTCAAACTGTGACAGAGCCATTTTAATGACGATCGGTAAATAAAGGTATACTCACCGTCTGCCACCAGAAGTCATGTGACATGATCACGTGGACCCAATGGTTGTCATGGTAGCACAGGGTCATGTAATGACTCCTGCAGCTCACATGACTCAGGTCCTGTAACCAGCAGCCGAGTACTACAGGTTACAAGAGATGATCATTTCTCCCGGTCTGAGCGGTGCTGCTCTGATTGGGAGAAAAGAGTGAGTGATCAGAATGCTGATCCTTTTAGCACCTTAGGGGGGACTAGTAAAATAAAAATCACTCTGACTGAGCCCCAGAGATGCAGTAGGGAGATGGGAGAAAGTTACACAAATTCAACTACCACTGCAGCTCTCCACCAGTCAGGCCCTTTATGGCGGAGTGGCCTGACGGAACCCTCTTCTCAGTGCAAAACATATGAAAGCCTGCATAGAGTTAGAAAAAAAACACATGAACGACTCCTAGACTATGAGAAATAAGATTCTCTGGTCTGATGAGACGAAGATAGAACGTTTTGGTGATAATTCTAAGCACTATGTGTGGAGAAAACCAGGCACTGCTCATCAGCTGCAAATTAGAATTCCAACAGTGAAACATGGTGGGGGCAGCATCATGCTATGGGGTGTTTTTCAGCTGCAGAGAGAGGACGACTGGTGCCAAGTGAAGGAGGATGAATGCGGCCAAGTACAAAGATATCCTGAAAGAAAACCTCTTCCAGAGTGCTCTGGACCTCAGACTTGGCAGAAGGTTCACCGTCCAACAAGACAATGACCCTAAGTACACAGATAAAATACCAAAGGAGTGGCTTCAGACCAACTCTGTGACCATTCTTGACTCGCCCAGCCAGAGCTCTGACCTAAACCCAATTGAGCATCTCTGGAAAGATCTGAAAATGACTGTCCACCAATATTTACTATCCAACCTGATGGAACTGGAGAGGATCTGCAAGGAAGAATGACAGAGGATCCCCAAATCCAGGTGTGAAAAACTTGTTGCATCATTCCCAAGAAGACTCATGGCTGTACTAGCTCAAAAGGGTGCTTCTACTCAATACTGAGCAGAGGGTCTGAATACTTATTGACCATGGAATATTTCAGTTTTTCTTGTTTAATAAATGTGCAAACATTTCTACATTTCTGTTTTTTTTCCGTCAAGATGGGGTGCAGAATGTACATTAATGAGAAAAAAAATGAACTGTTTTTGAATTTACCAAATGGCTGCAATGAAACAAAGAGTGAAAAATTTAAAGGGGTCTGAATACTTTCCATACCCACTGTATATAAGAGTTTATAATAAAAACTGCAACAAGTAGCTCAGTAAGTGATACATTGTTGGAATCCAGGCCTCTGCCCCGACATCATTATGTTCTCAGATGGGGTAGCAAAAAAATTGTGACAGATTCCCTTTAAGTGCTAATCGCAAGTGTTTAAAAATGTATAAACCCAAAATTAGAAGAGTTGACCATAAATCACAAATAATCAAAATCCAACCGGGATAAACCAACATCTATTTAAACCAAATTATCCCAATAAAGCTTATAAATTGATAAAACGTTTTTTTATTGATGGTATAATAAAAAACATATACACAGACATTTATTAAAAATCAAGGCAAGGGGAGCATGTACTACACCCACAATGGGAACCATATATATTAAATAGCCTTAGTCCAAGCAGGCCACATAACAACTTCAATGTACAAGAGTATTAATTAGGCAGCTAACATCATCCCCATATAATAGTAACAAATGGTCTACATTAGATCGCTGCCCATTAAAGTACTTGACTCATAACAATACCAGACCTGCTGTCATATCAGTAGTACAAAAACTGCTCCCCTGCCAGCCACTCCAACACGTGTTTCACACCGCTTCCTCAGGGAGTGATGTGGAGGCAAGCAGTGAGCGTTCTTATATAGGACCGGCACACATGTGTAATTAATCAAGCACCCCATACTTTCATATGTGGCGCCACCATGTCAGCGCCCAAACCGGAAGTTCAGGAGCGCGTCACCGTCGGCCGCGTCACACGCACGCGCACAGGCATGCGATGACGCGGGCGAGGGAGACGCGTCCCCTAGCAACCGTCGGGACGCAGGCAAGCGGCGCACAGCATGGGGAAAACCATGTGTTTTATGGCCAGGTCACATGACCGCATTGTGAGCCCGCCCTAACAGGAAATCCTGGGACGCACCTCCTCAACCAAACATATGATGACGCGGAGGGGGGGAGGATGCATCCCAGGACAACCCAAAGGCGTCAGACGAAATGACCTATACACCGGACAAATAACATTCAAGGGCACAGCATAACCCATATATTAACCATAGCAATCAATCAACAATGACAAACCTTATATCCACACAATCATCCAAATACACAAAATAAAAATAGTGTATGTATATACATACACAATGAATTAAAAATATATATCAAAAATATATATATATGAAAAATTAATATTAAAATAGAAAAGTATGAAAAAATAAAAAAGTGCACGTGGATGTGACCAATTAAATATAAAAATATATGTGATATGTGCATATATAATTATATATATATATATATATATATAAAAAATATTAATAATTGTATATATATGTGAACAAGTGAAAGTGATGAAAGAATATATGATAAATATACCATATATAGTGAAGATACGAGGATAAAAACTATATATCCATAGGAGTGGTAAAAAAAGTTGAAATAAAGTGAAAAATAAAAAAATGATTTATAGCCGATAAAAAAGTGAGAGTGAAAAATTAAAATAAAAAATACAAAGGAATTATGCAATATAAAAAATCTCATTTAATGCTCAACCCATTGAGTTACCAATAAATACTACACTCAACCACATCACTGACACTAACCCACAATATTAAATTAAACCTATCCATACAATAGCCCTTCCAGAACCGCATAAGCCCATACATAAACCCACCCGACGCCAGATCAACTTTATTAAGTAAGAAAGCTCACCCCCTATAATAATTTAAAACCAATTTACATCAATTCATTTACCAGTGTACAATATTGACCAAAACCTTGCTCCATTTAGTCAACGCAGATTACAGAGTATACAGATCACAAAAAGCTACCAAAGCCCCATTGTTCATTAAGTCCAAATGGTACAATTGTTCTTAGAATAGTGATCCATCGGCATTCTTTTTGCAGCAAGCGGGTTTCTAAATCTCCACCTCTTAAACCCATATGGATCCGATCGATTCCTTGAATCTTCAATCCCTTTCACGAATCAGGATGTTTATCACGAAAATGCCTAGCCAATGGCTTCAGCTTCTTGATGGCCTCAAAATCATCAGGTCTAACCTCATATGCAGATCTGATATCCCGTATATGCTCTTGAATACGGACTCTTAATTCCCTTGAGGTCATGCCCACATACGAAAGTCCACAAGGGCACGTCGCAAGGTATATTACCGCCTCCGTTTTGCAATTTATGTGATGAACAATTTCAAATTCCTGTGTTCCCGCGGAGTTCCAGAAGGTTTTGGTCTTCAAAATAACAGGACACACAGAGCAGCCCCCACACGTCCATGATCCCCATTTCGGACCTGAGGACTGAAAAAGAAAACCAGGCTTAGGAGGAACATAATGACTTCGTACAATAGAATCTCCAATGGTTTTACTCCTTCTGGCTGTGACAGTAGGAACATCAGATATGAATTTTCTGATATCCTGATCCTGTTGTAATATTGGCCAGTACTTTTGAAAAATTTTTAGCATATCGTTCCATCTACCATGATAGTTGGTAATAAGACGAACAGTTTCCTGATCATTAGATTTTTTCTTTGGGATCAGTAAATCACTCCTCTTACTACCTCTAGCCCGATTGTATCCCTTCTGAATACAATCTTGTTTGTACCCTCGCTGTACAAACCTCTTCTGGAGCTCCACTGCCTCCTTTTCAAATTCTTCATCCTTATCACAAATACGACGTGCCCGAATGAACTGTCCAGTAGGTATTCCTTTTATCACATGAGCTGGATGTGCAGATCTTGCATGTAAATACGCATTAATGCTAGTTTCTTTACGAAATATTGTCGTATGTAAAGTACCATCCTCATCCACAGATATTTTCAGGTCAAGGAAATCAATAGTCTTCTGTTCGATCCTATGGGTTAAGCGGATATTGTTATTATTTGCATTTAAAGTACGCAAAAACGCATCCAAGGCCGTTCTTGATCCTTGCCATATAAAAAGGACATCATCGATAAATCTCATCCAAGATATAATAGACCCACCCATAGATGCCTCATTGATGGGTATGCACTCTTTCTCCCATAACCCTAAAAATAAATTTGCATAGGAAGGGGCGAAAGCCGCCCCCATGGCCACGCCCCTCCTCTGCAAATAATGCTGATTCTTAAATAGGAAAAAATTATGGGTTAGTGCAAATTCCATCAATTCCATCAAAAGATTCAACAAGTCCCTATTGAGACCACGCATGGAAAGATAATATTTAGCAGCAAGCAAACCGTCTTCATGTTTTATAGATGTATACAGGGACTCGACATCACATGTCACAATAAACATATCTGGTTCCAAGATGACACTGTCCAACCGCTGTAAAACTTCTGTCGAGTCCCTAATATACGATGGTAGATCACTTACACATGGTCTCAAATAGTAGTCTAAAAATTTGCAGACTGGTTCAATAAGGGCCCCATTCCCCGATACGATGGGTCTACCCAGGGGATTTAATATGTCCTTGTGGACCTTAGGGAGGAAATATATTGTGGCCACAGTAGGTTCAAGAACTTTCAAACCCTCCCATATCTTCTTTGGAATAACGCCATTCTGATAACCCAAGTCCAAAATTCCAAACAGTTCCTCCTGGAACCTCTTAGTTGGATTATTTTCCAATTTTTCATAACAACTGTTATCCCTCAATTGGCGATACGCCTCCTTCTCATATTTCTGGGCAGGCCACACAACAATGTTGCCCCCCTTATCTGAGGGCTTGAAGATCACACCTTCCATTTTTGACAACTCATTCAGGGCTCTCCTTTGGGCACCAGTCAAATTATCATACATTTTATGACTAGGCATTTTGTAAAACTCCTCACAGACCATCATGGTGAACATTTCCACAGCTGAACTACCTGACAGAAGAGGAAACGTCTTTCCTTTTTTCTTTATAAAGTCTGGAAACTTACCAAAATCTCCGTTGGTCTGTTCCTGAAGAAGCTCCTCTAATATCCGTACCGCTTCCAATTCCTCCTCTGTAGAAAAGGGAGAATGTGGAGGTTGTTTAGAAAAATGTTTTTTAAGGAGGAGTTTACGTGCAAACAAAAATGTATCTTTGATTGCATTAAAACAATCAAAATTTGCAGATGGACATCGTATATTAGGGACTCGACAGAAGTTTTACAGCGGTTGGACAGTGTCATCTTGGAACCAGATATGTTTATTGTGACATGTGATGTCGAGTCCCTGTATACATCTATAAAACATGAAGACGGTTTGCTTGCTGCTAAATATTATCTTTCCATGCGTGGTCTCAATAGGGACTTGTTGAATCTTTTGATGGAATTGATGGAATTTGCACTAACCCATAATTTTTTCCTATTTAAGAATCAGCATTATTTGCAGAGGAGGGGCGTGGCCATGGGGGCGGCTTTCGCCCCTTCCTATGCAAATTTATTTTTAGGGTTATGGGAGAAAGAGTGCATACCCATCAATGAGGCATCTATGGGTGGGTCTATTATATCTTGGATGAGATTTATCGATGATGTCCTTTTTATATGGCAAGGATCAAGAACGGCCTTGGATGCGTTTTTGCGTACTTTAAATGCAAATAATAACAATATCCGCTTAACCCATAGGATCGAACAGAAGACTATTGATTTCCTTGACCTGAAAATATCTGTGGATGAGGATGGTACTTTACATACGACAATATTTCGTAAAGAAACTAGCATTAATGCGTATTTACATGCAAGATCTGCACATCCAGCTCATGTGATAAAAGGAATACCTACTGGACAGTTCATTCGGGCACGTCGTATTTGTGATAAGGATGAAGAATTTGAAAAGGAGGCAGTGGAGCTCCAGAAGAGGTTTGTACAGCGAGGGTACAAACAAGATTGTATTCAGAAGGGATACAATCGGGCTAGAGGTAGTAAGAAGAGTGATTTACTGATCCCAAAGAAAAAATCTAATGATCAGGAAACTGTTCGTCTTATTACCAACTATCATGGTAGATGGAACGATATGATAAAAATTTTTCAAAAGTACTGGCCAATATTACAACAGAATCAGGATATCAGAAAATTCATATCTGATGTTCCTACTGTCACAGCCAGAAGGAGTAAAACCATTGGAGATTCTATTGTACGAAGTCATTATGTTCCTCCTAAGCCTGGTTTTCTTTTTCAGTCCTCAGGTCCGAAATGGGGATCATGGACGTGTGGGGGCTGCTCTGTGTGTCCTGTTATTTTGAAGACCAAAACCTTCTGGAACTCCGCGGGAACACGGGAATTTGAAATTGTTCATCACATAAATTGCAAAACGGAGGCGGTAATATACCTTGCGACGTGCCCTTGTGGACTTTCGTATGTGGGCATGACCTCAAGGGAATTAAGAGTCCGTATTCAAGAGCATATACGGGATATCAGATCTGCATATGAGGTTAGACCTGATGATTTTGAGGCCATCAAGAAGCTGAAGCCATTGGCTAGGCATTTTCGTGATAAACATCCTGATTCGTGGAAGGGATTGAAGATTCAAGGAATCGATCGGATCCATATGGGTTTAAGAGGTGGAGATTTAAAATTATGCTGTGCCCTTGAATGTTATTTGTCCGGTGTATAGGTCATTTCGTCTGACGCCTTTGGGTTGTCCTGGGATGCATCCTCCCCCCCTCCGCGTCATCATATGTTTGGTTGAGGAGGTGCGTCCCAGGATTTCCTGTTAGGGCGGGCTCACAATGCGGTCATGTGACCTGGCCATAAAACACATGGTTTTCCCCATGCTGTGCGCCGCTTGCCTGCGTCCCGACGGTTGCTAGGGGACGTGTCTCCCTCGCCCGCGTCATCGCATGCCTGTGCGCGTGCGTGTGACGCGGCCGACGGTGACGCGCTCCTGAACTTCCGGTTTGGGCGCTGACATGGTGGCGCCACATATGAAAGTATGGGGTGCTTGATTAATTACACATGTGTGCCAGTCCTATATAAGAACGCTCACTGCTTGCCTCCACATCACTCCCTGAGGAAGCGGTGTGAAACACGTGTTGGAGTGGCTGGCAGGGGAGCAGTTTTTGTACTACTGATATGACAGCAGGTCTGGTATTGTTATGAGTCAAGTACTTTAATGGGCAGCGATCTAATGTAGACCATTTGTTACTATTATATGGGGATGATGTTAGCTGCCTAATTAATACTCTTGTACATTGAAGTTGTTATGTGGCCTGCTTGGACTAAGGCTATTTAATATATATGGTTCCCATTGTGGGTGTAGTACATGCTCCCCTTGCCTTGATTTTTAATAAATGTCTGTGTATATGTTTTTTATTATACCATCAATAAAAAAACGTTTTATCAATTTATAAGCTTTATTGGGATAATTTGGTTTAAAAATGTATACATGCATCCTTCAGGAAGGTATAAGAAGGCTGATATAGAGTTTCTAATACCTTAATGTAATAGATTTCTCCATTAAGTATGAGAAAACATTTCCATATCAATTTAAATCCACCACGTTCTTCAAGTGCCATGTCATGAATAACATGTGCCCCATGACGTTTTAGCTAAATGTTTTTTTTTTTTATAAAACAACAATATCAAGGAGCTGAGCTTTGTAACAAAGCCATGCTGTGATATACCGGTACTTCCTGCATACCCAAGTAGGCTAAAAATGAAATATGCCAGCAGAGGATGCTGCTTGGTATGGACTCGGAGGTGAATGGCCATGCGAATCTGTCCATAAGTGAAAACAGTTGGATATTGATTGCAAGGGTGGTTGTTCCCAGCCTCACTTTGCTTGAGCACTTTCTTACATGCTAATTGAGGTCAATGAGAACAATTACCCAGTTCACCCCCTGCTGATATTATTGGGGAGAATCCCTTAAATGCAGGGGACTTAACAAAAGAGCAATTTGCTAAAACCAGCAAGTCTGAATGACACTGAAAAGGGTTGTGCTGCATGGGCATCAAATAAATTTAGTAAGTCAATAGATTAAGCTGAAAGTGCAAACTGTGCCACAAATGTATTTTAAGCTTTGTGTGATTACCAACTTTTTACCAACACTATATTTTAATATATTAGCAATATTCTTCAACATGTAATTCCTATTAGATAAGTTAGATAATTCCTAAATTAGTGTCCTCACAATTATTACTATACTAATAATATTAGCCTTATTATCACCCTCACTATTAGTAATTACATCATTACATAATGTTACTGTCATCACTATAGCCATTATTATTACTTTAAACAATGAAATAAAAGATTTACATTTATCTATCACATTTCAATATTTAGAAATGATGTTAGAGACATAATTAACCTCTTCCCGTCTCTCCCATTTTCCTACCTTTATGTTTTTGGTTTTTTTTTCTCTTTCTTTACAGTGAGGTTCCTAACTTGGAATGATATTGGATGTGCATTATGATTTGAAATGAATATCTCTTTTAGTGGGAAAACAAACCAGTAATTTGAGTATTAATTTAATATACTGTAGCGCCCCTGAGACCCTCAGGGCACTACAAGGAACTGCATCCTCTTGAGGATGCAGGACCTAACCCCTGGACCCTGAAGTACCAGTGCTGATTCCATCCAAACACGAACAAAATCCTAGTACACCACTCCACACTGGGCATAGAGGGTTAACCATGTAAGGAGATGGTCACCATGGGAACGAGTCCCTGGGTATAGCCAGCCTGGTGGGAGGGGTCAGTCAGTTAGTAGTGAGGAGTGAGTCGAGTAGCACACAAGAGAGGTGTGCGGACGTGCCTGCGCTGGGTCTGTGTAACAGTGACCCTGGGGGCACAGGAGAGAGGTCGCCAGGACGGGTACCGGAGATACCGCTGGGACCGGAGCACATACGGGACACAGGGCCCTAGATCAAGCACAAGTTTTAGACTGTTTGGCAAATACCTGCCCAGTGAGGACACCTTCACGGACTTCACCGAACCAAATAATCCGGGGGCATCAGCAGTAAACTAAGATCGGGGTTCGGACACTTACCTCCCCACAGGGTCCGCACTGCCCGCTGTACGGAGAAGGAGACTGTACCCCAAAAGGGACAGTCAGGGCCCCCAAACGCTCCACGCTACGGGGACCCAATCAACTAAGAGTGCCGGGGATAGAACAACATGGGTCACTACATTGGCACTGGTCCTCCAAGGGACCTGAACCAGCAACCCCTGGGTCCACAGTGAGTAGAGACTGTTAAAGACAACCTGGTGTGTTCTCCGTTATTTCCCCTGTTACATCTCCCAGGCACAGCCCTACCTGCGGAGGGCTTACCATCACAGCTGCCACTACCACCAGTCCTGGGAGTACCCATATTCAGCTGCAGCAGTTCTCCATCCTTAACCGCAACCCGCAGGTGGCGTCACATGACAAAAACTCTCATCTCCCCTGTAAATACCCCCAAATTAACAAAAGGGGCCCAGAGCACGGGACCGGGCAAAGGCCACCAGAGTGACATTCCCATTTGTTACTGCCCGGGACCGAGTACCCCCTTCCCTGGGCGCTACAATACCATTTGTCAAATTTGTAATGAACTAATGTGTTTTTGGATAAAAAAAATATGTCTGTTATGGAAAACGGCAAAAAGATCCTCATGATTGTCCTGCTTCAAAAACTAATAAAAGCCTTTTCTATCAAATTTTAGAAAGAGTTGCAATAGGTAATTTTTTGGGGGAAAAATGAAAATGAACAATCAAAAGTTTAAGCATGCAAGAAACAACCAAAGAAATTATCTCCATAAATAGAGCCGGAAACAAATAAGAGATTCATGCATTATAACTGATCGACATCTTTCTTTATTCAAATAATTAGAATAAAAAACATATCTTAAAAAACAGAGAAAACTTCCTAGAAGGACAAAAGAATTACCTGGAAATTTGTTGGCCAAACCACAATATAGTCAGGATATCACCAATTAATAGCATACAAACAATATTTTATGCATTCAGATCTGTAATAAATATCGGTCCCCTGACGAAGCGTAGTAACGTGAAACACATGTTGGGATGTCGGTCTCCACGTGTGGCCCCGGTAACAGATTGATACTTGGTGACTAGACATGGGTGAGTGGTTTTGGTTGCCTTAAGATATATGTGTGACTTCTCATGGATGCTTGTGGGTTCTGATTCTTGATGAGTACCTGCAGTTGTGCACTCTTTGGCACCATTTTTACTTTATATTCCTCTGCACCTTTTGCATTTCAATAACAAAAAGTATGTCTTAACATATCGGGGACATGTGGGGTTCATTCCCCTCTTGCACTGTACCCAATTTGGTTATATATATGTAATTTCTGTACCCGGAACATGTTTTGAATAAAATATTTTATTGCACATAATCTGTGTTGTCTATTAGGGTACTATAGTCATATGAAAAAGTTTGGGCACCCCTATTAATGTTAACCTTTTTTCTTTATAACAATTTGGGTTTTTGCCATAGCTATTTCAGTTTCATGTATCTAATAACTGATGGACTCAGTAATATTTCTGGATTGAAATGAGGTTTATTGTACTAACAGAAAATGTGCAATCCACATTTAAACAAAATTTGACCGGTGCAAAAGAACTGGATCCATCGCATCATATATACAGTGTTTTTACACCCCATCTGAGCATGCTCAGTTAACCCCTTCACGACCATGGACGGAAAGATCCGTCCTTGTGCCCTGGGCCTTAACGACCAAGGACGGATCTTTCCGTCATGGCGGAATCGCGGCACCGGAGCCTCCGGTGACTGCAATATGTTAACAAAAACCGCAGATTCGGGGAGGAGGGGACCTGTTCCTGACCTTAGGAGGGGTGGTGCCTCCTCCCCGGACCTACGGAGGCTGTGATTGGCTGACGAACGCCGCTCAACCAATCACAGCCACTGTAATGTTCCAGCCATTTAAAATGACTGAAACATTGAAATCCAGCCCTGGCCAGTGCAGCTGTAGCACTGGCCATTGGCTGGAGCTGGGTGACCTCACTGGATCACCCTCCCCCAGCTCCAATGCTCTGATTGGAGAGATCGGCCTTGTGACCGATTTCTCCAATCACAGTGGACCTGTTGCCGGTGATCGCCCCCATCAGCTTCACTTGTCCCTGCAGCACGCCCGCACACTGAGCACAGTGAGTGTACACAGTGCAATGGCAGGGCGACAAGCTCCGGTCCCATGCTGTTATGAGACCGGAGCATGGGACCCGGAAGTTGCCGCGCTGCCATTGCACTGTACGAAAAGCGTCCAGATCCGCCGCCGCCGCTGCCCTCCGCGATCTGCCACCTGTCTCCCCGATCTCCTGCCCGCACCCTCACCCCCACACCTCCCGATCCGCTGCCGCCGCCCTCCATCTGCCACAGTGCCACCGCTCCCCCCAATCTGCTGCCTGGCCCCTCACCTCCGTGCAGCAGATCGGAGGGAGCGGTGGCACTATGACAGATGTAGGAGGACAGGGATCGTGCACCCTGTCCTCCTCCATCTGTCATAGTGCCACCGCTCCCTCCGATCTGCTGCCCGGCCCCTCCCCCTCGTGATCGGTGCCCTCCCCTCCGTGATGTGCTGCTCGCCCCCTCCCCTCCGTGATGTGCTGCTTGCCCCCTCCCCTCCGTGATGTGCTGCTCGCCCCCTCCCCTCCGTGATGTGCTGCTCGCCCCCTCCCCTCCGTGATGTGCTGCTCGCCCCCTCCCCATCGTGATGTGCTGCTCGCCCCCTCCCCTCCGTGATGTGCTGCTCGCCCCCTCCCCTCCGTGATGTGCTGCTCGCTCCCCCCACCTCTCACCCCATTGGTCAGCTACCCGCTCCCTCCCCTGTCACCGCCGTGATGTGCGCTCCCTCCCCTGTCACCGCCGTGATGTGCGCTCCCTCCCCTCTCACCGCCGTGATGTGCGCTCCCTCCCCTGTCACCGCCGTGATGTGCGCTCCCTCCCCTGTCACCACCGTGATGTGCGCTCCCTCCCCTGTCACCGCCGTGATGTGCGCTCCCTCCCCTGTCACCGCCGTGATGTGCGCTCCCTCCCCTGTCACCGCCGTGATGTGCGCTCCCTCCCCTGTCACCGCCGTGATGTGCGCTCCCTCCTCTGTCATCGCCGTGATGTGCGCTCCCTCCCCTGTCACCGCCGTGATGTGCGCTCCCTCCCCTGTCACCGCCGTGATGTGCGCTCCCTCCCCTGTCACTGCCGTGATGTGCGCTCCCTCCCCTGTCACCGCCGTGATGTGCGCTCCCTCGCCTGTCACCGCCGTGATGTGCGCTCCCTCCCCTGTCACCGCCGTGATCTGTGCTCCCTCCCCTGTCACCCCCGTGATCTGTGCTCCCTCCCCTGTCACCCCCGTGATCTGCTGTCCACTCTCTCTCCACCTCTCACCCCCGTGATCTGTGCTCTGCTCACCTGTCTCCTCCGTGATCTGCGCTCTCTCACCTCTCACCCCCGTGATCTGTGCTCCCTCACCTGTCACCCCGTGATCTGTGCTCCCTCACCTGTCACCCCCGTGATCTGCTGTCCACTCTCCCTCACCTCTCACCCCCGTGATCTGTGCTCTGCTCACCTGTCTCCTCCGTGATCTGCGCTGCGCTCCCTCCCCCACCTCTCACCCTCCCCAATCTGCTGCCTCCTTCATCTCCTGTGATCCAGCTGCCTAGATCCATCCTGTAGGGTAACTATCCCCAATCTCACCTCCCACTCCCCTTCCCACCCATCCCCCTCACCCGCCCCCTCCCCCCATCCTCTGCCGCTCCTGCATCCACTGCGCCCTCTCCCATCCGCCCCCACCCTATCCCAGCCGCCGTGTCACAATCACAGATGCTCCCTTTATATGCCGCTGCCCCCCCATCTGCTGCCGCCCCATCTGCCCCCCCCCATCTTCCGCTGTTTTTTTTTTTCTATGCCATGGGGGTCTAGTTTCCAAAATGGGGTCACATGTGGGGGAGCTCCACTGTTTCGGCACCTCAGGGGGTCTCCAAACAGCATGGAATACGCTAATTATCCCAGACAATTTTACGTTTGAAACGTCAAATGACGCTCCTTGCCTTCCGAGCCCTGCTGTGCGCCCAAACATTTGAGTTCAACCACATATGAGGTATCTGCGTACTCAGGAGAAATTGCACAATACATTTTATGGTGCAATTTTTCCTGATACCCTTGTGAAAAAAAAAGCTACCTGGTTGAAGTAACAATTTTGTGGTAAAAAAGTTTTTTTTAATTTTCACGGCTCAACTCTATTAACTTTTGTGAAGCCCCCAGAGGCTCAAAGTGCTCAATAAACATCTAGATAAATTCCATGAGGGGTCTAGTTTCCAAAATGGGGTCACATGTGGGGGAGCTCCACTGTTTCGGCACCTCAGGGGGTCTCCAAACGCAACATGGAATACGCTAATTATCCCAGATAATTTTGCGTTTGAAACGTCAAATGACGCTCCTTGCCTTCCGAGCCCTGCTGTGCGCCCAAACATTTTATTTCCACCACATATGAGGTGTCTGTGTACTCAGGATAAATTGCACAATACATTTTATGGTGCAATTTTTCCTGATACCCTTGTGAAAAAAAAAGCTACCTGGTTGAAGTAACAATTTTGTGGTAAAATTTTTTTTTTATATTTTCACAGCTCAACTCTATTAACTTTTGTGAAGCCCCCAGAGGCTCAAAGTGCTCAATAAACATCTAGATAAATTCCATGAGGGGTCTAGTTTCCAAAATGGGGTCACATGTGGGGGAGCTCCACTGTTTCAGCACCTCAGGGGCTCTCCAAACGCAACATGGCGCGGCTAACGATTCCAGCTAATTTTCTGTTCAAAAAAGTCAAATGGCGCTCCTTCCCTTCCGAGTCCTGCCGTGCGCCCAAACAGTGGTTTTTCGCCACATATGAGGTATCTGCGTGTTCAGTAGAAATTGCCCAACAAATTTTGGGGGTTTATTTAATCCTGCTACCCTTGTGAATATGCAATATTTGAGGCTAAATTAACATTTTTGTTGCAAAAAGTAAAATGTTCATTTTTTCCTTCCATATTGCTTTAGTTACTGTGAAGCACCTGAAGGGTTAATAACCTTCTTGAATGTGGGTTTGAGTAGCCTGAGGGGTGCCGTTTTTGGAATGTTGTCACTTTTGGGTGTTCTGTGTGATGTAGACCTTTCAAAATTGCTTCAAATGTGATGTGGTCCCTAAAAAAAGTGGCTTTGTAAATTTTGTTGTAAAAATGAGAAATTGCTCATAAACTTTGAACCCCTATAACTTCCTTAAATTTTTTTTTTTCCAAAATTGTTCTGATGTAAAATAGACATGTGGGAAATGTTATTTATTAATTATTTTGTGTCATATGTCTCGTTGGTTTTAGAGCATAAAAATTCAAAGTTTGAAAATTACAAAATTTTCAAAATTTTCGTGAAATTTCCGTTTTTTTCACAAAGAAATGCAAAAACTATCGGCCTAAATTTACCACTAACATGAAGCCCAATATGTCACGAAAAAACAATCTCAGAATCACCGGGATCCGCTGAAGCGTTCCAGAGTTATAACCTCATAAAGTGACACTGGTCAGAATTGCAAAAAATGGCCTGGTCTTTAGGGTCAAAATAGGCTTGGGGCTGAAGGGGTTAAACAAACGGAATCTGTTGCCGGATTCTGTCAGTTGACGGATTACGATGGATCCTGCGCCCATAGGCTTCCATTCTACCAAACAACGGACAGCGACAAATCCATCGCCGTCCATTTTTTCAATGTAGACAAAAAACTTTACTTTGTCCGTTGTCTCCATCCAACGGACAAGTAATTTTCGACAGGAAAAACGTGAGGCCATCCGTTGCAATCCGTCGCTAATACAAGTCTATGAGAAAAAAATGGTTCCAGCGGCATCAGTCCTCGGATCCGTTTTTTTCAAAATTAGACGGATTGTGGCTGATGGCAAAAAACTGATGTGTGAAAGGGGTCTAAGACCATAAAGTTAATGTGAAAAATGCAAACATATCTAATAAAGCTGCCAGTATGCTCAACTACTATACTAAATCAACTATCAATGTACTCATATGGGAATATACAAAATCCACATGCACATGTAACTTAACTAGAAGTAGGCATGAAAATATTCCATACTACAAAGGGTTGGCTCAAAATTAAAACCTAAACTGAGGCACACCCTGACGTATGTTTCACCCTGCTTCTTTGGGTTGCCTATTTCTATAGGAATCGGGGCTGCCCTTTTATTATGCAGTACTGTAAAATGCCAGTCTAAATGAATCGGGACCATTGAAATTTTTCATCTCTGAACTTAAAATTGAATGTTGGTTAACAAATGATATATTATAGTTGAGAAGCAAATATGATCAAAATTTTTTACAGGTCAGACATTCAATTTCTAAATGAGATGCCCAAGCGGTAGGTTGTCATTTCAACTAGATAAGCTTAAAGGGGTTTTCCGCACTAACAAAGTTCACTTTAAAGTTGGTGTTAATTAGAGATGAACGAACCAGTCGTGGTTCGGCTCGAGTTCGGTTCGTCGAACGGAGGTCTCGTTCGAGTTCAGTTCGGCGAACGTTCGACGAACCGAACTCGAACCGCATAGGAAACAATGGCAGTCAATCACAAACACATAAAAACACCTAGAAAACACCCTCAAAGGTGTCCAAAAGGTGACAAACAACTCACAACACAACACAAACACATGAGAAAGTGACAAGGACATATACTCATGCGAAAACAAAAGAGCTGGACAAGGAAAAAGAGGAGGAGACACAGATATAGGCATGGCACGCCCTTCTAAAATCATGTAAAACACCGCAAGGTGACTCCAAGCGGAGTCTCCCTTTTTTCCAAAAATTGGGCCACACACACACACACACCCACCCCTTCAGTGGCAGCACTTGTGCTCCAGTTGTACACTTCACAGGTAGATTTGCATCAAGCACATTCAAAAATACGCCATCCTTAACAGTCCCCAGGATGACACCGGGGTAGGTAGCTAAGTCTTTCCTGATCCCAGCGCTGTGCATCTTGGATCATTTCTAAAAACAATGTAAGCAAGGGTTACTCCAAGTGGAGTCTCCCTTTTTTTCCAAAAATTGGGCCACACACCCACCCCTTCAGTGGCAGCAGTTGTGCCCCAGTTGTACACTTCACAGGTAGATTTGCATCAAGCACATTCAAAAATACGCCATTCTTAACCGTCCCCAGGATGACACCGGGGTAGGTAGCAAATTCTTTGCTGAACCATGACTTGTTCATCTTGGCTCCTTTTTAAAAACACGGCAAGCAAGGGTTACTCCAAGCGGAGTCTCCCTTTTTTCCAAAAATTGGGCCACACACACACCCCTTCAGTGGCAGCACTTGTGCCTCAGTTGTATACTTCACAGGTAGATTTGCATCAAGCACATTCAAAAATACGCCATTCTTAACCGTCCCCAGGATGACACCAGGGTAGGTAGCAAAGTCTTTCCTGATCCCAGCGCTGTGCATCTTGGATCATTTTTAAAAACAATGTAAGCAAGGGTTACTCCAAGCGGAGTCTCCCTTTTTTCCAAAAATTGGGCCACACAGACACCCCATCAGCGGCAGCACTTGTGCCCCAGTTGTACACTTCACAGCTAGATTTGCATCAAACACATTCAAAAATACGCCATTCTTAACCGTGCCCAGGATGACACCGGGGTAGGTAGCAAAGTCTTTCCTGATCCCAGCTCTGTTCATCTTGGATCATTTTTAAAAACAATGTAAGCAAGGGTTACTCCAAGCAGAGTCTCCCTTTTTTTCCAAAAATTGGGCCCCACACACACCCACCCCTTCAGTGGCAGCAGTTGTGCCCCAGTTGTACACTTCACAGCTAGATTTGCATCAAGCACATTCAAAAATACGCCATCCTTAACCGTCCCCAGGATGACACCAGGGTAGGTAGCAAAGTCTTTCCTGATCCCAGCGCTGTGCATCTTGGATCATTTTTAAAAACAATGTAAGCAAGGGTTACTCCAAGCGGAGTCTCCCTTTTTTCCAAAAATTGGGCCACACAGACACCCACCCCTTCAGTGGCAGCAGTTGTGCCCTAGTTGCAAACAGGATGTTTTGATTTGCATCAAGCACATTCCAAATCCACAAGCATTTACTCTCCCCAGGATGACACAGGGGTAGTAAATTCCTTGTGGATCCATGACTTGTTCATTTTGATGAACGTTAGTCTGTCCACATTGTCACTGGACAGACGCGTGCGCTTATCTGTCAGCACACACCCAGCAGCACTGAAGACACGTTCAGAGACAACGCTCGCAGCTGGACACGACAAAATCTCCAAGGCGTAAGTTGAGAGCTCTGGCCATTTTTCAAGATTTGAAGCCCAAAATGAGCAAGGCTCCATTTGCAAAGTCATGGCATCAATGTTCATTTGGAGAAACTCCTGGGAGATTCACTCCCTGCACCTGCACGGTTGTTTGGTGGAAAAGCAGAGCTAATATCGAGTAACAACTTCTGCTGATACTCCTGCATACGTGCGTCTCTTTCTATGGCTGGAATTATGTCACAAAATTTGGACTTGTACCGGGGATCTAATAGTGTGGCAAGCCAGTAGTCATCATCACTTCTAATTTTGACAATACGAGGGTCATGTTGGAGGTAGTACAGCAAGAAGGCGCTCAGGTGTCTTGCGCAGCCATGCGGACCAAGTCCACGCTGTGTTTGTGGCATAGAGGTGCTAACCATTCTTTCTTCCTCTGACATCTCCCCCCAACCTCTTTCAACTGAAATTTGACCAAGGTCTCCCTCATCCGCTGAGTCTTCCATGTCCATGGACAGTTCGTCCTCCATTTCTTCATGTTCTCCTGCACCTTCCTCAACATTTCGCCTGCTACCATGCGGCCTTGGTGATCCCTGTCCCCCATGGTCCCATGCCTGCTGCATTGGTGATGATGAACGTCTGGACCTTGGTGATGTTGTTGTGTCTTGCGCATATGAATCCTCCTGTAGTTCTCCCCCTTCCTGTTGTCTCACCCCCTGACTCCGAATAGTGTTTAGTGTGTGCTCCAGCATGTAAATGACTGGAATTGTCATGCTGATAATGGCATTGTCAGCGCTAAACATATTCGTCGCCATGTCGAAACTGTGCAGAAGGGTGCATAGGTCCTTGATCTGAGACCACTCCATCAGGGTGATCTGCCCCACCTGTGCATCTCGTTGGCCCAGGCTATACGTCATGACGTATTGCACCAGGGCTCGGCGGTGCTGCCACAGTCGCTGTAACATGTGGAGAGTCGAATTCCAGCGTGTCGGCACATCGCATTTCAGGCGATGAACCGGAAGGCCGAAAGACTTCTGGAGCGATGCAAGTTGCTCAGCTGCAGCGGATGAACAGCGGAAGTGAGCAGACAGTTTTCGTGCCCTGGTCAGAAGGCCATCTAGGCCGGGATAGTGTGTTAAAAATTGCTGGACAACAAGGTTCAACACGTGAGCCATACAAGGCACGTGTGTCACCTTGCCCAGGCGAAGGGCCGCACCCAGGTTTGCAGCATTGTCGCACACGGCCTTACCAGGCTGCAGGTTGAGTGGAGACAACCATTTATTAAACTCAGTTTCCAGAGCTGCCCACAACTCAGCCGCTGTGTGTCTCCTATTTCCAAGACATGTCAAGCTAAAGACCGCCTGATGCCGTTGCGCTCTGCTGCCAGCATAGTAATGAGGGGTGCGTGATTCCTTCTGCGCAGTGCGAACGCTGGTGGCCTGACCAGGCAGGCTTGGGGCGGAGGTGGAGGACGCAGATGAGGTGGAGGAGGCAGAAGCAGTGGCGGAACTTGGACAGACAGAGGATTGACACACAAGTCGTGGGGACGGCAAGACTTGTGCAACAGACCCTTCACCATCTATCACCATAGTTACCCAGTGCCCAGTCAGCGACATGTAACGTCCCTGTCCATGCTTACTGGTCCAAGTATCGGTGGTGAAATGCACCCGTTGACACACAGAGTTTCTCAAGGAAGCGGTGATGTTGTGTGCGACATGCTGGTGTAGCGCGGGCACACCTTTCTTAGAGAAGTAGTGGCGACTGGGCATCTGGTACTGGGGCACAGCGACAGACATAAGGTCTCTAAAATCCTGTGTGTCCACCAGGCGGAAAGGCAGCATTTCGGTAGCCAAGAGCTTACAGAGGGATAAAGTCAACCTCTTAGCTTTGTCATGGGTCGCAGGAAATGGCCTTTTATTTGTCCACATCTGAGGGACAGAGATCTGGCTGCTGTGTGTAGACGGTGTTGAGTAGGGTGTCCCTGGAAAAATACAGCTTTGTGAGGAAAGTGCAGGCGTAGACATGATGTCGCCTTCATCCAACGTTGGTGCTATCGATGTCTGAGAGAGCTGTACACACGTACTTGTTTCCCCTTCCAAACCAACTGACGACCTACCAAGCAAACTGCCTGTTGCGGTTACAGTGGTGGAAGTTGTGCGTGGAAAACCAGGTGTGACAGCTGTCCCCACAGTCCTAGAAGATGAAGAGCGCGCGGATGCACTGGAAGGGGCAGGCGGTGGATGGTTCGCTCCGCTAGGCCACATTGCAGCACGGTGAGCTTCCCACTGGGACATATCATATTTATTCATGTGACGATTCATGGAAGAAGTTGTCAAACTGCTGAGGTTTTGCCCTCTACTAACAGAATCACGACAAATTTTACAGATCACATAATTTGGGCGATCTTTTGCTATGTCAAAAAAGGACCAGGCTAGGCAAGGCTTAGAGGGCATGCAACCTGCTGATCCACCCCGACTAGTGCTCAGTGGCACAGTGGTGGCTGAGGATGCAGTTGTAGACGTGCTACCAGTACTCCGACTCTGTCCAGGAAGGCGCAAGGTAACTTCGTCGTCAGTTGCATCCTCCTCCACCATCTCTGTTGACCTCCTCGTGGGCCTGTCTGTGGGTTGACAGTAGGTGGGATCTAGAACTTCCTCATCAATTGTTGTGTTTGCACTCCCCTCACCCTCAGACCGAGCCTCTTCTTGCCCTGACCGAATATTTAAGTTGTCATCCCAATCTGGTATCTGCGTCTCATCGTCATCAGTATGTTCCTCATTGTCTATTACCACAGGTGTTTCAGTTTGTGAATAAGGGTCAACATTATGCTCAGAAACTTGGTCATCACGGCCTGAATCTGAGTCACAAAGGTTCTGGGCATCACTGCAGACCATTTTTTGGTCTGTACTCACTGTAGCTTGGGAGCAGACCTCCGATTCCCAGGCTATAGCGTGACTGAACAGCTCTGCAGACTCAGCCATCTCAGTTCCACCATACTGTGCAGGGCGGATGGAGACTTCAGAGCTGGGAGAAAGCAAGTTTGATTGGGATGACAACTCAGAGGACTGGTGTTTTTTGGATGTGGTAGTTGAGGTGGCGGAGAGGGCACTTGTAGGACCACTTGAGATCCATTTAAGCATTTTCCATTTTTGGCCATCATCTACCTTTGTTCCAGTTGTTCGTGTCCGTAAAAAAGGGAGCACATCGGATTGTCCACGGTAAGTAGTAGGCATCTTACTTTTGCTGGAAGATGGTCTATTTTCAGCAGATGTTAATGGAGCTTTGCCATCTTCCCCACGGACAAACCCTTTTTTTCCTTTTCCAACATGCCTCTTCCCCTTTCCACCAGCATCTGTCATTTTGCCACTCATTTTGATTGCGACAAGATTGTGCACTTAAAATGTGGTAGTAAAAATTGAGAGGTGGTGTAGATTTCAGCGGTGGTCTAGCTTTATTAACAGCAGAATAAACAACAATAATTATCCCTGACAATGCAACTACGGCCCTTAAACTGGCAGCAGTGTTTGTTAGTATAATGGCTTAGTAACAATGAGTTTGAGTGTGCAATGCAGGCAGACGTGCTGCAAATATCTTCGCACTAGTGGGACAATACAGAAGTCCAACAGCCATGTTTAGGATGCCACTAAGTTTCCTCAGTGTTTGCTAGTATAATGGCTTAGTAACAATGAGTTTGAGTGTGCAATGCAGGCAGACGTGCTGCAAATATCTTTGCACTAGTGGGACAATACAGAAGTCCAACAGCCACTTTTAGGATGCCACTAAGTTTCCTCAGTGTTTGCTAGTATAATGGCTTAGTAACAATGAGTTTGAGTGTGCAATGCAGGCAGACGTGCTGCAAATATCTTTGCACTAGTGGGACAATACAGAAGTCCAACAGCCACTTTTAGGATGCCACTAAGTTCACTCAGTGTTTGCTAGTATAATGGCTTAGTAACAATGAGTTTGAGTGCGCAATGCAGGCAGACGTGCTGCAAATATCTTTGCACTAGTGGGACAATACAGAAGTCCAACAGCCACTTTTAGGATGCCACTAAGTTTCCTCAGTGTTTGCTAGTATAATGGCTTAGTAACAATGAGTTTGAGTGTGCAATGCAGGCAGACGTGCTGCAAATATCTTTGCACTAGTGGGACAATACAGAAGTCCAACAGCCACGTTTAGAATGCCACTAAGTTTCCTCAGTGTTTGCTAGTATAATGGCTTAGTAACAATGAGTTTGAGTGTGCAATGCAGGCAGACGTGCTGCAAATATCTTTGCACTAGTGGGACAATACAGAAGTCCAGCAGCCACGTTTAGAATGCCACTAAGTTTCCTCAGTGTTTGCTAGTATAATGGCTTAGTAATAATGAGTTTGAGTGTGCAATGCAGGCAGACGTGCTGCAAATATCTTTGCACTAGTGGGACAATACAGAAGTCCAACAGCCACTTTTAGGATGCCACTAAGTTCACTCAGTGTTTGCTAGTATAATGGCTTAGTAACAATGAGTTTGAGTGTGCAATGCAGGCAGACGTGCTGCAAATATCTTTGCACTAGTGGGACAATACATAAGTCCAACAGCCATGTTTAGGATGCCACTAAGTTTCCTCAGTGTTTGCTAGTATAATGGCTTAGTAATAATGAGTTTGAGTGTGCAATGCAGGCAGATGTGCTGCAAATATCTTTGCACTAGTGGGACAATACAGAAGTCCAACAGCCACTTTTAGGATGCCACTAAGTTTCCTCAGTGTTTGCTAGTATAATGGCTTAGTAACAATGAGTTTGAGTGTGCAATGCAGGCAGACGTGCTGCAAATATCTTTGCACTAGTGGGACAATACAGAAGTCCAACAGCCACGTTTAGGATGCCACTAAGTTTCCTCAGTGTTTGCTAGTATAATGGCTTAGTAACAATGAGTTTGAGTGTGCAATGCAGGCAGACGTGCTGCAAATATCTTTGCACTAGTGGGACAATACAGAAGTCCAACAGCCACTTTTAGGATGCCACTAAGTTTCCTCAGTTTTTGCTAGTATAATGGCTTAGTAACAATGAGTTTGAGTGTGCAATGCAGGCAGACGTGCTGCAAATATCTTTGCACTAGTGGGACAATACAGAAGTCCAACAGCCACGTTTAGAATGCCACTAAGTTTCCTCAGTGTTTGCTAGTATAATGGCTTAGTAACAATGAGTTTGAGTGTGCAATGCAGGCAGACGTGCTGCAAATATCTTTGCACTAGTGGGACAATACAGAAGTCCAGCAGCCACGTTTAGAATGCCACTAAGTTTCCTCAGTGTTTGCTAGTATAATGGCTTAGTAATAATGAGTTTGAGTGTGCAATGCAGGCAGACGTGCTGCAAATATCTTTGCACTAGTGGGACAATACAGAAGTCCAACAGCCACTTTTAGGATGCCACTAAGTTCACTCAGTGTTTGCTAGTATAATGGCTTAGTAACAATGAGTTTGAGTGTGCAATGCAGGCAGACGTGCTGCAAATATCTTTGCACTAGTGGGACAATACATAAGTCCAACAGCCATGTTTAGGATGCCACTAAGTTTCCTCAGTGTTTGCTAGTATAATGGCTTAGTAATAATGAGTTTGAGTGTGCAATGCAGGCAGATGTGCTGCAAATATCTTTGCACTAGTGGGACAATACAGAAGTCCAACAGCCACTTTTAGGATGCCACTAAGTTTCCTCAGTGTTTGCTAGTATAATGGCTTAGTAACAATGAGTTTGAGTGTGCAATGCAGGCAGACGTGCTGCAAATATCTTTGCACTAGTGGGACAATACAGAAGTCCAACAGCCACGTTTAGGATGCCACTAAGTTTCCTCAGTGTTTGCTAGTATAATGGCTTAGTAACAATGAGTTTGAGTGTGCAATGCAGGCAGACGTGCTGCAAATATCTTTGCACTAGTGGGACAATACAGAAGTCCAACAGCCACTTTTAGGATGCCACTAAGTTTCCTCAGTTTTTGCTAGTATAATGGCTTAGTAACAATGAGTTTGAGTGTGCAATGCAGGCAGACATCCTGAAAATATCTTTGCACTAGTGGGACAATGCAGAAGTCCAACAGCCACGTTTAGGATGCCACTAAGTTTCCTTAGTGTTTGCTAGTATAATGGCTTAGTAATAATGAGTTTGAGTGTGCAATGCAGGCAGAGGTGCTGCAAATATCTTTGCACTAGTGGGACAATACAGAAGTCCAACAGCCACTTTTAGGATACCACTAAGTTCACTCAGTGTTTGCTAGTATAATGGCTTAGCTACAATGAGTTTGAGTGTGCAATGCAGGCAGACGTGCTGCAAATATCTTTGCACTAGTGGGACAATACAGAAGTCCAACAGCCACGTTTAGGATGCCACTAAGTTCACTCAGTGTTTGCTAGTATAATGGCTTAGTAACAATGAGTTTGAGTGTGCAATGCAGGCAGACGTGCTGCAAATATCTTTGCACTAGTGGGACAATACAGAAGTCCAACAGCCACTTTTAGGATGCCACTAAGTTCACTCAGTGTTTGCTAGTATAATGGCTTAGTAACAATGAGTTTGAGTGTGCAATGCAGGCAGACGTGCTGCAAATATCTTTGCACTAGTGGGACAATACATAAGTCCAACAGCCATGTTTAGGATGCCACTAAGTTTCCTCAGTGTTTGCTAGTATAATGGCTTAGTAATAATGAGTTTGAGTGTGCAATGCAGGCAGATGTGCTGCAAATATCTTTGCACTAGTGGGACAATACAGAAGTCCAACAGCCACTTTTAGGATGCCACTAAGTTTCCTCAGTGTTTGCTAGTATAATGGCTTAGTAACAATGAGTTTGAGTGTGCAATGCAGGCAGACGTGCTGCAAATATCTTTGCACTAGTGGGACAATACAGAAGTCCAACAGCCACGTTTAGGATGCCACTAAGTTTCCTCAGTGTTTGCTAGTATAATGGCTTAGTAACAATGAGTTTGAGTGTGCAATGCAGGCAGACGTGCTGCAAATATCTTTGCACTAGTGGGACAATACAGAAGTCCAACAGCCACTTTTAGGATGCCACTAAGTTTCCTCAGTTTTTGCTAGTATAATGGCTTAGTAACAATGAGTTTGAGTGTGCAATGCAGGCAGACATCCTGAAAATATCTTTGCACTAGTGGGACAATGCAGAAGTCCAACAGCCACGTTTAGGATGCCACTAAGTTTCCTTAGTGTTTGCTAGTATAATGGCTTAGTAATAATGAGTTTGAGTGTGCAATGCAGGCAGAGGTGCTGCAAATATCTTTGCACTAGTGGGACAATACAGAAGTCCAACAGCCACTTTTAGGATACCACTAAGTTCACTCAGTGTTTGCTAGTATAATGGCTTAGCTACAATGAGTTTGAGTGTGCAATGCAGGCAGACGTGCTGCAAATATCTTTGCACTAGTGGGACAATACAGAAGTCCAACAGCCACGTTTAGGATGCCACTAAGTTCACTCAGTGTTTGCTAGTATAATGGCTTAGTAACAATGAGTTTGAGTGTGCAATGCAGGCAGACGTGCTGCAAATATCTTTGCACTAGTGGGACAATACAGAAGTCCAACAGCCACTTTTAGGATGCCACTAAGTTCACTCAGTGTTTGCTAGTATAATGGCTTAGTAACAATGAGTTTGAGTGTGCAATGCAGGCAGACGTGCTGCAAATATCTTTGCACTAGTGGGACAATACATAAGTCCAACAGCCATGTTTAGGATGCCACTAAGTTTCCTCAGTGTTTGCTAGTATAATGGCTTAGTAATAATGAGTTTGAGTGTGCAATGCAGGCAGATGTGCTGCAAATATCTTTGCACTAGTGGGACAATACAGAAGTCCAACAGCCACTTTTAGGATGCCACTAAGTTTCCTCAGTGTTTGCTAGTATAATGGCTTAGTAACAATGAGTTTGAGTGTGCAATGCAGGCAGACGTGCTGCAAATATCTTTGCACTAGTGGGACAATACAGAAGTCCAACAGCCACGTTTAGGATGCCACTAAGTTTCCTCAGTGTTTGCTAGTATAATGGCTTAGTAACAATGAGTTTGAGTGTGCAATGCAGGCAGACGTGCTGCAAATATCTTTGCACTAGTGGGACAATACAGAAGTCCAACAGCCACTTTTAGGATGCCACTAAGTTTCCTCAGTTTTTGCTAGTATAATGGCTTAGTAACAATGAGTTTGAGTGTGCAATGCAGGCAGACATCCTGAAAATATCTTTGCACTAGTGGGACAATGCAGAAGTCCAACAGCCACGTTTAGGATGCCACTAAGTTTCCTTAGTGTTTGCTAGTATAATGGCTTAGTAATAATGAGTTTGAGTGTGCAATGCAGGCAGAGGTGCTGCAAATATCTTTGCACTAGTGGGACAATACAGAAGTCCAACAGCCACTTTTAGGATGCCACTAAGTTCACTCAGTGTTTGCTAGTATAATGGCTTAGTATCAATGAGTTTGAGTGTGCAAAGGGCAGGAGGGTACAGTGGCAGGGTTGTGGGTCTCTGGGTAGAGGAAAGGAATCCTCCCTTTCTATCCCTCCTAATGGGGAAATGCAGCGAGGAAATCCCTGACCTTAGCTACACAGACGCTGTCACCTTGTGTAGCTGTTAAAATCTGTTTTCACGGACCTGACTGTCACCTATGGCTCTGACCCTGCCGGTATTAGCCCTTAGAAGGGCTGAAAGAAACTTCTATCCCTATTCTGTATAGCGCTGTGTATAGAGCGTACACAGCAGTATCGGAGACAGGAGCTACGCCAGCGGTGACTGACCGTTTTTATAATGCAGGGACAAGTGACATGAACATCCTATCACACATGCCGTTGCTTCTCTGGCTAAAAGTCCACTTAGCTGTGTGTGTGTCTGGGATTGGCTGACATGCTGGCCCTCCCCACAAGACGCGCGCACTTAGGGAAGGAAGGCAAGGAAAAAAAAAAAAAAATGGCCATTATCAAAACAGCAGTGATCTGAATGCGCTGTTCCCACACACTATACACTGAAATGTCATAATAGTGTGAGTCACAGAGTGACTTACACTATTATAGCGGAAAGCCAGCTAGGAATTAGCTTGTCTTTTTGCTGCTAGAACCGTTCTCAAACGTATCTAGAACTATCGAGCTTTAGCAAAAAGCTCGAGTTCTAGTTCGATCTAGAACAGCCCCGAAAATCACTCGAGCCGTGAACTGGAGACCCTCGAACCGCGAACCGCGCTCAACTCTAGTGTTAATCAATAGATATTAGAGTAATTATAATTTTCACAGATTTATGTGTTTAAAAAAAGTGTTCTTGTGCTGAGATAATCTTATATATGTGTCCCTATGTACTTTGTAATGGCCGTGTCTGACCGTACAGAGACATAGTCTGATCATACCACAGCTCCTGGGCAAGGGAGGATGCAAAAGAGAGTATAAAGACATTACCGCATGAGCTCATAGCTGAATCTTTTTGTGAGGTAAAACATTTCCCTGCCTGTTTTAAAAAAATATTTTACTTCAAAGAAAAATTAATTTGGGATCCCATGCTATAATATCTGTATGCTCTTTTCCCTCCTCTCCTGTCCTGGAAATATGGTGTAATGAGACCATGTCCTTGTAAATCTCACCACAGGAGCATTTTTTTTAATCATATCCAATTGTGGAAATTATTATTATTCCAAGATCTATTGATTAAAATAAACTTTAAAGTGATTTTTTTGTGGAAAACCCCTTTAAGTTTAGATAGTCACACCAAAATACCAGTCCATGGAACCCCAAGCACCTCGCTGTGGATCTTGTAGTCGCAATGTACTAAGGAGAGAGAGGCGCCTGAGCTAGGAAGCTACTGAAAAGGATGATTACCTACATTTCTTACTTGCTTCAATATGACAAATAAAAACTCGCTTGGGTCCAGTGAACACCACGTGACTAATTAAAGGTTAAGTTAATTAATACCTCAATAGAGATAAGATGCTTATGTTTAAAAGGATTCTGTCACTAGGTTTTTGCTACTCCATCTGACAGCAGCATAATGTAGGGACAGAGACCCTGATTCTAGTGATGACACACTTAATGGACTGTTGACTGCAGTTTGGATAAAATCACTGTTTTATCTGCTGCAGATTTACCAGTTCTCTGAATGCTGAGCTTTGTATAACCCCGCCCTCACCACTGATTTTCATCTTCCTGTGTATATTGTGCATAGGCAGAAAGCTGCCAATGAGTGGTAGGGATGGGGTTAGACGGAGTTTATGAATATGGAGGACTACATGGCAGCAAGTTTACTAGCCCTCAAGTGATAACCCTGCTGATAACACAAGTGATTTTTAAAACTGTTAAATTACAGCAAGCAGCCCAGTAAATGACAGATCGCTGAAATCAGTGTGCATGTCTTTACATTATGCTATTCTCAGATTAGGTGGCAAAAGCAAAGTGATAGATTTGGTTTCAGTTCTCATGTACTCATAAAAGGCAAAAATACCTTCTAGTTTTTATCTTTTCTAAACATTATCTTATGATTTAGGTACATTACTAACAATCCATGGGTAAACCTGTTCTCAGTTATTCCTAAAATTTCTAAATGTGTAAATCATTTGGAAAATTCTGGGAAAATTGACTATAAATAGTATTTGAAATTGCATTCTCAAATGTGCGATCATTGTTTTTCTAATAGTTGACATTGTAGTCAAGAAAATGCCATTGTGAAATACATTTGGTGGTAAATTGATTTTTCCCCTATGGAAAGCTATAAGGAATCAAGAGGGCCCCTGTGCAACAACAATTTATGGGCCCTTAACAGTCCAATGGCTCATCATAATGCACAATTCCAGCTATTTCAGTGATGAACATAGGCCCCCTTACCTCTTGGGCCCTGGTTGCCTTCAGGTTGCATGATGCGATGATATGTCCGCTTCTGCTAATAGTGATGAGTGAATCTTTTGAAATTCGAATTTGCTGTCTTTGTCGAATTTTTCCCCAAATTTCCATTTGTCTATTTGTGCAAGCTGCATTTTTGCATGTTTTTTGGGTGCGTTTTTGGTCAGAAAACTGCATGACTTTGCTTCCCCAGCAAAGTCTATGAGATTTCATTTTTGCTGTCTGCACAGTGCTTTTTTTTTTAGCTGCGTTTTTGTGGTGACCCCAAAGATGCAGCATGTCAATTCTTTTTGCGTTTTTCTCTGCGCTTTTCACCCATTGAATGTATTGGAAAAAGACGCAAACAAAAAACGCAGCAAAACGCATAAAAAACGCGCAAAAACGCATGCATTTTTTTATGCGTTTTTACTGCGGGTGCGTTTTTGTGCGTTTTTTGGGGGCCAAAAATGCACAAAAATGCTGCATCTTTGTATTCAGAAAAAAAGGCAGCATGCGCATATAGCCTTAGGGTTCACTCATATCTGCATAGAACTATGCTGAGTGCAATCTGATAAAGAATTAGATTGCACTTGCACCAATATTAAAAAATAAGGCAGTGGTGATCTCTGAGTTTTTCTTAGTTAAGGGCCGTTTTACACATCCGGCTTTTCATCGGATTGCCAGATCTGACGCACTCCAGTACAGGGTGATACAGTACAATGGCAACGCGGCAACTTCCGGGTCACATGCTCCGGTCACATGACAGCATGTGACCGGAGCTTGTCGTGCTTCCATTGTACTGTATCACACTGTACTGGAGTGCGAAAAGCTGGATGTGTGAAACAGCCCTTATTTTTGTCCTGAAGAAAAGAATCACTGCATGCTGTGTATGGTGGTGTAAAACCACCAAGACTCGATAATGCAAGCCAATGGATGCGATAAAAAAATGGACATCACATGGACCTATCTGTGTGCCGTCTGATTTTTATATGGATATGTACCGCCCCGCGGGCTCGGCCAGCTTGCCGAGCCGCTCGGATCCGTGCTCGTCGGTGGGTGGCTCGAGCTCTCCACGGACCCGGGGGTTACGTCGCTTTGAAATGGGGTTGGCGCTACACGCAGGGACTTCGGTGGGGAGTTCCACAGCCGGGGCCGCGGTGGTTTGTAGGGGATTTAAGTTCGTGATGCCACCCACGGGTTTTGGTGAATGGATGGACACCACCGCTGCCGTTGACTAGGCCTCCCGGTGACGGTGTTGCGCAGATTGGTGTTGACTTCCTCGTTAGTAGGGGAGTGATGGTCCCGGGGGCCCGAGGGAGGTGCTGAGGCGGGGAATGGATGGTGCTGGCATGTCGGTGCGGCGCGGTGCGCGGCCCGAAGGCACTGGTGTACTCACTATGATACAACACACTGGAGTCTCTGGTAAACCAAACGGGATGATGAACGGTGCCCGCAGCCGGCTGCAGCTTCCCCTCAACAGGTTGGTGGTTTCCGCCTTTCTCCTGCACCTCTTTAGTGTAGATGTTATGACTCCTATGCCTAAGCAACGGTAGTCCGCTCCCCGGCCTGCTGTGTGTCGGGAGAGCCCTGTTTGCTCGCAGACGCTGGCCCCTTGGGTCTCTATGCCTTGGCGGTGGCTTTACCCTAATGGTTGGGCTGTTATCTTCAGTCTGGCCTGGTCACAGGTCTGCCCTTGAACATGACTACTCCAGTCCACTGTCAAAGCTAATCAACTTAGAACTACTGTTTTTCCCACCTCCAGGCCTGTGAACCCCTCGGTGGGCGGAGCCAACCGCCTGGCTCCACCCCCCTGGTGTGGACATCAAACCTGGAGGGAGGTGACAAGGGTTTTGAAGTTTGGCTGCTGTCACCTTTTTAAGGGAGGGGGTGTGTGTGTGTGGGACTACCTGGGACGACCTGACTAGTCCAAGGCGTCACAGATACATTACGATTCTGTAGCATAAAACACTCATTACCAGTTTGTAGCACAGAACACTGTAAATGACTGTAGAACAGTAGTTGCTGAGAAAAAAACATCAAACAGATGCTAGGCGAGAAAAAAAATTGCACACTCGCATAGTACTGTTATGTCAAATCGGATACCGAACGGATTTCACTTGTCTCACTTTTCTGGATGAAAATCAGTGAGATTTTTTAGATACCCATGGGCGCGAACACTTAGGCTATGTGCGCACATTGCGTACAGTCACTGCAGAAATTTCTGCAGTGATCTGAAGAGCCCACGTGCGCTTCAAATCGCTGCAGAAAATGTCCGTAGTGAAAAAAAAAAAAAGACGATTCCATGCGCTCTGCCTGCAGCTCCTGCCATAGACAGGGCGGGGGCTGCCGGCAAATCGCACGGAAGAAGTGACATGTCACTTCTTAGAACGCGTGCTTCGGGCAGCAGCCGAAGCGCTGCGCTCTAAGACGCCACGTGTGCACGGCTCCTGGATCATTTTCATAGATTATGCAGGGGACGCAGGACGCATGCAGTTACGCTGCGCTACAAAGCGCAGCGTAACTGCATGTAATTACGCAACGTGCGCACATAGCCTTACCCTGTGGACTCTGTAGATAGAAACTTAAGGGGGCTTTACACGCTACGACATCGCTAATGCGATCTCGTTGGGGTCACGGAATTGGTGACACACATCCGGCCGCTTTAGCGATGCCGTTGCGTGTGACACCGATGAGCGATTTTGCATCGTTGCAAAAATGTGCAAAATCACTCATCGGTGACATGGGGGTCAATTCTCAAATATCGTTACTGCAACAGTAACGAGGTTGTTCCTCGTTCCTGCGGCAGCACACATCGCTCCGTGTGACACCGCAGGAACGAGGAAGCTCCCCTACCTGCCTCCTGGCCACAATGCGGAAGGAAGGAGGTGGGCGGGATGTTACGTCCCGCTCATCTCCGCCCCTCCGCTTCTATTGGGCGGCCACTCAGTGACGTCGCTGTGACGCCGCACGGACTGCCACCTTAGAAAGGAGGCGTTTCGCCGGTCACAGCGACGTCACCGGGCAGGTAAGTATGTGTCACGGGTCTGGGCGATGTTGTGCGGCACGGGCAGCGATTTGCCCATGTCGCACAACAGATGGGGGCGGGTACAGATGCTAGCGATATCGGTATCGATATCGCAGTGTGTAAAGCCCGCTTTACTCTGCCATACAAACTATGCTCCACTGGGAACTGCTGATCTGTGGTGGCCCAGGTACTGATAACCCCTGTACAAGGTATGATGGTCATGTTAAAAGACATCAGCAATGTCTCGCATACTTCATCAGCGTGGATAATAGTGTCAGGCAGGTTATTTATTTCATTTTGTAAACTACAAATCGAATCTCAAAGTGTTTTAATTTGTGTAAAACTGTGAATAAAAACAATGGTTACACTTTAAGTTATATTAGAAGGAAATTTGTAACTTATCCAGCTTGGTACTTCACTCTTTTTGTTACCTTTGGTTCTTTTTTTTGGGTTTTATTTGTGCCTGATGTGAAAATTTTCTTTTAAGTAGAAAATTTGCACAATATGGATAAACTTGTGGTAAAACATAAATTCTTTTAGATGCAAAATATAACTATAATTCCTAAGGGTTAATATTCTAATAACAGCCATTATTAACTAGCTCTGATTGCTGCAGATAGAGCCAAGTCCAGTAGTGTGACACAGCTCAGTGTCAGATATTAAGGAATAACGTTTGGAACTCCATTCTATGTCTGAACTGGGTGCAAAAAACCTAAAAAACATCACTATGGGGAGATAAGGTATGCACACCAGTGACTATGGAAGGGGAATACATGGAATAGCAGAAACTGCTGTGTGAATACTGACATGAAAAATTCAATAGCTATTTGTTAGAATGAAATGTGAAAAATGGAACCTGCATTACTGCCATGAATATATGAATAAAGAGAAATTTAGCTACTGAATTGATCAATGCAGAAGAGCCCCAACACTACGCCAAAGTATTTCTCTACGTTGGGGTCCCTAGCTTGTGTGTGTCCTCTCATGCAGTTAAAAAACTTACCGTGTATGGGACGCTGAGACCCAGGCTATATATGCGTATAATGTGGATTGGCAATAGGTGTGTATGGGGAGGGTTCACAAACGAAAAACTACTAACATTAAGGAATAACGTTTGGAACTCCATTCTATGTCTGAACTGGGTGCAAAAAACCTAAAAAACATCACTATGGGGAGATAAGGTATGCACACCAGTGACTATGGAAGGGGAATACATGGAATAGCAGAAACTGCTGTGTGAATACTGACATGAAAAATTCAATAGCTATTTGTTAGAATGAAATGTGAAAAATGGAACCTGCATTACTGCCATGAATATATGAATAAAGAGAAATTTAGCTACTGAATTGATCAATGCAGAAGAGCCCCAACACTACGCCAAAGTATTTCTCTACGTTGGGGTCCCTAGCTTGTGTGTGTCCTCTCATGCAGTTAAAAAACTTACCGTGTATGGGACGCTGAGACCCAGGCTATATATGCGTATAATGTGGATTGGCAATAGGTGTGTATGGGGAGGGTTCACAAACGAAAAACTACTAACATTAAGGAATAACGTTTGGAACTCCATTCTATGTCTGAACTGGGTGCAAAAAACCTAAAGAACAAGCTAGGGACCCCAACGTAGAGAAATACTTTGGCGTAGTGTTGGGGCTCTTCTGCATTGATCAATTCAGTAGCTAAATTTCTCTTTATTCATATATTCATGGCAGTAATGCAGGTTCCATTTTTCACATTTCATTCTAACAAATAGCTATTGAATTTTTCATGTCAGTATTCACACAGCAGTTTCTGCTATTCCATGTATTCCCCTTCCATAGTCACTGGTGTGCATACCTTATCTCCCCACAGCTCAGTGTCAGAGCTTGCTCCATGCCCAATAGGTGACAAAAATATACATCACAGGTCAGGAAGGGAATAAAAATCATTAATTGCTGAATAAAACCCCAGCTGTTACAAGTCTGCTACTCTGGTGCTTCTCTCTGATCTGAAGTGATGACATCATGCTCATCATTCATGTGACTACTGCACCCAATTTGACCACATGCTTAAAGGAGTTGTCCGAGCTTTCTCTATAATTTGTGTGTGTGTCTAGGCTGCAGGATGCTGATAGTTTGTAATTTAATCAGCAATCTGCACCGGTGCCGAGCTACCACACGTAGTCATGTGACCAGCTCTTTCCTGATTCTGAAAGAGCTGCTCAGAGTTTTCCTGTCTGGCAGAGACTGGTCCTAATGTCACAACGGAAGCCACACCCAGTTTGTGCCAAACCCACCCCTGAAGCCACGCCCAGTTTCTGCCAGACCTGCTTCCTGTCTCTTGCCTCAGTCTCCCGTACAGCACACAGTAGTGCAGGCACCATGGGAAGAACTCAGCTGATTGGACCAACTAGTTTACCTGTTAGCAAGGATATACTACTGAACTGAATGGTGGAGAATAAAGCTGAATGCTTCTTCCTTTACCGTTCGATCTCTGGAAAGTCTGAAGATCCTCACTGAAAGAAATAAAAAGGTGCCAAACACCCACAGCTGTCTTGACACATCAGGAAAAAAAGACTTCTATATAATCTTTCATTAACTTTCAATATCTTTAACACATAAAACTCAGCAATTTCTTGATTGCATCTTATTCCGGTACGTGTCACATGGATGACACACGGATGACATACAGGTAGACACAGATGGCCACTTGTAGCGCCCCACGGGGCAGGCGGTCAGTCTACTCGTCGCTGGGCCATTTTGGGTGGGTCAGGCATTGTGATGAGGTGGCCTTGCCCAATTCCGTTTCCCCGAGACGTACAGCTAAATGGTGGGGGAAGCGGGGTATTGGGGAAAGTTAGTCGTGACGCCACCTGTGCTATGCGGCCAGGGATTAGCAGGCAGAGAGGCCCCGCCCGGGTGGATGATGAGGGAAGTAATGGTCGTTGGCGCCTAAGCACTGGGTGGCAGCACCGGTAAGGAGAAGCCAACACAGTCTCTGGGGGTTCAGGATGTAGTTTACTCACAACTTTAACTGCCAGCCTGGTCACACTGGTCACTGCTGTGATGGGTAGATCCCAAATCCGCGGGAGATCAGAACTGTCCAGTAAAAAAAAAAGAGAGAAAGACCTCGCATCACCTTGCACAGGTGCTCAGGAGAAAAAGCGTCAATACAGAAAGGAATAACTCCGGCACACTGTATGTTTCCCAAAGAGAAAAAGATGGACACAAGAAAGTTGATTTCAAATCCTTTTCTTTTATTCAATGTGAAAAAGTGAAGGAGTGCTGTACAAAACAAAAGGTCTGCCAGGAACAACGTTTCGGCCAAGAGGCCTTCCTCAAGTCGGACAGACTGGATGTAGTGTTATATACAATAAAACAAAACAAAAGGAAATCCATCAATATGAATATACGGATAATGTTGACATAATATCATAATACAGTATGAAATGCATAAGTGAATCCTGAGGAGGGAACAGCAGAGAATCATAGGATCACAACATCAAGAATATCAAGAGGGAGTAAATCTAGACATGTAAAAAGGAAATATACCGCGTATTATGGGTGTATATGGGATAAATACGTGATGAAGGTGGTACGCAGTGTAACTAATAGGTGAGGTGTCAGAGGCAGGAGGGCTCACCTAGAATGGACAGGAATCACTGGAGATCAGCAAGCAGAATGTATATATGTGCTTAACACCTGCTGTGGAAAGGGATAGAAAAATAAGCATGTGGGGTATCGCAGGATACAGTCTTAGAAAAGTACATGCCGTATTAACGTACCACAAAGAGTATGCATAATCACAAACAGCATATAAGTTGTGATATCATGATAGAGCGAGAAGCACGGCCACTCCTGCCACGTGCATGTTGTGTAGGTGACAGGTTTTCTGTAAATGGAACCTGTAATGGATTCATCGCAGTTATCATCCCATTGAACAGGCTTGCTAAGTGCATGTTTTGCGAATGCAAGGTTCACACTATACGGGACCTGAAATACATTTATTACGCCCCTGAAGATTTGATTGAAACGCGTCGGGAGACAGATCCTTGTGGGCTCCGTTTTGATAATGTAAATGAATGGACCCTATTAACTTCATTGAAAAGCAAAATTGGTGAGATAAATCCGATTTTTTATTAGCGGTGTTTTCTTTGGCCAATATATATTCTCCGATTGAAAAATGAGGGGTCAAATATTTTATTTCTTGGTTGTTTGTTTGTAATTATGATTTTGACCACATTTTAGAGAATCTGAGTAAAAGTTATATTTTAATGATTATCATTTTTGCAGTATTGACATGCTGCTTTGAAATCTTGCTTATTGCATCTGATACATGTGAAGAAAGCCTAAGATGTATTATGAGGTTCTGCAGCAGTTGAGGTTGAAATTGTAAAGTTCTGAAGCAGCTAGGGCATGAATTATGAGCTTCTGCAGCAGCTAGAGTGTTACGGTCAGTCCAGAAGTGAACCCACAGGATCATGCACCGGACTCCCCCAGGGAGGCCACCAGGAGCGAACTCCTATACAGGGACTGTCTGGCGACCACCCCAGAGGGCCTAGATGCACAGTAGCCGGAACACAGGTGGGATACCGGGAGCATCCTTGGAAAGTCCGGAGGGGATACTGAGGCCAGTCCCGTGATGACTTCGGACCGGAGGGAATCGGAACGGATGACCGGAGCTGGATGAAGACAGCAGGCGGAGTCCGGAACCAGTGACGAGTGCAGGCTGGAGACTTCAGATGTAACCTGGAGCCGGTGGCGGAGTGAAGCAGAGGGACGATGGAGAGGTCCACTGCAAACAGACACCGGGAATCTCCAGGGAGCCGGACCAGCTGTGGCACACACCGGGCCTCAGGTTCTGAGGATAGAGACAGGATTAATCTAGGAACAGAACACAGAGGGCTTGAACACTATCACAACATACTAAGCTGTGAGAACTTGTTGAACAAGCACCGCCCGTATGTAAGGCCTGAAACACACATCCGTGAAATTCACGCACGTGTGTTACGGTCCATTTTTCGTCTCTGTGTCCCGTTTTTGTGTCCGTTTTTATGGTCCGTGTGGCATCTGTGTGAATTGCGTATGCTAGCCGTGTGTGCGTGTGTAATCCCCGTGTGTGAGATTTGTAAATGACGTGTGAGTGTGTTTTCCATGTGAAATGTCCATGTGTGATGCTAAATGTCGTTGCTACATACCCGCTGACAGCAGACAGAGTCGCGCGCTGAGAATGAACTCGGGTGAACTTCACTTGACTTCATTGTCATACCGCGGCTCTGTCTGGGGTGTCGCGTACTGATTAGCGGTCACCCGTACAGGACTCACCGGTGACCGCTAATCCCCTGAGTGACTGAAGTGAGCAGCGCGATTAGCGCTGCCGTCACTCAGGTTACCCACGGCTAGCTGGATCCTCCACCTGACACCGCAACTCACCTGTGACTTCATCCCTGTCACTCGGGCGACTTGCAGTCACAGTTGGAGGATCCAGTGGTGGCCGCGAGTAACCTGAGTGACATTATTGCTGATCGCACTACTCACCTCAGTTGCTGTGTGGAGCTGTCAGGAGCGGCGGTGTTCTTCTGCAGCTCTTGTCACCTTCCCATGTAGCAGAGCTGGAAGCAACGCGGGACCTCCGTGAATTACGCCGGTCATGGATGGGTATTTGGGGCATAATAAATTGGTGAACGAGGTTTTTTTTTAGTGTTTATTATTTCAAATAAAGGATTTCTTCGGGTGTATGTGTTTATTTACTGTAACATACAGATTAATCATGGAAGGTATCTCGGGGAGATGCCTGCAATGATTAATCTTGGACTTAGTGGCAGCTATGGGCTGCTGCCATTAACTCCTTATTACCCCAATTGCCAATGCACCAGGGCAATTCGGGAAGAGCTGGGTAGAGTCCCAGAACTGTCACATCTAATGGATGCGGCATTTCTGGGCGGCTGCTGGCTGATATTGTTAGGCTTGGGGGCTCCCCATAACGTGGAGCTCCCCATCATGAGAATACCAGCCTTCAGCCATGTGACTTTACCCTGGCTGGTATCAAAATGGGGGGACCACACGTCCTTTTTTTTTAATTATTTATTTATTTATTTTTATTTTATTTTTTTTACTCTACAGTATAGACCTGCCCACCGGCGGCTGTGATTGGTTCCAGTGAGACAGCTGTCACTCAGCGTGGGGGCGTGTCTCATAGCAACCAATCATAGGCACCGGTGGGCGGGGAAAGCAGGGAATACGAGATTGATTAATGAGCGGCTGGCTTTTTCAAAATAGTAAAAGCCGCCGGAGTTTAGTGAACAGCCATGCAGCGCCGCGCCGGTGAGTATGAGAGAGGGGGGAGACTGACCGTCAGACAGAGAGAGGGACAGACAAGACAGAGAGAGACCAACCGACGGACTGAGGGAGATTGATCGACATACACAGGAAAAGAAAGAATGACTGACATCGCTAGAAAAAAAGCACAAAACGTACACGGAGTATACAGAGATGCATCCGTGTCACGTTATTGTGCACACATAACCATTGACTTTCATGGGGTCCATGTGTGCGTGTTCCGTGCAGAAAACGGACATGCTTCCGTGCAAAATGGAAACACATACGGATCACGGACACAGACACACGGACCTTATGGAATAACGCATGTGTGACCTCAATGATAGATTAACATTGGTGCATGTTTGTCCGTGTCTCCGGTACATACGGAAACGGGACAAACACGCACGTGTTTAATGGATGTGTGTCAGGCCTAACAGGAAGTCTTTTATACCCTGCATCTGCAATTAGCCATCTCCTGTTCCAGGTAAGCTGGCCCTTTAAGAAAAGGTGAATGAGCGTGCCTGCGCCCTAATGCCCATGCGCAAAGCCCAGGAGCCAGAGGCAAGCACAGGAGGCCGGGGGCAGGACGCAGAGGAGCCGGAGGCAGAGTCCCGAGTAGCAGCAAGCCCGGGGGACCGCCGAGCAGAAAGTATTGGGACGCAGGGGAGCAGGAGTGGGAGCCACGGCCGTGGTCGGTGAGCACGGGGACCGGATCAGTGGGTGCGGAGCGGCGCTGGGACACCGGGACCGGATCAGTGGGTACGGAGCGGCGCTGGGGCACCGGGACCGGAGCAGTGGGTACGGAGTGGCGCAGGGACACCGGCGGCGTGACATAGAACATGAATTATAAGGTTCTGCAGCATCTGGGGTGTTTATTGTGAGGCTCTACAATAGCTTAATTGTGTATTATAGGGTTCTGCAGCTGATGGGGCATCAATTATGAGGTTCTGCAACAGCTGAGGTGAGAATTTTGAGGTGGTGCAGCATCTGAGGTGTTTATTATAAGGTTCTACAGTAGCTGAAGTGTATGATGATGTTATTTTGAGGTATGCACACACAAACACATACACACGCGTGCGCACACACACACACACACACACACACACGAGTGCACACACGCACGCACGCATGTGCGCGCACACACACACATCACACACACATTTACACTCTTGCACACACACACACACATCACTATGGACTTTTCACTTTATAGTATTCATATGTCAGGGGTATTGGGGGACATGTGGCAGCTTTATCCCCACTGTGGATGTGGTGTGGTATGGAGTGATTGTGCTGCTTTCCACAGATGAGAGACAAAGGGTCACTGTTGTCACTGCCTCAATACTGGGAGTGATGATAGAGAGTGGAGCTGGGGCAGATTACCAACTAAATATGAGTATGCAGTTGTACCGCCCCGCGCTCGGCTGCAGCCGAGCCGCTCGGGTCCGGGCTCGTTTGGTGGGTGGCTCGAGCGCCTCCGGACCCTGGGGTCACGTCGCTCTGCAAGGGGTTGCTGGCACTACGTGAGGGGATTTCGATGGGGAGGTTCATGGCCGAGGCCGTGATGTTTAGGGATGTAAGTTCGTGACGCCACCCATGGTTTGTGGTGAGTGTTGACACCACCGCTGCCGTTAACTAGGCTCCCGGGGACGGTGTTGTGCAGCCTGGTGTTGACCCCTCCGTGGGTAGGTAGTGATGGTCCCGGAGCCCGGTGGTTGCGAGGTGCGGGCGTGTTAGTGCGGTGCGGTGCGCAGCCCGAGGGCACTGTTGTACTCACTTTGACAAATACACCGGAGTCTCTGGTAAACCAAAAAGGATGGTGGTCGGTGCCTGCATTCGGCTGCGTCTGGTCCCCCACCAGGTTGGTGGTTCCCGCCTTTCTCCTGCACCTCTTTTTGTAGAACTTGACTGCCTATGCTTCAGCAATGGTAGTCCGCTCCCCGGCTTTATGTGTGTCGGGGAACCCGATTGCCCGCAGGCGCTGGCCGTGGGATCTCTCTGCCTGTGCGGTGGCTTTCTATCCCCCTCGGTGGGCTGTTGCCGTCTTCCGGGTCTTGGGACGGGAAAGGACCTAAGGTCCAGAACTCAATCAGTAAATTCGACATGGTCCAGTGGCTTTTTGACCTCGTTCTGGGTCTGAGTACCCCTCCTGGTGCTCCGGCTTCCAGTTGGTTCCCCGGTTCGGTACCGGCCACTACCCTGTCCCGGTCCCTTACGGTTCCTCCAGCGGTCTTCCCGGCTCCTGCAGGCGGCAACCACCGTCTGCCTCCTTGCCACGGTACCAGGGCTACGACCCCGTCACCGGTTAGTGTTGCCGCTGCAGACCTGACGCCTCAGGCCTGCTGCACTTGAACTTGAACTCCAGCACACACTAGACTAAACTACTGACCTCGACTGACTGTTTCCTGTCTCAGGCCCTCTGGACTCCTCGGTGGGCGTGGCCAACCGCCTGGCTCCGCCCCCTGGTGTGACATTGAACACTGAGAGAGGTGACAAGGGTTTTTAGGTTGGCTGCTGTTACCTTATTAGGGGAAGGGTGTTTGTGCAAGGGCCTACCTGTGACTACCTGGCTAGTCCAGGGCATCACACAGTGAGCGGCTCTGGGGTGATTACTGACAACCAATGAGTGTGTAGTGGGCGGGCAGAGAGTGGTGCTGGGGAAGGCCACTCACAGCGAATGAGTAAACAGTGGGCGAGCAGAGACCAGTGCTGGGGCAGATCACTGGCAGCCAATGAGTGTATAGTGGGCAGCAGATGGCGAGTTATACTTACCGAGTCTCTTGTGTGGCTGTACACTGCTTCTGGGGCAGCTGATACTACTTCTATGATGCCCTGGCCTATCAGGTTGTCACAGGGTATTGTGCAATCTGCCCTCCTGTACAATATCCACCTCCTCCTTGGTTACGGGTTCCTAACCTTTGGTGTTGCCAAGAACAATTTAATCAAAATTCTAGGAACACTCTGCACCACACCCACCAGACACACCAGTGGCTGACCTGAAGGGAATAGGGTCGCCCACTTGGGGGGTTGGTTAAGGGGAGGTCAGGAGTGTTAGGAGCAGGACAGAGTAGTGTTTGAGGTGAAAGTGAGAGGAGGTCAGGAGCTGAGCTCCTTGAGTCTACTAGGGGGCAGACGTTGGTCTGGGCTTGGTAGGAGCTGGACTCCGTTCCCAGGGGATCGTGACAAGGGGCACGGACTGTCGAAGAGGACAGACGGCGGCCTCCTGCCATCACTGGGCAGGGGCCAGGACACGACGGGGTACGTGGACCCTAGGTCAGGAAGGAGCTTCAGGCGTCCTGGCAATTTACCCGACGAGGATGGAGACTTCAAGATCCATTTTTCACCCGCTCCAAAATCCCAAGCGTTAACCCTGAGAGCAAGCTCACCCAGTTAGCCACACTGTGAGCGAGACCCGATAGTTTTATGCTAGAGGGACCAGTAAGAAGTAAGGTGCCATGGAAAAGGCCACAGGCTAACAAGCAACACCAACGGGCACGGGATCCAGGCGTGCTCCCTCCCTGCTGCAGCGACATCAAGAACTTTGGTTTACCACGGTTGTCGGTGTCAGCGTTATTGGACTGCGTGAGTACTTAAGTGATCCCTGACCATCCCAACGGCACCTCCCTGTCACCTACACCAAGTCCCGGGGCATCCCCCTACCCATGGAGTGGTTAAACATCTGGCTGCCCACACCATCGCCACCGGTACTCCCCATTGTAGCGGTGGTACTCCATCTTACCACGCACCACGGGTGGCACCACGAACTGTAAATAACAATCCCATGTAAATAACCCCCTTTTATTCCGAGTGGCCGCGCGACCCCGACCTGTTGTGAATGTCAGTTATGCTTTAGCTGCTGTGAGGCTCCCTCTTGTGGCCAGGAATGGTTTGGTCAGAGACCAGGTGTGTTGAGCAATGGGCGTTTCCATTGCTAACTCTCTGCCTATTTAAACCTTGGTCTGATAGCAGGCTATGCCGGATGTCAGTTGTTCCTTGTTCAGCAGCCTGCTTCATCCTGCTCCAGACCACATCTACATCAGATAAGTGCTTTGCTCTTTTTTTGTTGTTTGGTTCTTTTGGCTCTTATCTGAGTTTGTCATTTGCTGTGGTTGTTGTCAGTTTATTTGCATGCAGGGATCTTCCCTCTCAGTTGCTTAGTTGGGAAGCTCCCTACAGCTATGTTTGGAGTATTGCTCCTATAAGTCCATGTGTTTGTTTCTTCTTGATTTTGTAATGATTCCTGCTTTCTATTCATTGGTATGACAAGAGCGCCTGGTATAGGACGGAGTTCAGATCTAGTGATCTGAGGGCCTTTTTGTACTATAAGGTATTTGGATTTTTGCAGGATTTTTCTCTGGCCACCATCAGTCCCTTTCCTGTCCTGTCCTATTTAGTCAGTAGGGCCTCACCTTTTGCTAATCCTATCAGCTATTTGTGTATTGTGTTTTTCTATATCACCGCAGTCTTTGAATGTGGGGGGCTTGCTATTCTTTATCTATTTTCTGAGGCAGAGAGTTATTCATCTTTCCTTCCTTTAGGATGTTAGTTCACCCCTCAGCTACTTCTAGTGTTGATGGTTAGTAAGGGGATGGCGGCCAGATTAGTTGCCAATGCTCTTGTCACCTTTTTCCAATGATTTATGGTGGTCTTCCATGGTTCCGGATCATAACACCGACCCCTGGGTCCGGAGACCCCTCGAGCCACCGCTGATCCGGATCCAAGCAGCAGCGGCAGGCTGCTGACGCAGGGGTGGTACACTTCCAGGGCCACTCATTAACCTCATAAAAACGGTATTTTTTTAAAATTATTTATTTAAATAATTTAAAAAAGCCGTATGCGGTCTCTCTTATTTTGATACACAGCCAAGATAAGCACAGGGCTGGGGACTGTATGCTTTATCTGTGCTGGGTATCATAATATGAGGGACTTTATGCTAATTTTTTTATTTATTTATTTTTACCATGATAGGGACACACACACACACACACACACACACACACACACACACACAGTGTCTCTGATTGAAAGCAGTCAGACACACTGTTACACAGGGTGGGGGCACATCTGACTACAACCAATCAGACACCCGGGGACTGTCAGTGGCTGGGAAAGCAGTGCATATGCATGAGGGATAATGAGCAGCCCCACAATTAGCATTACAGCTGCGTGGAGACTGGTAAGCATAATGGCCTTGCTCCAATACCCCTATCCTTTCTACCACCATTTGTAAGAGCCTGATTCAGGTCCATATAGACTTATATGGGGACTGCCATTGGGCCAGATATCCGGGATTCATTTTCTGTGCAGCCGATCCCTGGTATCTGCGAGTCCGCCCATCACTAGCCACATGCCATTCACACTAGTAACAGCTGAGGCCAATGTTTGGCTACAGCAAGTGACATATGGTTATTACGTCATGATTTCAGGGCAAGTAGGGAATAAGAAAAAGTGAGCAATGTTTCTTGAATTATATACTATTTACTGTCTTTACCCCAAATTCTGAATACTGTCTTTAAGTTTTACACCGCTTACAGCAATGCACAGTATGTGTCTTCTGAATCTTGAACATTTGCTAGTCATTTTCACAAAGATGATAATAATAATAATAATAATTTTAATCATTTTTATATGATCTCATATAACTTTCAATCCCCTGTTGTGAATTTTGGCTAGCAGCATCTCTGTTGATCCTCTGTTTTTGGAATGACAGAGTTCATCAGATTGTTCCACATTTAAAAATGTGCAGATTCCTGGTCAACACCTCTTCACTTACAATACCGCTTCATCTACATTTCACACAACGTTTTCTCAAAAACGCAGCACTTTTTATGCAATTTTTGGAGCCAAAGCCAGAAGTAACTGCACAGACGAGAAGGAATTTTATTTTCTTTTCTTAATCTATTTTGGCCTTTGGATAAAAAAAACACACTGTGGGAAACCAACCTTTCAGTGGTTTTCCCACCAAATTTGTTTTGTACATTGTGACAGATGTTAGAAGTGGATTAAAAAATAATGGGTAATATAAAGCATGGACTTTTCTGTAATCATCTCTGCCTGTGATATAAAAAACTACATACATATTTTAAAAAAAACTTTGTGTATGAAACCACCCTAGGGTATGTGGACATGGCAACTTTTAGACACCGATATACCCACCTAGTTTTTGCTATAGAAAGATACTTCAGGAAAATGCTGGTGGTGTTTTTTCTGAGGTGACTTGTTTTTAATTTCTGAGTAATTTTTGCAGCAGGTTGTCTAGTGTCTCTTTTTTATATAAGGTGATGGTTTCTAAGTGGAAGCCACCCGCAAACCAGGTCACTTTCAGCTGATTATCGAAAGTGGAAAAAAATAAGTTGCAAAAGATGGAACATATGCTCAGCAAGTTATTTTGACATAACTGTATATGTGTGTTTATGTGTATTATTTTTTAGTGTTTTTTAGGGCTTTTTTAGGCAGCTTTCAGACAGAACCAGTCTGTAAAAGACATTGTGTTAACACATTTCTAGAGATAAAGTTATGTCTAAGGGCTGCTTTACACACAATGATATCGCTAGCAATCTCGTTAGCGATGTGACACACCCAGATCGTTGCTACGATTTGCCGAGATTGCTCATAGGTCGTTTTATAGCGGTCACACATACCCATCTCACAAACGACGCTACATCAGTCAGCGATATATTATTTGACCAAGGCGGTCATGTGGACACCGTCATACAGCATTCCTCCCAACGATTCCGGCAACGGCAGAGGCGTATAATTGTCCATAGCATACACCCTGGTGTGACACCAATCAGAGCGGAGGAGGCGTGGAGCATTGCTCGTAACGACACTGCCACGTCGGTGATGACGGACGCACTAACGATGTTGGCAGGGTGTCAAACGTAGCAATATGTCTGCTGCGTTCGAAACGACGAACAATATTTTGAAAATGAACGACGTGTCAACGATCAACGATTTTCGATATTTTTATGATCGTTCGGAGTTGCTTGTAGGTGTCACACGCAACGACGTCGCTAACGACACCGGAAGTGCGTCACGAATACCGTGACCCCGATGACATATCTTCAGATAAATCATAGCGTGTAACGGGGCCTTTTAAGAAGCAGAATACTTTTTGTTCACAATGAACTCTAATTAAGAGAAATTGAATCTTGAGAATTAAAGTGGATTATCTGGATCTTGGTAATTTTTCCCTCTTGGGTTAAGAAAGTACAGGCAAGTAGTTACTAACTACCTTCCTGTTCACTCCGTGTCAATCTCTGCAAGCTCAAAGTGGTCACAGATCCATCTTGCCAGTGAGTCTGGTTACCTTATATCAATGGAGCAGGCCTTCCTCTTTCGGTCTGTTCTGTCGAAGACTCTACGCAGTTAGGCAGCAAAGAGATGGCTATCAATCAGCATGACATCAGCAGTGATGTCACATCAACAGAGCAGAGTAGAAGTGAAGAAGCTGCTGTATCTATGTGACGTTATGGGAAACTGCATAATCGCCATCAGGAACAGTTCATCACTAGGGATGATCGACTATCACAAATATTCGGCAATATTCGGCTTCGATATGCGAATATTCAATGCGCAATGTAAGTCTATGGGAAGCTCGAATAGTTGCTATTCGGCAACTATTCGTGTTTCCCATAAACTTACATTGCGCATCGAATATTCGCAAATCGTCGAATAGTGACGACCTATTCAGTGAACATGGGTGTTGCCAAATATTTGCGGTATTCGATCATCCCTGTTCATCACCTCTTTGAATAGGAAGAGATTGGCTCCAGGCAAAATAGGCAGCAACTCCCTGCCTGTAACTTATTAGCCCCATAGGGAGAAATAAAAAAGTCCTGGATAACCCCTTTAATTTTTCCTCTATATAATCATGGGTTCTGCAAATCACAGTTAAATAAAAGTGACAGGTAGCTCACTGGCCTCAGGAAGAGACTGTACTATAACTGTATACTTCATCGCCTCCTCCTGAGACCTGATGAAAGCAAGCAATGCTGAAACGCGTTGTACAGTACTTTGTGGAATATTTAAATAATAAAAAATGTTTAAAAAAAGAACTTTACCTTTTCCAGTAGAATAATTGATCAACACCAACTGCCCAACCACCAGCCATGCCCTGCGAATTTCCCTCCTGAGACATGTGAGTTGCCTGTCATTTTCTGTCTGATTTCACAGTAAAGAAGAGGAATGAAGGACACAATAGAAGCAGAGGGTCATGTGAACCAACTGAAATTGTAGCATACAAACTGAGCAGTAAAAAAAAATGTATACTACATAAAGAAAAGTATGGACCAGTTAAGATACATATTTGCTGTTTCAAAACGAGTGAACAACTACTATATAATATTAATTGGTTTACAGCAAATGGACCTGACAATGGCCAGTTAAAAGAGAAACTATCATTAGAAAATGGCTTATTGTTTAAATCAAACTATTGTGTAACTTTTTTGGTGATTTATTTATTATTTTGTATAAAAATCTGTTTTAAAAAAAAAATCTTGTGATTGTCATACTGGCCACTGAATCTAAATTTTAATGTACGGTATATCAGGTAATCAATTAGCCAAAATGAACAGACCCCAACTATGTGTTTTGTATTGAGGCATATAATGACCATGTGCAGAAGTAATTGTGAAGGTGGGGGCAACAGTGTCAGCTGTGACTTTGCCTATTGTGAATGATGGTCCTTTGTTAACAACTCTGTAATGCTGCCTCTGCTGATAATGAGCCTGCTGAAAATTCCTCCAGAAAAGGCAGGAAGTAAGAGTATAAAACTTTTTAGAAATGGCAGAATTTATAACTTAGTTTGTTTTTTTTTTTTTTTAATAAAAGTCATGATATGAAAAAAAAACATTGGCAAAATTTGTTAAAATATGCATATAACTTTAAACCTTTATTTAAACAAGAGGTCATTTTCTGATGAAACTTTTCTTTAAATTCTAGGATATGCAACAGTGTTCAGTGCAGAGAGGCTATGAAGCTCCTTTCAATGTTTCTAGAGGGTGATACCTTGCATATACATCGTCCGTGCTATGATTTTAAATTTAAATTGTAATTATATGGAATTTAACAGAAAAAAATGTCTGCATTTCTCTCTATGAAATTAGAGACCTATAAAACTAAACTAAGGGCCATATGGAAATCTATGGTGCACATATGGTGCTTCTTACCAAAGGGAGCTGTGATATAATCATGTATATGAGTCCATAGAGTGCAGAAAAAAAATCTCTGCATTCCTCTCTATGAAATTAGAGGCCTATAAAACTAAACTAACGGCCATATGGAAATCTATGGTGCACTTATGGTGCTTCTTACCAAAGGGAGCTGTGATATAACCATGTATATGAGTCCATAGGGTGCAGAAAAAATTCTGTGCATTCCCCTCTATGAAATTAGAGACATATAAAACTAAACTAACGGCCATATTGAAATCTATGGTGCACTTGTGGTGCTTCTTACCAAAGGGAGCTGTGATATAACCATGTATATGAGTCCATAGAGTGCAGAAAAAATTCTGTGCATTCCCCTCTATGAAATTAGAGACATATAAAACTAAACTAACGGCCATAGGAAATCTATGGTGCATGTTTGGTGCTTGTTACGAAAGGGAGCTGTGATATAACCATGTATATGAGTCCACAGAGTGCAGTCTGATATGTACAGCCCTTAAGCGGGTTTTACACGCTACGATATCGCTAGCAATTTCTAGCAATATCGAGCGTGTAAGTACCCGCCCCCGTCGCACATGCTATATCGTGTGATCGCTGCCGCAGCGAACATTATTGCGTCAGCGTCACACGCACTTACCTGGTCGTCGTCGCTGTGACTGCCGAACAATCACTCCCTCAAGGGGGAGGGACGTTCGGCGTCACTGCGACATCACCGCGACGTCACTAAGCGGCCGGCCAATCAAAGCGGAGGGGCAGAGATGAGCGGGACGTAACATCCCGCCCACCTCCTTCCTTCCGCATTGTGACCGGCGGCAGGTAAGGAGACGTTCCTCGCTCCTGCGGTGTCACACATAGCGATGTGTGCTGCCGCATGAGCGATAAACAACATGGATAAACAACCCTTACCGATTTTTGAGTTTGGGACGACCTCTCCATGGTGAACGATTTTCACCATTTTTGAGGTCGCTTAAGGACGCTGGTAAGTGTCACATGCTGCGATATCGTTAATGACGCCGGATGTGCGTCACTAACAACGTGACCCCGACGATAAAACATTAACGATATCGTAGCGTGTAAAGCCCCCTTTAGAATGTGTCTGAACAGTTTTTCCAAGGAAAATATGACCAATAATATATTTTGGATGCCCAACTATTATTAAAATTTTATTTAGTCAAAAAAGTCCTTGAACTATAGCCATGTGCCATTATTTGATCACGGACCACTTTGCTGATTTCTATCTAGTACTTTCTAATTTATAGTAGGGGGCATATTATTCCTAAGATATAGCTTTAATCAAATACCTGTTATGTGTCTACACTTCTTTGTACGGCCATGAGAATTCAATGAAGATCATAACTCTAAGATAAAGAAAAGTCTCTCATCCTATAAATCTATTTTCATTATGTAATTTCACTGACATAATTGTCCTTCTGATAATGCAACCCATATCCATTTTTATAATAGGTGTAAGGCAATAAATAATGACTGCGTCGCTTAGTCAGCAAACTATTAAAGGTTACTACTACTTGCCAAATTTATAGAGCGTCTTCTGACCCCATTAGAAGACCTGCAAACCCAAAACTGAATTTTATTTCACCAGACATAATTTACGTTTTTGCTTGGCTTTGATATGGAGAATGCAGACTTATTAGTTTGCATCTGTGACATTCCAGCACAATCTTGCATATCATACAATAGACTTTTGCACATTTCTATAACTCTTTCCCTTTGTGCTAGGAGAGGAAAAACAGTGAGCTCAACTTTTGACCTTCAGATATTCTATACCATCAGTATGACTGAATTTTAATTCTACGCGCTGGCGGTAGCTTCAAACCAATGCCCGTCTACAAACCAGACATTCCATTCGTGACCAACATAAATTATTTTTGGAAAATGAAAGCAATGTACTATTTTAATAAAACAATGAAGTAGATCTAGTTGGCCGAATAAGTGAATTTAACAGTACTGAATAAGAAACTTAACCCCTTCACCACCCAACCTGTTTTCACCTTCCTCACCAGGCCAAATTTCAGCGTCACTGGAACGCATCAATGGATCCCAGAGATTCTGATTTTGATTTTTCGTGACACATTGTACTTTATTACAGCGGTAAATATAGGACGATATTTTTTGGGCTTAATTGTGAAAATATCGTAAATTTGGCGATGACTTTGAAAATTTTATAGTTTTCAAACTTTACATTTTTATGCCCTTAAACCAGGGAGATATGTCACTCAAAATATTTAACAATTAACATTTCCCACATGCTTGCGTTCAATCAGCACCATTTTTGATGTGTCATTTTTTGTTAGGAAGTTAGAAGAGTTTATCAGCAATTTTTTATTTTTTCAACAAAATTTTTTTTAGGAACCACATCACATGTGAATACCAAAAAGTGACACCATTTTTTTTTTTAAACCAAATTTTTATTTCTTTTCTTGTAATGGTAAAATAGGGTACAGAATGAAGAAAATAAGGGTCAACAAATCAAAATATCAAATAACATAGTCTCTACAATTTATCGATCAAATATTTGTCAAGGTCATAAAATTTGCTCCTTCCCCTTCTTCGTCAATGTATATTTCCATTATTTAGTCTCCGCTACCCGCCTTCAGCATTCCTTGATAACTTGTTACAAACATTACTTATAAACACTATCCCTCCCACCCCCCCTCCCCTCTCCATGCGACACAACCCAGAATTTGGCCAACTATACTTTCAGCTCGCACAGGGACCATGACAGGTCTTCCTTCATGTACCATTCCGTAGACACAAATGTGGACATTATTTGTATTATTTCTTCTCTAGAACATATAACGCTTATGAGCTTTCTCCATTTACTGAAAAATTTTGCTGTCATCCTTTCTTTATACCTCTCCACCATCACCTTCTCCAACATGAGCATTTTTTTCAATTGATTAACAAGTTCTTCTTTTGTTGGTATTTCCTTCACCAGCCACTTCTGAAGAATAGCCCTTTTACTTATCATTGCTATATCATGGAAAAGATTCAGTAACTTGTCTCCCCCTTTATCTCCCTCCTCCCGATGCTGATAGTGAAATAATCAGACCATTGGATCCAACTCTACATTTCTATTCCAGATTTTCCTCACTACCCCTTGGACTTGTTTCCAAAATCTTTCAATCCTTTCGCACTGCCATATCCCATGATATAGATCTGTTTTTTCCGTACCACAATTTGGACAACTCATCATCTTATCTGGATGTCTTGCATTCAGTATATTAAATCCATAGATAGCTCTATGTATGATCTTGAATTGGGTATCTCTTAAGTTCTCATTCACAATCTTCTTTCTCATCACCATCCAACCATTCAAAATCTTCTCCTCCACCTCTTGATCTCCCAACTGCTTTGCCCACCCTTTCAACATTCTTCCTGATATGTTAGGGACTAACACTTCTCCCATATTTCCATAAAGACTTGATATATTTGTGGCATGGATGTCCCTATATATTATCGCATCCATCTGATTTGCCTCATATTCGTTATTTATGTTGTATAGTTTCTTCATTATCCCTTGTTTCACCTGTTCAAACTGGAGAGTCTGGAATGGGCGCAAGTCATACTTTGCTGTCAACTCCTCACACGTCATCCATCTCCGTTCTGTATCATGCATCAGGTTTTTTAGAGTTCCAATCCCTTTTTCCCTCCACTCTTTAAAGAGATAATTTTCCCTTCCCTGTGGAAAGTCAGGACAAGCCCATATATTAAGGAATTTGGAGATGTTCCAGGCTAACCCGAACTTTTTCCTAACCGCCTTCCAAGTCATCACTGTGTCTCTACAAATCAGTGAGTGTTTAATGTTGGGCGGCAAATTTGGAATGTAGGTATGTAGGATTGAACTCAGGTCCCAAGGTTTACAAAATTCAGCCTCTATATCCCAGTCAGAATACCTACTTGTTCGTCTAATCCAATCGACTACATGTCTTAAGATACAGGCCAAATTGTACCCCCTGATGTTAGGTAGTCTGATCCCTCCATTTTCCATTGATAACATTAGCTTTTTAGCACTAATCCTCGGCCTATATCCCTTCCACAAAAAACGTGAGAACGCTTTTGTCAATCTGTTCACATCCGAGTGTTTAAGAAGCAATGGGATTGTCTGCATTGGATAGAGAAGCTTGGAAAAGCTCATCATTTTTATTAGATGATTTCTTCCCAGAAGAGTCAAGGGCAAATTTGCCCAACCTTGCAGTTCACGTTCAATTTTCTCGATCAAAGGGGAATAATTTAATGAATATATGGTCTTAGTATCCCTCCCAACCTGTACTCCCAAGTGTTTAATTGTATTTCTAGCTATTGCAATGTCACATAATGCACCCCTCTCCTCCTCCGCTCTCTTTCTGTCCAAGAAGAGAATTTCACATTTGTTTTTGTTAAGTCTAAACCCCGCTAACCTCCCAAACGCCTCAATTTGTTCTATGACTCTACTCAATTGCGTTTTAGGTTTGCTCATGAACAAGATTATATCATCAGCAAATAAGGCTGAGTGCAATGACTTCCTCCCTACCTTGATCCCTTCAAACCACCCCCCCTCATTCAAACGTCTAGCCAGTGGTTCAATAGCCAAGTTAAACAATAGTGGTGACATCGGGCATCCTTGCCTGGTTCCCTTCATCAAAGGAAATGTTTTTGACAGAAATCCCGGGGCACTCACTCTTGCCTGAGGATTTGCATAAAGGACCCTCACAAAATTCCTAAAAGCTCTGTGTAAGCCCAGGTGATCTAACACCTGTTCCAGCCATGACCACCTCACATTGTCAAAGGCTTTCTCCGCGTCCAAGGTGATCAAGGCTGGATGCCCCCCCCCTTCTCTCCTCTGCTTTACTACATCAATTGCTAGCATTACTTTCCTAATGTTTGTCACCACTGAACGTCCTTTAACAAAGCCAGCCTGGGGGAGATCTATAATCTCTGGCAATACTGCCGCTAACCTATTTGCCATCAACTTCGCTAAAATTTTTAGGTCTTGATTAATCAGCGAGATGGGCCTATAACTAGATGGGTCTTCTAAATTCTTTCCTCCTTTAGGAATGAGCTTTAAATAGGCTGTATTAAGTGTACCCGATATTCTTTCCCCGTCCATTATCTTATTGAATAACTCTGTCAGTATAGGTGAAATTTGATCCTTCATAATTTTTAAAAAACTGCTGCTAAAGCCATCTGGTCCCGGGGCCTTTGTCGTTTTTAACTCTCCTATAACCTGTAGCACCTCCTCCTCCATCACCTCTTTATTCAGAGCCTGTAAATTTTCCTCCGTGAGCATAGGCATTTTTTTTTTTTTTAACCACTCATTTCCTTCTCTCCTATCATCTAACCCCTCCTCTTTATATAAACCTGCATAGAAGTCACCAAGAATGTCGATTATCTCTTTGGGATCTGTCGTTTTACTCCCCACAGCGTTTCTCAGTGTCATAATATGTGTCATCGGTCGTCGTCCCCTTGCCAGATTTGCCAATAACTTCCCTGCCTTGTTCCCGAAACGATTCAACTCTACCTCTTGTTGTGTCCTGTACATACCTTCTTTCCTTTCTACCCAGTTCTCAAAATTGCCCTTCGCCTCCACCCACTTTGCTTTTGTCACCCTTGATGGTTTTTCTAAGAAGTCAGTATATGCTTCCCTGACTGCCCGGCTAGCCTCCTGAAACTTTACTTGTGCCTGTCGTTTCGCCTTTGTCATATATCCTATCAATTTTCCTCTCAAAACTGCCTTAGCCATCTCCCAATACAATAATGTTTCCCCACTGTGCTCCTGATTCGTCAATGTATAATCCACCCACTATTCTCTCAGTATTCTATGGAAGTTCTCGTCCAAAGTCAAGAATGAGGGGAAGCGCCATATATAATCCTGTCCTCTCTGAACTTTGTCAGCTATACTGACTACCACTGGGCTATGATCCGATATTACCATAGTCTCTATAACTATCTCTTCTACCCTCTGCAATAAATTCTCACTTGTCAGCCAAAGGTCAATCCTTGACCAAGAGTCGTGTGGGTGGGAATAGTGTGTAAATTCTCTCTCTTGCGGGTGATATAATCTCCAGCAATCCTGTTGTGTAGTTGTATTTAACAATGCTCTCAGCGACCCCTCCGTGTTCCTCCCCTGCTTCCCCTGACTCCTCCTGTCTTCTTCCTGAGAAACCACTGTATTGAAGTCTCCCCCCACCAATTTACATATATCCCCATCCATCAAAATCTTATTAGCTATATTTAAAAAAAAACAACCAAAAACCTTTGTTCCGTATTGGGTGCATATATATTGTGGATACTAAAAGTACCTTGAGTACCTGAAATCTTTATATGTATGTATCTTCCTTCTTCATCTGAATCTTGTGTTTCCCCCTCGTGTGCAAAGTTTTTATTGATCAAAATAAGAACCCCTGCTTTCCTACCTTCTGAGGCCGACCCATATACCCTTCTCACCCACATCTTGTTCATACGGAAGAACTCATCCTTTTGCAAGTGCGTCTCCTGTAATAAAGCAATATCAACCTTAAGCTTCTTAAGATGACGTAGTATCATATTTCGTTTGTGCGGCAATCTGAGTCCCTTAACATTCCACGTAATGACCTTAACCATAATCCCCAAAATCAACAGTTCCTTTTTCAGGCCGTGTCGCATGGATACCCCAACTCTCTTCCCCTCCCCTCCACTCCCCCAACTGTATATAACCCCTCCCATCCCCAACTTTACAAATACAATTAACGTCTTCCATTTTTTCTGAGATGATTGAGACTCCTTTCAAACCCCTGCTTCAAGTCAAGCTCTCCATGAAGCCACCCCACTAAGTCACCTCTCCCCATCTATTGGCTATTAACTCCTTGCCCCTAAACAGCCTTTATAAATTTATCAAGCTCCTAAAACCGTCATTAAAAGAAGAAAAAGAGAGAGAAAAAAAGAAAAAGCATTAGTAGATGATAAATGGGAAAAAGTGATAAGCATGAAAAAGAGAGAGAGAAAAAGGGAGGATAAGAAAAAGAGATAGAGAAGAAGAAAGAGAAAAGGAGGTAGGTGAAACTTTAGAGAGTTAAGGCACATTTGTCACCATATGGCTCCATTTAGCAGTCCCAAATTAAGTCCTTGTCTTGCCTGCTTGTTCATGAGCTGCTGCCTCTTCCTCCTCTTTTCCCAGCTGAAGTCGCCATCTGTTGATTTTCCTTCGGACTGGCTGGTCTGGATCTCGATTGACTCCACTCTGGCTCGTTGTCGGGTCTAACTGCAGATGTTATGTTTGCAGGATCTGCATGTTTCGGATCAGTGAAAGTCCCTTCTTTTCCATTACTCTCCTATCGCTGTGTTCTCCCCTCCTGTAGTATCTCTCGCTCCGCCTCTGAAGGATCCCAAAAAGTCTTTATGACCCCATCTGCTCCTCTTACTCTTAGTATTGCTGGGTATAAAAGCTGAAATGTAATGTTTTTGTGATAGAGGGCAGTGCAGATCTGGCTAAATGCTTTTCTTTTTTTGTGTGACTTCTGCCGAATAGTCGCCAAATAATAGAATCTTGTGTCCCTGAATGCATAGTGCCTGTTTCCTATTCCTGAAGGCCCGTAGAATTTGTTCTTTATCTTTGTATTCCAGGTATTTTATAATAACCTGTCTTGCTCTGGATATTTCACCTTGCCTGGAGGTATTATCATTGTTACTGTGACCATCTCTTTGCTCCCTTATGGGTCCCACTCTGTGCGCTCTTTCTACACGGCAGCTATGTGGTAAGTCTAAAGCCTGGGGTAATTTTTTTTCACAGATTGAGTCCAAATATTTTGTTGTCACTGTCTCCGGCAGACCCACCAGCCTTAAGTTATTCCTCCTAGATCTGTTTTCAAGATCTTCTATTTTATCCTTCATAAGCTGAGCATTAGTGTTTAGCTCCTTAAATCTGCCCTCCAATCTTGTCAGATTCTCTTCAGCATCAGAAACTCATTGCTCTACCTCTGTCAGTCTCTTATCATGGTGCTCCACATCCTCCTGCAGCGCAGCCAAAACCTTCTTCACTGAGGCTGCTATTGCCTCTCTGATTTCTGCTGTCAGATGATCTGCCACTTCTTTTGCCAGCCTTTTGTAATCAATCTCATATCTTTCCCCCAAGCCCAATGTCTCTGTACCACTCTGCATACTCTGAATTCTTCTGTTATCTTGGCCTTCTGCACATTGCTGCAGCTGCCCTTGTTGTTCCTCTCCCTCCTCCCCCTCCTTCCTCCTCACTGTCGGAGCCATGTTATCTCCACTCACCCCCTCCTCCATTTGCTCTGCTCTGGGCTTGAATGGTGTTCCTCCACTTCTGAGGAGATAACGATCCATGCACTGACAGCTGGTAATTCAGTGCAGCCTCTCTATGTTGGTCTAGGGTGCTGTTTGCTTCTGTAGGTCGCTGTATATTGCAGGGGCTGTATGGAACTGCTCCTTCTCCCTCCTCACATCTCAGCGCAGGAACAGGAAGTCAAAAACAAAAGTGACACCATTTTAAAAACTGCACCTTCAAAGTGCTCAAAAGAACATTCAATAAGTTTATTAATCCTTTATGTTCTTGACAGGAACTATAGGGGGCTCTACACGCAACGACATCGCTTACGAGATGTCGCTGGGGGTCACGGAATTCGTGACGCACGTCCAACCTCGTTAGCGACGTTGTTGGTGTGACACGTACGAGCGACCGCTAACGATAACAAAATACTCACCTAATCGTTGATCGTTGACACGTCGTTCAAATCCCAAATATCGTTGATGGTGCAGGATGCAGGTTGTTCGTCGTTCCTGAGGCAGCACACATCGCTACGTGTGACACACCGGGAACGACGAACAACACCGTGCCTGCGTCCTCCGGCAACGAGGTGGGCGTGACTTTCATTCAGTTGCTCTCCGCCCCTCCGCTTCTATTGGATGCCTGCGTGTGATGTTGCTGTGACGCCGCACGAACCGCCCCCTTAGAAAAGAGGCAGTTTGCCAGCCACATCGGCGTCATTAGACAGGTATGTTCGTGTGACTTGTGCTAGCGATATTGTGCGCCACAGGCAGCGATTTGCCCATGATGCACAAACGACGGGAGCGGGTGTTGTCACGAGCTGCGTGTAAAACAGCTTTAAAGCAATGTGGAGGGAAAAAAAAGAAACTTTCACAAAAAATAAATCTTTTTTTACAAGGATAACATGAGAAAATGCACAATACAATTTGTTTTGCAATTTACCTGAGTATATAGATACCCCATATATGGTGGAAAACTACTGTTTAAGTGCACTACAAGGCTTTGAAGGGAAGAAGTGCCCTTTGATCTTTGGAATGCAAAATCCTCTGGGATCGATAGCGGACAACATGTTATGTTTGCAGAGCCCCTGATGTGCCTAAACAGTGAAAACCCCACATGTGACCCCATTTTGGAAACTAAACCCCTCAAGGAATTTAACTAAATGTTTGGTAAACACATTGAATCCCCAGATGCTTCACAGAATATTACAATGGTAAGCCATGATAATAAAAAAAAATCCCATATTCCCTAGAAAAAAAAGTTGGTTTAGCCCCAAATTGTTCATTTTCAGAAAGGTAACAGGAGAAAATGGACTATAAAATTTCTTGTGCAATTTCTTCTGAGTACCCCGATATCCCTTTTATATGGTTGAAAATTACTGTTTGGGTGCACGGCAGGCCTTGGAGGGGAAGGAAAAATATTTGAGAGCAGATTTGGCAGGAATAGACTACTGCAGGTGCCATATCGCATTTGAGGAGCTGATATGGTGCCAAAACAGAAGAAGCCAGCCACATATGACCCTATTTTGAAAAGTACACCTCTTGAGGAATTTGTCTAGGAGTGTAGTGATCATTTTAAACCCACAGATGATTCACAGAATTGTGCAACATTGAGGCTGCGGAAATTCAATTTTTTCCATTAAAAGGTTGTTTTAGTCCCAAGTTTTTAACTTTCAAAGGGGATATTAGGAGGAAGAATACCACATCATTTGTTACACAATTTCTCCTCAGTGTTCCAATATCATATATGTGGGTAGAAGCTACGGTACTTTTCACGGAGTTCAGAAGGGAAGGAGTATTATATTAAAATGCAGAATTTGCTAGAATAGTCATGTCACATTGGCAGAGCCCCTGAGGTGCCAAAACATCAGAACCCTCTATAAGAGACCACATTTTACACACTGCACTCCTCAGTGAATACATCTAGTGATGCAGTGAGTATATTGACACCACAGAAGTATCAAAGAATTTTATACCATTTTTGTGGTGAAGAGTTAATAATTGCATTTTTATGTCTAATATACTGTTTTAGCCCCAGATTTTTTATTTTCACAAGGAGAAATGGCTAAAGAAAGGGTAATAATTTGTTATACAATTTCTGCTGAATGTGGCAATATGCCACATGTGACTAAAGCAGGTTTTACACGCTACGACAGCGCTATCTGATGCTAGCGATGCCGAGCGTGATAGCACCCGCACCCGTCGTACGGCCAATATGTGTTGATCACATGCACTTACCTGCCTTGCGACATCGCTGTGACCGGCGTTCCGCCTCCTTTCTAAGGGGGCGGTTGGTTCATCGTCACAGCGACATCACAGCAGCTTCACTGAACCGCCGCCCAATAGAAAAGGAGGTGAGGAGATGAGGGGCCGGAACCTCCCGGCCACCCCCCTTCCTTCCTCCTTTTCCGTTGGAGTCAGGTAAGGAGATGTTTGTCGTTCCAGCGGCGTCACACACAGCGATGTGTGATGCCGCTGGAGCGACAAACAACATCGTACCTTCGCTGCAGCGATATTATGGAAATGAGCGACCTGACAACGAGCTACGATATCGCACGTATTTGCGCTTGTTGATCGTCGCTCATTTGCGTCACACGCTGCGATGTCGCTACCGGCGCCGGATGTGCGTCACTACCGACGTGACCCCGACGATATATCGGTAGCGATGTCGCAGTGTGTAAAGCCCGCTTAAGCAGTACTGTTTGGCAGGGTAGGGCTTGAGAGGGAAGGAGCTTTATTTGACTTTTGAGGCTCAGATTTTTCTACAATAGTTTTCAACTCTAGTAGACGTTTGCAGAGTAAAAATTGCAAATATGCCATTGCAGGACCCAATACATTGTAACGCCTAATACATTGTTACCAGCTTGTGCTTCTGGAACCATGCACCCATAAAATAAGTGGGCTTTCCTCACAAGTTATTGTCAAACATGTAGATTCTAAATGCAGTTTAGGCACAGAGGGAGGCATTTGGATTTAGGAGTGCAGATTTTGCTAGATTTCTTTTAGAGCCATGTTGCTTTTCCAGAGCCAGCGCTAGCGCTACCAGTAACTTTATCACGCTACATATTTCTGTTAACAGAAGATGGACCTGAGTGGGGACCTGTTTTTTTGAGGATTAAGTTAAAGCTTTTATTGGTGGCATTTGGGAAATAAACTTAAAAAATGGCGTAGGATCCCCATGTATTGTGATACCCACCACAGATAAAGCAGATGGCTACAGGCTGCAGCCCCCAGCCATGTACTTATCTTGGCTATGTATCAAAATAAGAGGAAACCTAAGCGGTTTTTAAAATAATTTAAATAAATAATAAGAAAAAATGTCATTCTGTCCACCCCAGTTTTGATTCCTTGCCATGATAAAGCCAAGAGCTGGGGGCTGGTATTATCAGGTTGGTGAGGCCCATGATTATTGCCCTCCAGCCAAAAAATAACACCCTGCAGCCACTGGCTGCACACAAGATGAAATGCTTATTTTTTTTTTTTTTTACAAAAAATTGTTTTTCCATTGCCATCTTTGTATTGCCAAGAGGTCGCCTTGTTGTTGGTTGTTGGACTCACATAAAAGCAACCATTTTTGAGTGATAAGTATCTCAATTTTTACATGTTTTTCATAGCAGTAATGCATGTGTATAAATTCCTATATTCATTGTTCCACAGATATTATCACTACTCCTTTTTGTTACTATGTTTTATGATCAGTTTGCACCTGTTCACATTAGAAAGGTAAGATGTGCCATAAGTCTTTTTCTTAGATTACAGGGTCATGCCTTCTGATTGAGCACTCCTGCTCTTCAGCCTTAAGCTATTTTAATTTTTCATTGGCAGGTTTCTGTCCGCCAATAAATTGTAGGTTTTTTAGCCCAAAGAGAGGCATTAGTTTTATAGGGACCCAACAGCAAGTGGTCGCCTTGCCATTGGCTGTTGGGCTCACAGAAAACTAGCCATTTTTGTGTGCTCAGTATCTAAATTTTTACATGTTTTTCATAGTAGTAATGCATATCTAAATTCCCATAGCCATTTTATTGAAGTCACTGTAAAGATGAATATGAGCGGTGGTGGCGCATGCGCAGATTGAATTTTTTTTAGCAGCAGATGCACTGCTTCTCATAGTCATCTCCAGTTTATTCAGCAAAATGGTGCTGAAGATTGCAGTACATGCATGCATTGATTTTCGTGCCATTTTATTGAAGACTTGGAGAAAAACTTTAAAATAGTATTCATGTACTTGTCGGGGGCAGTGGTGACTGTCCACGGCAGGGAAGGCTACCCGAGGCGCTCAGATCTGGAATCGTGGCTGTGGCTCGAGTAGCAGCCAGATCCGGGGCTCGCGCAGCAATCCGCCGTCCACAACAATAAAAAGGGGGTATTTACAAGGGAAGAGTTTGTCAGTGACGCCACCCGTGGGTTGCGGTGAGGGTTGGTGGCACCGCCGCTGCCTGGTTATGGGATGCCCGGGGCTGATGGAGTGGAACAGCAGGATGGTATCCCCTCCACAAAGTAGGGGAGGTTTTGTCCCGGAGCCCAGGTGTACGGGAGAGGAGATGCTGCGGAGAGTGTCATGCAGGGCTGGACCGAGCCAGAATGGTGTACTCACAGTTCCAAAGAAGTTCACACAGAGTCCAGTGGTAAACCAAATTGCCAGTGACCGGTAACCTCTGGCAGGTGTATTCGGGTCCCACACCCTGGTGTAACAAACAGGGGTCCCTTCCTCCTCCAACTCCGTCAACTCCGCTTGAAAAGGGGAAGTCCACTCCCGGTAACTTCGTATGTTGGGAGCTGTGGCCCACGAAATCTGACCCGTGGTATCTCTGTGGGTTCTGATGGACACCTTATCCCCCGCGTCGGGCATCCATTTCGCTCTCTGGGCTTGCTGGTGGGACAAGACATGAAATCTTGTCCCCGACTGGCTAATTAACAAGGGGCTTGCAACCTTCCTCGCCCCATGGTCCAGTCACCCCGACTGTGCACGGCCTCTGGATCGGATCCCCGCTGTCAGCAACGGTGGGCTACAACCCTGCCCAGGTCCACTTAAGGTCTCTCGTGACTGGATCTCCGTCGCCTGTGGCCCTGTCTGCCATCTGCCACCTAGTCAGTAGTCCGGTAGTCTAAGGGCCCCAACCCCTGACTCCGCTATCACTCCACACTCCTCTCTCTTCGACTGTTAGTACTCAACCGTCTTGTTCCCTCCAAGAACACCTCAGGACCCCTAGGTGGGCGCTCCCATCCGCCTAATCCCACCCACTGGTGTGTCCCTATTGTCATGGGGGGTGACTAGGCTTTACTGGCTGGTGTTGTGCACCTGGGTATGGATTTTGTGTTGGTATGCCAAGGAGGATGGAGCTTTGTACCTGAGATTTGTACAACCTCTGTGACTACCTGGTTTTGCCAGTGCATTACATACTGATATATCACTAATTAAGGCGGCAGTGGAGAGAAATTTAAACAGAGAGGAGGCCGGCAGCCAGGGGAGGAAGCATTACAGAAGACCCAACTGACAAAGTTCCTCCCGGATGTTCAAGCCACTGCACCAATGTCATTTTTGGATATTTGAACAAATATTACTTTGCAATCAACACTCAGATTTATCAGCTAAAGGTATCATTTTAATCAGCACCCTAGTGCCATTATGAAACTACCTGTAGTTGATAGGGCAAAAACCTGGTGGTTGGTTCTCTTTAAGGAAAAGAGGCTCAGACAGGTATTGTGCCATTATCACTGTAAAACATAAGGCAGGAATAAAAACCCAGTAATCCCAGTAATTATGACACCATTGCAATAAAATAATGTCCTGTGTTTTGTAAGAATACTGAAACGCTAACTAGAAATAAAAAAAACAACCTTTTGTGACATTGCAATAATTGAGCACAAACTACTGTAAGTATAAAATTATAGGTCCCCTGATTCATCATTGTTGTTTCCCCAGGTTCTATTTTTGAATAATTTTATCCATGCCCCAAATCCATAATTTTTTTAGTGTTTGAAGTGCTTGTCAGTGTTTTTCTTTGACTCAATAAACTTTACATTTTTTTTATTTGGTCTGCATTGTCATTTTTCACTGCAACTTTCTCTTTTCGGTTATGCAATTGTTTCTTGCACAGTATTAGTAGCACCCTTATCTTATCTATGTTTTGCCCACTTTTGTTTTTGTGAACAACAAATTTGGCACATTTTAAGACAAAAAAAATCTTTTAAAAGATTTGTGACTTTTCCACCAAAAAGTTAAAAAAAACTAGTAAAGAGAACAATAAAGAGCATTTCTGATTTTGGACCAATTTATGAATTGTGTGCACGATTTTTGGTGCAAAATAAAATGACTTCAGTATAAATGATAAATCGGTGTCATAAACACTTGTGATATCAACACAATAGAAAATAATAGTGGTTCCATAGACAACAAGGATTGAAGTGGTAGCAGGACTATCTTGCTCTTATCACAATAACAAAGAGGAGAATGGGGGGGGGGGCTTGAACAGTACCAAATATTTGATTTAGTTTAGTTTTGTAATTTTGTCTGTTTATTAAATGAAAAATATATAATAAAAAATAACCATAAACAAAGCCTCAGTGAAATTTTACACAATTTAGACAACTTATAGATTGGTCAATCCTAAGGCTAGGGCCCCACTTTGCTTTTTACCTGCTTTTTACCTGCTTTTTACCTGCTTTTTTACCTGCTTTTTCAACTGCAGCGTTTAATGCCAAAATGGATGTGTTCTGCTTTTCAAGCAAAGTCTATGGAAATTTGATTTTCTAAACCACACTATGCAGTTCAAACTGCAGCCTTTTTGTGGCAGAACTTTGGTCAATGCCAATCGTTTTTGCCATTTGGGTTTTGCACTGCAAAGCTGAGTTTTTGACCAAAGTTCTGCCACAAAAAGGCTGCAGTTTGAACTGCATAGTGCGGTCTAGAAAACCAAATTCCCATAGATTTGCTTGAAAAGCAGAACACATCCATTTTGGCATTAAACGCTGCAGTTGAAAAAGAAGGTAAAAAGCAGGCAAAAAGCAGGTAAAAAGCAAAGTGGGGCCCTAGCCTTACTGCATTGAAAGATATATTGTGTCAAACAGCTAAACTGATCTTCTCATCTAAATCCTCAACTTTAATTCATATTATGAATATTTTTATCACAGAGATGATAACTAGTGATCTAGTGATGGGCAGACCTGGACTGTAAAAATCTGAATCCGTGTGGTTTCAAAGGTGCCCAAGTGCAGGACTCAAGCCTCGGATTCCGGGTGTTTAATCCGGATCCGGCACTCGAGAAATTAAAGAAATAAAGGAAAAATAAAGAAAATAAGAATGAAGCGAGTGCTTCATACTTACCAAGGCTCCGTCACAGCTGTACACAACTCACATGTGGCTGCTCCTGCGGCCTCTCATTCACTTCCAGGGCCACTCATCATTGGTTATCCATATGCAATGCTTTCTCCGCCAACCAGCCGTCTTGGCATCTGGCAGTCAGAGGCACCCCCAGCCTGTGTGACTGTCTGTTTTCAACCAATCACAGGCGCTGTCTGCAGGTCACTATCGTGGTATAAAAATAAATAAAACAATTGGCGTTGGGTCTACCCATATCATGATATCTAGGACCGATAATGCCCATGGCTACAGGCTGCAGCCCTCAGCCCTGCGCTTATCTTAGCTGTGTATCAAAATAAGAGGAACCGCATACGGCTTTAAAAAAATAAATAAATATAAATAAAAAAAATTTAAATAGATAATAAAAAAAAACAGTGTATGGCCCCCCTAAATTTTGATACGCAGCCATGATAAAGCCCAACAGCTGGGACTGGTATTTTCAGACTGGGGAGGCCTATGGTTATTAGGCATTCCCCCAGCCTAAAAATAGAAACCTGCAGCCGCCTAAGATTTTTGCATCCATTTGATGTGACAAGCTCGGCTCTTTATCCGGCTCTTCCAGATTAACCTGGTGCGATGGCAATCAGGGTAATGAGGGGTTACATAGTTACATAGTTACTTAGGTTGAAAAAAAAGACCTAGGTCCATCTAGTTCAACCTTCCTCCACCAGTTCTACATTTTGTCCCTAAAGAGGGCTTTACACGCAATGACATCGCTAACGAGATGTAGTTGGGGTCACGGAATTCGTTACGTACATCCGGCCTCGTTAGCGACGTCGTTGCGTGTGACACGTACGAGTGACCGCTAACGATGTAAAATACTCACCAAATCGTTGATTGTTGACACGTCGCCATTTCCCAAATGTCGTTGCTGCTTTTGGGCACAAGTTGTTCGTCGTTCCTGAGGCAGCACACATCGCTTCGTGTGACACCCCAGGAACGACGAACAGCACTGTACCTGCGTCCTCCGGCAACGAGGTGGGTGTGTCTTTCATGCGGCTGCTCTCCACCCCTCCGCTTCTTTTGGACGCCAGCTGTGGGAGGTTGCTGTGATGCTACACGAACCGCCCCCTTAGAAAAGAGGCTGTTTGCCGGCCACAGCGACGTCACTGGGAAGGTAAGTCCGTGTGACGGCTACTAGGGATATAGTGTGCCATGGGCAGCGATTTGCCCGTGACGCACAAACGACGGGGGTGGGTGCGATTGGCAGCGACATAGCTAGCAATTTTGCTGCGTGTAAAGTGGCCTTAAGTAATTTATAATCAACAATGTTATGTGTACTGAGGAAACCATCCAGCCCTTTTTTAAAAGCCGTTATAGTACCTGTCATTACTACCTCTTGTGGTAGGGCATTCCACAGTCTGACTGCTCTAACTGTAAAGAACCCTTTCCTATTTAGCTGCCAGAATTGCTTTTCTTCCACTCACAGTGAATGCCCACTAGTCCTTAGTATTGCCTTTGGAAGGAATAAGTCATGTGCCAGTCCTTTATATTGACCACACATGAATTTATACATATAAATGAGATCTCTGAGACTTTTTTTTCTAAGCTAAACATATCTAACTTTTTCAACCTCTTATCATATGTGAGGCCTTCCATTCCTTGTAGTAGTCTAGTTGCCCGCCTTTCAACTGAAGGGGGCTTTACACGCAATGACATCGCTAACGAGATGTCGTTGGGGTCACGGAATTCGTGATGCACATCCGCCTCGTTAGAGACGTCTTTGCGTGTGAAATGCACGAACGACCGCTAATGATCACAATTACTCACCATGTCATTGATCATTGAGACGTCGTTCTAATCTCAAATATCGTTCCCGTTGCAGGATGCAGGTTGTTCGTCATTCCTGCGGCAGCACACATCACTATGAGGACATTTTAAGGGATGACATGCAAAAATATATTGCAGAAAATAATAATAACTGACAAACAGCATGGATTCATGAAAGATAAGTCGTGTCTAACCAACCTGTTGGGTTTCTATGAGGGGGTAAGTGCAAACCTGGATATTGGTAATGCAGCTGATGTGATTTATTTGGACTTTGCAAAGGCATTTGATACTGTACCACATAATAGCCTTATACTAAAGCTCCAGAAGCAAGGACTAGGGGAAACTATATGCAACTGGGTAAGGAATTGGCTAAAAGATAGGAAACAAAGAGTAGTCATAAATGGAACATTCTCTAAATGGGCTATAGTCAGCAGTGGTGTACTGCAGGAATCTGTGCTAGGACCGCTTCTTTTTAATCTCTTTATTAATGACCTTGTGGATGAGATTGATACTAAAGTGTCAGTCTTTGCTGATGACACCAAACTACGTAGGATATTAAAAACTGACCTGGATAGCACAATATTACAAAAAGATCTGGATAAGATGTCAGAATGGGCAGATACTTGGAAAATGAGATTTAATGTTGATAAATGTAATATAATGCACCTAGGACGGAGTAATCCTATAGCTACGTATACATTAAATGGAAGTAAACTCAGGACTACAGAACAGGAGAAGGACTTGGGTATTCTTATTACAAATAAGCTGAGCAGCAGCACTCAATGTCAGGCAGCAGCTGCTAAAGCAAACAAGATTTTAGGGTGTATAAAGAGAGAGATTAGATCCCGGGATCCCAACGTATTGTTACCCCTCTATAAATCACTTGTAAGGCCACACCTGGAAGATGGGATCCAGTTTTGGGCTCCACATTTTAAAAAGGACATTTGAGTCAGTTCAAAGGCGGCTAACTAGACTACTACAAGGAATGGAAGGCCTTCCATATGATGACAGGTTGATAAAGTTAGATATGTTTAGCTTAGAAAAAAGACGTCTCAGAGGAGATCTCATTTATATGTATAAATATATGTGTGGTCAATATAAAGGACTGGCACATGACTTATTTCTTCCAAAGACAATACTAAGGACCAGGGGGCACTCACTGCGAGTGGAAGGAAAGCAATTTCGGCAGCTAAATAGGAAAGGGTTCTTTACAGTTAGAGCAGTCAGACTGTGGAATGCCCTACCACAAGAGGTAGTAATGGCAGATACTATAACAGCTTTTAAAAAAGGGCTGGATGATTTCCTCAGTACACACAACATTGTTGGTTATAATTGACTAAAGGCCGCTTTACACGCTGCAATATCGTTACCGATATCGCTAGCGTGGATACCCGCCCCCATCGGTTGTGCGACACGGGCAAATCGCTGCCCGTGGCGCACAACATCGTGCGGACCCTTCACACTACTTACCTGTCTAGCGATGTCGCTGTGACCGTTGAACCGCCTACTTTCTAAGGGGGCCGTTCGTTCGGTGTAACAGCGACGTCACTAAGCGGGTGCCCAATGAAAGCGAAGGGACGGAGATGAGCGGGACGAACATCCTGCCCACCTCCTTCCTTCCGCATTGCCGGTGGATGCAGGTAAGGTGAGGTTCCTCGTTCCTGCGGTGTCACACATAGGAATGTGTGCTGCTGCAGGAACGACGAATAACATAGTTACTGCAGCAGCAACGATAATTGAGATTAGGGGGGATGTCACGATTAGCGATTTTGAACGTTTTTGCAACGATTCAAAATCGCTAATAGGTGTCACATGCAACAACATCGCTAAAGCGGCCGGATGTGCGTCACAAAATCCGTGACCCCAACGAGATCGCTTTAGCGATGTCGTAGCGTGTAAAGTGGCCTTTAGGGACAAAATGTAGAATTGGTGGAGGAGGGTTGAACTAGATGGACCTAGGTCTTTTTTCAACCTATGTAACTATATGTCACGCTCCCCGGCTCCCCTGCTAGGCTCCCCGGCTCCCCTGCCATGCTCCCCGGCTCCCCTGCCTTGCTTACCGGCTCCTCTGCCACGCTTCCCCGCTCTCAGGTCGCGCTCCGCCGCTCCCGTGCCAGGCTTCCCGGTCCCCCACTCCACAGCCTTCCTGCTCCATCGCCTGCGGTCCCCAGGCAGCCCGGTCCCCGCTCCTGGCGCCCGTCGGCAACTCGGCCCCAGCCCGGCTCTCCTGCCTCCTGTTCACCGCTCCCTGCTCTGGCTTCTGGCACCCGGACTGTCCTGCTACCTGTAGTGCTCCGGCTACCGGACCCCTTGCCTTCAGCGAGGTGTTCGGCCCAGTGGATCCACCTCCTGGGTCTGCCCGTCCACCTGGCCCTAACAGTATATAACTATGTAACTATGTAAGATATGGATATAATACATACTTTGTGGATTTATACATAATGTGTACATAAAACAATAAAACAAACAAAGCAGAGACTTTACTAAACACTTATTAAATGGTTAACTCCAGATTTAGTGGCAAAAGACTCTCAATTTTCTCCAAAAGGTCACACTTGGAACAAAATATTCACTTTTTCATCATATGTGGAAAATAGCCACTGGTAAAGTACCACAATCCAATTAATCAAGGTAGCAAGCCGGGGTACAAAAAATATAGAACTTAACTTTTAATATATTTTTCCTTAAAAGGAAGCAAGAGATCCTTACTTCAGTAAAAGTTATCTAAAAAAAATTGCCATACACCACACATCCCCCTTAGCATGTGTCAGGGGTTCAGATGGCCAGAAAAAGGTTTTCTGAAAGATAACAAATGTATGGTATACTGACCGGTGCGAACTGCACGCAAGGACAGCTACCGACAGGATTTGGACTAAAAGGTACCACAGGGTCCAAAAATCACTGTCTTATAAAAAAGAAACTGGAATGGTCTCACCCATTAAAATGTGATCCATCCACCTTCACTTTAAAGGATTCACATAACATCCTGGGCGTCCCAATGGTCCTTAATTGGACTAAAGATATGGTTCCCTTGTTTTGAGATGAGATCCTTATGTCCCTGTTCTCCCAACGCGTTTCTTACATTTGTATTCGTCAGGGGAGTTTACATCAGTCTTCATCCACAAGGACTGGACAGGACATGTAGACGGCAGCAGCGGGCCTTCTAAAACACTGTGCAGATTTTTTCCTCATATGTGTCAAAAGTTGGAGTGGTCACTACATATAAAGCTTATATTAAGATGAGGAGCTTCAGTTAACATCAAGAGCTCCAAAGTTCCTAAAAGGAAAACAGATATATTGTGGTGTATTACAGTCCTTTGAGAGTTCAAGTCCTAAAACAATGTTTTTAGCAGTAAAAAAATAAAATAATCTCTTTTCTTGAATTTTAGGACCACTCTCAGCTCAAGAACTTTATTCAACTGAAGGCCCATGAAGATTGTGCTAAGATTCCTCAGGAATGATGCCTGAAGCTCATGCCTGACTGCATCACATTTGCAGCAGGTCATAATAGCTTAGGGGTGCGCTACTAAAGATGCTTGTCCTGAAGGGGTCGAATAATTCTGACACTTCAGTGGCAATTTTGACTGGCATTTTGTGCTGAATTTGGAGAAAGCACTTGAATCTGTTTTGAGCTATTTCAAATTGCTTTTGCAGTCGTTCGAAAGTTTGTATATTTTCCTAAATCTAAAATGCAATGGAGAATGAATCATTTTGATTGCAACTGTGTATGTTTAAAAAGTATAACAGAGGAATGGCAGAGTGCAGAGTTCTAAGAAATGATAGATGAAAAGACTAGTAACTCTGCTGCCAGCTTACTGATTCCTATCTACCATTACTTTCCTTTTATTGCAATGATTTGAAGGTATTTTACAGGTACTTTATGCATTGAAAACTCTTTGTCTACAACAGGGGTCTCAAACTCAGCTGAGTGTATGGGCCGCATATAGAAAAAAAAATTGAGGGGGGCCGCATTATCTGCAGGACAAAGTGAACATTTTTAATGAATCCATGTTTTTCTTTCTATACATCTATTATAACAAACAAGCACTTTTTTTGTTACATTTATATATAAAAAAGCATTTTTAATGTAAAAAAAAATAATTCATGCTATATAATGATTTTTTTTTTACATTTTATCACCTTCTTGTAATATTGTTTTACAATTAGCACCATCATATAGTAATCTTAGCCAACATCTTGTAGTAATGTGCCCATGCTGCAGTAATGTCCCCATCCGTGTGCCCTGTAGTAAGGTGCTCATCCTTGTGGTATTGGGCCCAGTAGTATTCTGCCCATCCTTTTAGTATGTGCCTAGTAGTATAGTGCTCTGTAGTATGGTGCCCATCCTTGTGCCCTGTAGTATTGTGCCCAGTAATATTGTGCCCATCCTTGTAGTATTGTGGCCATCCTTGTAGTATTGTGCTCCTCCTTGTAGTATTGTGCTCATCCTAGTAGTATTGTGCTCATCCTAGTAGTATTGTGCCCTGTAGTATTGTGCTCATCCTTGTCGTATTGTGCCCATCCTTGTAGTATTGTGCCCTATAGTATTGTGCTCATACTTGTAGTATTGTACCCATCCCTGTAGTATTGTGCCCATCCCTGTAGTACTGTGCCCATCCCTGTAGTATTCTGGCCATCCCTGTAGTATTCTGGCCATCCTTGTACTATTGTGCTCTGTAGTATTGTGGCCATCCCTGTAGTATTGTGCCCTGTAATATTCAGCTCATCCTTGTAGTATTGTGCTCTGTAGTATTCTGCCCATCCCTGTAGTATTGTGGCCAACCCTATATTATTCTGCCCATCATTGTAGTACTGTGCTCTGTAGTATTCTGCCCATCCCTGTAATATTCTGCCCACCCTTGTAGTATTATGCACTGTAGTATTGTGGCCATCCCTGTAGTATTCTGCTCATCCTTGTAGTATTGTGCTCTGTAGTATTCTGCCCATCACTGTAGTATTGTGGCAATCCCTGTAGTATTCTGCCCATCCCTGTAGTATTCTGCCCATCCTTATAGTATTGTGGCCATCCCTGTAGTATTATGGCCATCCCTGTAGTATTGTGCCCTGTAATATTCAGCCCGTCCTTGTAGTATTGTGCTCTGTAGTATTGTGGCCATTCCTGTAGTACTGTGGCCATCCCTGTAGTATTCTGCCCATCCTTGTAGTATTGTGCTCTGTTGTATTCTGCCCATCCCTGTAATATTCTGCCCACACTTGTAGTATTGTGGCCATCCCTGTAGTATTCAGCCCATACCTGTAGTATTGTGGCCATGCCTGTAGTATTCAGCCAATCCCTGTAGTGTTGTGGCCATCCCTGTAGTATTGTAACCATCCTTTAGTAATATGCAAACAAAAAAAAATTATCCTCACCTTTCCTCCGTTCCATGCGTGCCCACAATCAGTTTTTGCAAAGTTTTGGATGCAGCATGCTACAGTCAGGGCCAGAAATATTTGGACAGTGACACAAGTTTTGTTATTTTAGCTGTTTACAAAAACATGTTCAGAAATACAATTATATATATAATATGGGCTGAAAGTGCACACTCCCAGCTGCAATATGAGAGTTTTCACATCCAAATCGGAGAAAGGGTTTAGGAATCATAGCTCTGTAATGCATAGCCTCCTCTTTTTCAAGGGACCAAAAGTAATTGGACAAGGGACTCTAAGGGCTGCAATTAACTCTGAAGGCGTCTCCCTCGTTAACCTGTAATCAATGAAGTAGTTAAAAGGTCTGGGGTTGATTACAGGTGTGTGGTTTTGCATTTGGAAGCTGTTGCTGTGACCAGACAACATGCGGTCTAAGGAACTCTCAATTGAGGTGAAGCAGAACATCCTGAGGCTGAAAAAAAAGAAAAAATCCATCAGAGAGATAGCAGACATGCTTGGAGTAGCAAAATCAACAGTCGGGTACATTCTGAGAAAAAAGGAATTGACTGGTGAGCTTGGGAACTCAAAAAGGCCTGGGCGTCCACGGATGACAACAGTGGTGGATGATCGCCGCATACTTTCTTTGGTGAAGAAGAACCCGTTCACAACATCAACTGAACTCCAGAACACTCTCAATGAAGTAGGTGTATCTGTCTCTAAGTCAACAGTAAAGAGAAGACTCCATGAAAGTAAATACAAAGGGTTCACATCTAGATGCAAACCATTCATCAATTCCAAAAATAGACAGGCCAGAGTTAAATTTGCTGAAAAACACCTCATGAAGCCAGCTCAGTTCTGGAAAAGTATTCTATGGACAGATGAGACCAAGATCAACCTGTACCAGAATGATGGGAAGAAAAAAGTTTGGAGAAGAAAGGGAACGGCACATGATCCAAGGCACACCACATCCTCTGTAAAACATGGTGGAGGCAACATGATGGCATGGGCATGCATGGCTTTCAATAGCACTGGGTCACTTGTGTTTATTGATGACATAACAGCAGACAAGAGTAGCCGGATGAATTCTGAAGTGTACCGGGATATACTTTCAGCCCAGATTCAGCCAAATGCCGCAAAGTTGATCGGACGGCGCTTCATAGTACAGATGGACAATGACCCCAAGCATACAGCCAAAGCTACCCAGGAGTTCATGAGTGCAAAAAAGTGGAACATTCTGCAATGGTCAAGTCAATAACCAGATCTTAACCCAATTGAGCATGCATTTCACTTGCTCAAATCCAGACTTAAGACGGAAAGACCCACAAACAAGCAAGACCTGAAGGCTGCAGCTGTAAGGGCCTGGCAAAGCATTAAGAAGGAGGAAACCCAGCGTTTGGTGATGTCCATGGGTTCCAGACTTAAGGCAGTGATTGCCTCCAAAGGATTCACAACAAAATATTGAAAATAAAAGTATTTTGTTTGGGTTTGGTTTATTTGTCCAATTACTTTTGACCTCCTAAAATGTGGAGTGTTTGTAAAGAAATGTGTACAATTCCTACAATTTCTACCAGATATTTTTGTTCAAACCTTCAAATTAAACGTTACAATCTGCACTTGAATTCTGTTGTAGAGGTTTCATTTCAAATCCAATCTGGTGGCATGCAGAGCCCAACTCGCGAAAATTGTGTCACTGTCCAAATATTTCTGGACCTAACTGTATGTACAGTACAAGCATAGTGGGCATGGGATTTCTAAAAACCCCATGCCCGCTGTGCGTGTACTGCCCACAGTGAAAACGGACCTGCGGTGCGGCATTCAGAGACAGAAGCATGTAAATTTTTACTGCGGAGTCGGAAGCGTCCTTCCTAGGCAGAACACAGCGAGGAGACCGCAGCGGCCCAAACACTGGTTCAGGACACAGCGGGTCTTGATCTTGAGCATGTACCTTACCTGCTTGTTGCGGCCCGTGACGATCATGGCACTATGCTGAGGGTCGGCGCCAGCAGGAACTTTACTGCATTTGAATCCATTTGCGGTGCCGCGCAGAGGAGCTGTGTCTGGACCAATGGCTGCTGCCTAACAATCAGGTGCAAGGAAGTGACATCGCTGTATGATGTCACCTCCTTGCATCTGATTTGCAGACATCAGCAGCAACTGGAATAGAGCTGACAGCTCCTCTGCGTGGCACCGCAAATGGATTCAAATGCAGTAAAGTCCTGCTGGCGTCGACCCTCAGCATAGAGCCGCGATCGTCACGGGGTCTGCGGGCTGCAACAAGCAGCCTCAGGGGCCGCATGCAGCCCGTGGGCCGCGTGTTTGAGACCTCTGGTCTACAATGTGCCATATGTAATACTAACATGCTCTTAAAGGGAATATGTCAGCAGGTTTTGCTTGTAATCCAGACAGCATGCTGCAAGGGTTAAAACATAGAATTTAGGGATGCCTGTTTTGTCACAGTTCAATCTGTTGCTTGTTTACTATGTTTGTTTAAGCAGCAGGACCCTTATTGTTGAAGGACTACAAATTCAGTCGAATGGCAGTTTGGCACGGCCCCTCCTCTGACTGACATCTTACTGTCAATGTACAATCGCTATTGAGAGCCTGGTGTGCGCAGAACAACTCACTCATCTCTTCCACATGACTGAATCTAAACATTCTGATTCTGTCAAAACAGCTACAGCCAGTAATCTAAGTTATACATTATTAGATTCAGAGTCTCTTTTCCCACGTTATGTTTCTCTCAGATGAGGTATCAAAAACCTGCTGCCAGATTCCCTTTAAGTGGTTGAGGAATGTTGGGTCCTCTCTGATATAATTGCTTTGTAGTGACTGCTACTTATGCAAACCCTAAAGGCTAAGCCATTAAATCTCTAATAACAGGACTCAATTAACCCACAAAAGACCATGCTACAATTGTGGAAAAAACGTAAACTATTTAGGTTGCGTTTCCATTTATCAGTTGTGCACTTTGTGCACTGGTCCTTTGTTTATAACTGGGTTACTGCATGCTACATGCTCTGCTCCGGCTCTAGAACCAATCCGACACAACAATGTCGCAATAGGTATGGGAAATACAAAGCGAAGGGCGAAATGGAAGGGAAGGGAAACTCTGTGTCCAGTTTAGGGGGAGATGGTGACAACTGACCAAGCCTACCGGTGGGCCCTGGATTTCCTCACCGCTCTAGATAGGTTCCACACCTATGCACCGAGCTGGATACTTGGCCCTAGGCTGACCCTGATCTGGGCCCTATGTATGAAGTGGACGGGATGAGCTTTTCATCAACCAGGACACACAGGGATAATAAACAAGAGAAAACAACAAATAGTTTATCTCCAGTTGACTCAGGAAGAGGAACTGCAATAACTACCAAGATTCTCCAGATGTATGCAAGTTGACTGTAAAGGGTGCTTTACACGCTGCGTCATCGCTAGCGATTGCTAGCGATGTCGCATGTGATTGCACCCACCCCCGTCATTGTAATGATATGTGGTGATTGCTGCCTTAGCGAACATTATCGGTACGGCAGCGTCACACGAACATCCCTGTGCAGCGACGTCGCTGTGACCGCCGAACTATTCCTCCTTCAAGGGGGAAGTGCGTTCGGCGTCACAGCAATGTCACCGTGACGTCACTAAGCGGCCGGCCAATAGAAGCGGAGGGGCGGAGATGAGCGGGACGTAACATCCCGCCCACCTCCTTCCCTCCTCATTGCCGGTGGAGGCAGGTAAGGAGATGTTCGTCGTTCCCGCGGTGTCACACATAGCGATGTGTGATGCCGCAGGACTGACAAACAACATCGTACCTGCAGCAGCAACGATATTAAGGAAATGAGCTACGTGTCAACGAGCAACGAGTTTTCACGTTTTTGTGCTCGTTGATCGTCACACATTTGTGTTACACGCTGTGATGTCAGTAACGGCGCCGGATGTGCGTCACTACCGACGTGACCCCGACGATATATCGTTACTGATATCGCAGTGTGTAAAGCACCCTTAAGACTTGTAAAAGGTAAATGAACTATCACCAGCATCGACACCAGCACCGAGTAATAGGAATGGAATGTATATATAGAAACAAGGGAAGTACTGATGAAAAGCAGCTGACAGGCTGAGGAACTCCGCAGGGCTCTAAAGGGATAGGGATGAAAACCAAGCAGAAATAATAGAATATCAGGGAGGAGTTTGCATAGCCAAACGCTGTGACCTTCTATAGCCAGACACCACAAGACTATCTGTCACCTGTGACACACCCATGACAAACAATTGACGTGCCAGATGACTGAGAACCATATTAAAGAAACCTGTGTGATCCGTCCCTTTGTCATTTAAATACAACAGGTAAATGGACACAAGGACTTTCAGAGTTACTTATTTTTCCATTTAAACTTAAATTGTGGAGTATCAGAAATGGAATGTGTTTTCGTTAAGTAATGAAGAAACTGTTTACAAAAATATTAATAAAAGGTAATAATAAATAAATAAATAAATGTCAATAATTTGTTCCCAAAGATATTTTTAGCAGCACTTTGGGGCAGAAATATAGCCTTTCAAAGTGAAGTTTCAAGGACACTGACCTTTTCTTCTACTATTCAGTTGCAAAGGATCAAATAACCTTTTAGTTGAGTTTAATGCACATGTAAAGTTCACTGATATTAGAAACAAGAACAAATTAACACCTTTAATGTGGGGCCAATCTTACGGTTTCTATGAGTGCTGACCTCACTAACCCTTTCCTTATGCATGTGTGCATTTTATGAACTGGTGAAATTCCATTATCATTCATCAAATGTGCCCCAACCCCACATCTTATTAATTTGTACCTTCTCCTCATGCTGCACCTTCCATGTTTTACATCATGTCTGCCGCTAATTCAGGGATGTTGCACTCCTAAAATCATCACTTTCAAATTATTACCTGCTGTACAAATGGGCTCTCGAGTCTCAGCAACCCATCATGTTCAGTATTTGTTTAAGGCCATAATAGCCCCTTAAATTATGTTTTTGGACCTTAAGGCCCAAGATATTCATTTTATTTTAATGCCATAATAGAGAAGCTATGACTTTCTCTGTCGTTTCATTGGGGGACACAGGACCATGGGTTATGCTGCTGTCACTAGGAGGCTGACACTAAGTAAACAGAAAAAGTTAGCTCCTCCCCAGCAGTATAACCCCTGAGCCGGAGGCGGGCTCAATCAGTTTTTTGCTTAGTGTCGTAGGAGGCTGATGTGGGCCGTCTGGGCCCCCTTCAGCCACTTGATTTTTTGCGTTATTTTTTTCATTTTTTCTCGGCGACGCTCGTCGCTCTCATCTGTGGTAATTTTCTTTTTCTGCAGGTATCTTTTCTCTACCTCAGCTCTCGCAGCCCGTGTGGGTACCGCTCCCCTAGGTCGCAGAGGCTTGAGTTGTCGGGCCCTCTCCCCCGTCCAATTCCACGGTACCACTCCCCGGTTGGCACGCGGGGCTGAATTTTTCTGGGCACCCCTATTCACCCTGCGGTACCACCCCAAAGGGTCGCAAGGGGCATACAGCAGGGACTGGACCTCCGCAGCGCATCTGGAGTTTTTGGATGGGGCCCGCAACGCTGCTACATTTAGGGGCTTCCACCCCAATGGCGTCCAACTCCCTGCCTTCTTCAGCCTGCTTCCAGGTGCCCGCAGCCATTCCTTCGCTGAGCGGAGCACACAGGAGCATGTGCAGAGTCTCAGCCTGCACACTGGACAGCGCGCCGCGGATCAGGTAGGACCCCTACCTTCCCCCCCCCTCGGACGGCTGCAGAAATTGAGGCCCCGGTCTGGGCCTACTCGCCGGACTCCCCCGCTGCGTCCGTGGAGCTCCCTGCCGGCTCCGAGGTCGGGCGGCCCCGCATCGCTGCTGCGCCGCCGCCGCTTGCGGCCGGGTCCGCCGGCGCTGCCCCTGTACCTTTTAACAGCGCCTCCTGAGGTTGGCTCCGCCGGCGCTGCATCTTCCGCAATGGCACCTCCGCTCGGCCACTGTCCTCGGTCCCCCAGGCCCCGTCCTCGGCGTGCCCAGGCCGCATCCCGCACGGCGCGCCGAGGATCCTCTCCGCCGCCGCCTGCGGTCGGGTCCGCCGGCGCGGCCTCTGCCCGCGACGGTCCCTCTGCTTGGGCCCCGTCCTCGGCGTGCCCAGGCCGCATCCCGCACAGCGCGCCGAGGATCCTCTCCGCCGCCGCTGCGGCCGGGTCCGCCGGCGCGGCCTCTGTCCGCCCCGGCACCTCCAAAATTTAGTCCCCGGCTTCGGCCCTGTCCTCGGCGTCCCCAGGCCCGCCTCCCGCACGGCGCTATTGGACGCCGACCTCTCCGTTCCCGCCCTCGGCCGTGCTCCAGGCATCACTTGGGGGGTGGGATATATTTTTTTCCCGCTCACAGCGTCCATTTTAAATAAAGAGAGAAAAAAAAAAAAAAAAAAAAAAAGAGAATGGGAATTTATTCCAGACTACTAGTCTGGGTTTACTGAGGCCTCAGCGTCACCTTATTTTTCCGGGGGAGAGACTAAAACACACTTTTCTTAGTGGATATTTTTTATTTTAGGTCGATTTTTATTAAAAATTTTACATACATGAGTTTTTTGCACCTTAACTCCTACAGTACTTTCGGGCACTTGTTTTGCTTCACCTTTTTTATATCGCGCTCCCAGCTCGAGTTTTTAGTTTAGTCCCCTCCGGCGGGTTAATGCCCTGTCTCAGGCCATAGATCCCCTCGCCGCCGTCCCTCGGCTTCACGCGCATGCGCTGCGTCCCCGGCCAATACTCGGTTATACCTTCCATAGGTCTAGCGCAATCCCCTTGGGGAGGTGAGTCTCGTACCAGGGACCTTTCCTATGCTAGAAGCGGACCCGACAGGTCTCGTCTTTTGTGGCCCCCCTGTTTTCCACCTTATTCCCCAGGTCCAGACTGCTTTTTCTCCGGCAGTCTTCCGACCTCTCGGGTGATGGCCCAGGCTTTCCACCTCTGCTGGACTCCGAGCAGGACCTGGATGTTTTGGCGCATGTCTGAAGGCCTGCTGGAATTGGTGAGTCAGGCCGTAAGGCTACGGACAGCCCCCTTATCTCCATGCACGCAGGTCCCCCTTAAGTCATTTGGAGCGGACCCTGCTCAGACGACATCCAGAGCTTGCTGAGTTACCGCGTGCTCACAGTCAACTGCCATACACGAAGTTTACCAGCGGTAAGTCTAGTCATCGTCTTTATCCCCTTCTACAAAAAGGGGTCTCGGTGAGAATGGGCAGGCCACACTGGAGTCGCTGAGTGATCACAGACAACAACCAGACACGGCGTTTACCTGCGGTAAGTCGTGTTATTGTCATTATCATTCCCCCAGAGGGCTCTGGAGAGAGGGGGCATGGCACCTTGCAGACAGGAAGCTGCGGGCCCCTGCGGGTTTTCAGTGGACATCCAGTTCGCCGTGTGACTGCGTGAGCACGGATATTCCTCGGACACAATTTTTACCAGCGGTAAGTCCCTTATATTGTCTTACCCCTTCTCGTAGAGGGCTCCATGATGAAGGGGCACGCTACTCTGTACTTCACCCGCCTGGGTTCCTCCTGGCTTCTCGTCCCTATCGTGACGCTCCGCAGGGCCTCCACGGTCACTCTACGCAGAGGTCCGCGCTCCACCTATGCCGATCCAGGACTGGTTATCAGCTTCTGTGAGTACCCTCTCTTTACAAAATCTGGTGTCTCCCCGCTACACGGCCTGAGCCTCTAACATCAGGGTACCTACCCGTCGAGAGCTCTGACTCGGGATCAGGAACGCAGATTCGACGTCTAGGAAGTCGCTGACTTCCTTTCCGGCTCTCGGGATCGCCCTTTCGGAGATAGGCGAGTCCAGTTTATCCCCTAGGCTACGTCAGGGTAGACTGGCTACGTAAGGGAAGGGTACATCCTTTTCCCGGCATCGGCTCTGATGCGCCAGGACTCGTTCCCTCACGTTAGGTTCGTCAGGAAACCTTTATCCCTACAACAGCCATCTCCGCTTTGCGTGGCTGCGGACCGTCCCAGCTTTCTAAGAGTGCTTGCAGGGATCACGATCCCTACGCATTCCCAGGCTCTCTCTGCCCAGGAACGACCGGGAGACCCAGAGTCTCCCTTCAAGTACCCTCGCCTTGAGGTTTAGACCATCATCATCACTTTTCGCTACTAGGGTAGCTGAGCTACAGGAAGGAGTCCTCCCAGACCCGGCCCGGTCCATCACTCCTCAGGCACGGTATTCGAGCCGTTCAAGGGTTGCTACTCCTCACGCAGGAGCAGTTTCCCTCCTGGCATAGGGTCCTGCGGCTCTTTGCCTCCCGCTCCCGTTTTTTCCCTTCGGTTTTTTGCTATGCGAGTCCTCGACAGCCTGTGGCGGTGTTAGCGATGGTGCACATACCAGATTTCATCCCGGACTCTCCAACGGAACACACTGAAGAGCGGGGACAGGAAGGCTCCGTCTTCGAGGGTGACCGGCCAATTTCCTCCTAGATGACCAATCTTCCCAATCATCCCTGGGAAGATTCCCTTTCCTCCTCTGGAGCTTGTTATCAACCGTCACCAGTCTCCCGTACTAGAGTATGCTACCACACCATTCCTCGGCACGGTCCCGAGGGACACCCCTGGAGTGTCGTCTCCCCTTCAGCATTCCGGACTCGGAGCCATTCGGTTAGCCCGGTTACAATTTCTTCTCTGGGTTGTATTGTCCAGTCAGGTTCCAGTCGGACCATGCCACAGCAGTGATGCGCATCTTCCACCAGGAAGACGCAAAGAGCTTCATGGCAAGTGAAGAGGCCAAGAGGTTCTTGCTCTGGGACGGGCTCTTTCATTCGCCAATCTCGGCAGCACATCCCGAGCGTGGACGTTTGGGCGGCCGATTTCCGCGGTACGATAGGTCTCGCGTAGGTAAAGGACTCCAACAGTGATATCAACAGCCAGATCTCTGGCGAAGGAAGACCTACAGTCGTGACTTTTTGGCCTTCCGATCCAACTCTCAAGTCCATGGTGCGTCGAGTACGCCACCTGCTCTGGACTAGAGGACGACGCCCAAGCCCGGTCGTGTTGCTTGTTCAGGCTCTCGTGCATCTTCCCGCTGCGTTCCATGTTCTCGAGGGTTCTCAAGAAGGTCCTAGGCAGGCGATAGCTCGGGAGTGGCCCAGGCGAGCATAGCTTCGCATAACTTACTCATCTCCTCGCAGATGCCCCGTGGCTCCTTCCAGACCGCCAGATTCTTCCGTGTCGGGGCCCCTCTAGTCTACCAGGACTCAGGAGTCCCAGGTTCCATGGCCTCACCAGTGGATCCCGGGTGCTGGCTCGGTCAGGTCTGTGAACAAGATGATGGCAGACATTGAGGAGGGCATGGAATCCAGTTCCCTCGAAGATTTATTTCCACGTGGAAAGAGCTCCCCCGGTGGTGTGAGGACCGCATCTTCAGAGACTTTTCACTTTCCGTCAATCAGGGCCTTCGCTCAGAGAAACGTCCATCTGGCTCGGCGTTTTTCATCGTTCACTAGAGAAGTGGGACCATAATCCAGTGATGAGTTTGCTCAAGGTACCCCTTTTTTCCCTGCTCCCACCTGTTTTGATAGGTGGGTTCCTTGTGGCCATCTGTTTGTTATCGACGGCATCAGGGCGGACAGCCCTCTCGTAGTCTTTTCTCCCCCTTTTTCCGCTCCGCCAGCAGGATAAGGGGGGGGTTCCAGCCAGAACCCTTCGTTTCTGTCCGAGACACCTCGGCTTTCCTTCCAGAAGAGGTCTTTAGGTTTCGTTTTTGTCGGTTCTAGGCTCCCCTCTCAGCCTGAAAGAGGCATAGTTCGTTCTAGGGCTGGTACGAGCCCTCAGTCTTTCGTGTCGGCAGGACACCATTTTTTTGTCGGTTACACCGACTGTCAGTCCATCCTTCCGCCCTTTCCCAAGAAGCATAGGCCGGCGCAAAGGGCCTGAATATCACATGGATCCTTTCCTCCATATGTGAAGACTATCGCATGAAGGTCGGACTTCCGCCGCGGTCTACCGAGCAAGGGGCACCCTTGCACGATTGGGCTCCGGACGTCGGTCAACCAGGTCCTCTGGTCCACCACCCGATCTAGTCGGCGTACCTTTGCTAGTTTCTAACAGGTTCTCACTCAAGCTTCGGCAGAGGCCAGTCTTGGTGCAAGGTTTGCGGGTGGCAGTGGCACACCTGTAACAACGTAGGCGCTTGTAGGTCCGGGTCAGCCCGGCAAGGGGAAGCGACTTCCTTCCTATCTCCGGTGATGGTTTTCTTCCCACCCAGGGACTGCTTTTGGACGTCCCATGGTCCTGTGTCCCCCAATGAAACGACAGAGAAAGTAGGATTTTTGTGTACTCACCGTAAAATCTCTTTCTCTTAGTCTTCATTGGGGGACACAGCACCCACCCTGCTTGTGTTTTTCGTTATATATGACATGCCTGTTTCCCCAGTGCCCACATTCCCAGGTCACTGGTCACACGACTGTTCGTCATAGTTTTTTACCTTGTTTCTATCCAGGATTGTTTGGCTCTCCTCCTACTGCTTGTGCACTAAACTGATTGAGCCCGCCTCCGGCTCAGGGGTTATACTGCTGGGGAGGAGCTAACTTTTTCTGTTTACTTAGTGTCAGCCTCCTAGTGACAGCAGCATAACCCATGGTCCTGTGTCCCCCAATGAAGACTAAGAGAAAGAGATTTTACGGTGAGTACACAAAAATCCTACTTTTTTTATTTTTTTATTTTTTTTCAGAATTTATTGTAATGGGCAATGCTACAGTTAAGGAGTATTGATATGCTATTAATTCATTTGTATAAACTCTTTCTATGGAAAAATGTAAAAAAAACACCAGTTCCACCCTTGCTTTTTAATTTTTTTTTTACCTTTTAACTGTAAGATAAAAATCACAAATTATTTTTATTCTACTGTGTGGTACAAATATGGCAAAAGATGTGTAGGGTTTTTTGTACATTTTAGTACTTGAGTACAAGAAAAACATGATTTTTGGGAAAACTTATTTTTTGTGTCTGATAGTATCATACCTTCCCCCCCCCCCCCCCCCATCAATGTCCATAGCAGGGCTTCATTTTAGCAGGTCTGTTGAAAGATTTCTTTGCTCCTATTTAAAGGTGTGGTCAGAAGGCAAAAGAAATTTTAATCAAAATCCCTATCCTTTTACTGCCCTAAATTAAACTAATTTCTAATCCAGCTGCATTAAAAATTCCCTACCCTTCCCTGACTACAATTGCTAACTACTATTGATTTTTCCCCCTATTTCTTGTCTGATGCTTCATTTGAGAATCCCAGTGCATGCTGGGATTCTCAAACGAAGCGTCATCAAGGGGCAGAGACTGCGATCGCTGACAGAGCCTCTGCTCCCTCCCTGAAACAAAGCATCATAAGTAATGCTTGTTTCAATGGCTGGACTGGTCCCTATACACTGTCATTTTGCGATTTGCACAATGACAGCATGGTCTGTGTTGCCGGTTCAGATCAATGGAGCCGGCAACACAGAGACACTTAGGGTACCTTCACACTTTAGCGATGCCGCAGCGATCCGACCAGCGATCTGACCTGGTCAGGATCGCTGCTGCATCGCTACATGGTCGCTGGTGAGCTGTCAAACAGGCAGATCTCACCAGCGACCAGTGACCAGCTCCCAGCCAGCAGCGACGTGCAAGCGACCGCTGCGCTTGCACGGAGCCGGCGTCTGGATGCTGCGGACACTGGTAACTAAGGTAAACATCGGGTATGGTTACCCGATGTTTACCTTAGTTACCAGCGCACACTGCTTAGCGTGTGCAGGGAGCAGGAGCCGGCAGCACAGGCAGCGTGAGAGCTGCGGAGGCTGGTAACGAAGGTAAATATCGGGTAACCACCTTGGTTACCCGATGTTTACCTTGGTTACAGCTTACCGCAGGCTGTCAGATGCCGGCTCCTGCTCCCTTCACATTCAGGATTGTTGCTCTCTCGCTGTCACACACAGCGATGTGTGCTTATCAGCGGGAGAGCAACAATAAAAAAACGAACCAGCCCTGTGTGTAACGAGCAGCGATCTCACAGCAGGGGCCAGATCGCTGCTCAGTGTCACACACAGCGAGATCGCTAATGAGGTCACAAAAAACGTGACTCAGCAGCGATCTCAGTAGCGATCTCGCTGTGTGTGAAGTACCCCTTACTGTTAGAGTGTGGTGTCAGAGTACTCGTCGGCATGCAGAGACAAATGCCTCCCCTGTGAGTGACATCACTGCAGGGGAGGCACTGGTCTCTGAATGCCACTGGGTAATTTGACACTGAGCACTAACATTAGCACTATATTAAAAGGCCCATAAATCTAGATTCGTATGGTGGAATTTATAAAAACAATAAAATGGATTTCTCAATGTAGGAAGAAAATGAAATGAAATATAGTTATAAAATAAAATAAAATGTCTATTTCTTTTTACCTTAGATATTATGTTTTTCATAGATTGTAGTTTAACACCAGTCAAATAAGTAAGGGCTCATTCAGACATCCATTTTTTGTGTAAGAGCTCTAGTTATATTTTTCATGGAGAGAACTCGTACCTATAATAGTATATAGGGCTGCTCACATGTCTGAGTTTTTTTTTCAGATAAAGTCGTTCACGATAAATCGCAGAAATATGTCCATTATTGATGCGAGTGTCAGATCAAAATTGACAATACAAGTGTATGGGTCTATACAAAATCAGACAGCACTCGAATGCCTTTCCAATTGTGTCTGTTTTTCATATACTACCAAATAGGAGAAGGTAGAGAAACCTTTTTCTTTTCTTCTCTGAAAAAACTGATGAAACTCACATTAAACTTAGATGACACTCTGACTAGAACCACTGATAGAACTAGGATCAGTTGTCATACGCTGTCCAGATCCGCACACGAGGATTACTACTACGGTGTCGGACTCTGTTCACATTGGAGAGTCCGACAGGCAACCTGTGCTCAGCATTGCTGGGCTTTGGCTGAGTTGTTTCACTGCTCCTAGCCGTGCTGGAGTTAATCCTTTCTGGAGCAGTGTGCAACTCTTCTGAGAGCCGGGTTGCTAATTACCATCCACATCTGGTCTCTATCTATTTAATGATGGGGAGTGTAGTATGATATCGCCGAAGATAGCTTTAGCATAGCTCCAGTGATCCCGGTCTCAGTAGTTATTCCTTTCATGGTGAACTGCAGTTGCTATTGTGCGTTGTGTGAAAGCTCCCCTGTTGTGAGTTTATTCCCTACCTATTTCTTTATTCCCCTCTACACATATTGTCTCCCCTCTGTGTTTGAGTGCAGAGTGTACGAGGTTTTGTTCTTCCTTGTCTGTGTCTTTTCTGTGGATGTTTTGTTACTGGGTTTCCGGTCATGCTGGAGGATCGGACCTGGCTACCATCAAGCTTACCCCCGAGATAAGGGACAACGCAGGGTCTTGCGTTTGAGGGTCAGCTTAGGAGTCCCTGTTCCGTCAGTACATACCCCATGACATCAGTTTTCTCATGGGTGAAAGAAAATGGACATTGGAATGAGCCCTAATGCTGGCTTCAAGCATTTGTGCGACTCGTCCGAGTGCTGTCTGATTGATTACCACACACTGATGCTTTACTTGATGCATGTCCCTGCATGCTATGACTAGGTCTCGGGCATCGCATGCTATAATTTGACGTCATGTCATGGGCTGTGATGACGTGGTGCACAGGGACATCAGCGGCCCAGTTGCCCTGGAAACAGACTTAAGATAATGAGTGTAACAGGGAAAAGTGAAGGATAAGAACATAGGTTGCTGGGTTGGTGGGACAGGTAAGCTGTGGGGTAAATATTAATTTTCATTTTATCATCCTAAGTTTATTATGCTCTTTTTTACAGAGACCCCAAAGAATAATTAGGAATGCTCAATTTGCACCTAATACCTGCAATACAAATCAAATTTCCCCAATAAATGTGCGTGATTGGCCAGTCAAATCTCTGCAGATTTGATCATCTCTACTAATTATGACTTTATATTTTTTCTCTTTTAGCTTACAATAGCATACTAAGTCAGACAACAGAACAGAAGAAATGCTTGCAGCTAAGTAAAAATAATTAAGATGTGCATCAGATAGGAAACAGTGGAAATGAGACCTGGAAGCCATAGGACAAGCACCTACAAGCAACCCAAACATCTTATTTCATGGCCTGACTTTTATTGGCCTATTATCTCATCTGCAGCGGAGGAAGATTGCATGGGGCCACGTACAAGTGCATTAGTTGGTATAATTGATGGTCAATTTGAAAACACAGGACAAGGATAATTAGACAACCATAAAATATCCGTTCAGCAAAGTGACTTTAAAGGGATACAAGTTAGGAGTTACACAGGAACAAATGCAAGAACGACATTCTGTACCGTATTCCAAAGTGTCTAGCAGCCTTATTTACTCCAGTCAATCAAATGCTGTACAGATCCTCAGAGGCAGAAATTGTATTTATTTTCAGGTCTTTTTTTGTCTATTTTACTGTAATTACTTAAATTCACTTTAGTTTTTTATTGCCGAGATACCTCAAAAATAAAAACAAAAAATAGCAATAACGGGACAAGATAAAAAATATTGAAATAAAGGGAATCTGTTATGGGATTCATGGTGCCCGAATCTCAGGCAGGATGAATCTGACATTATGTTATTGTAGCTATGCACACTTAACTCTGAATCATCAGTTCTATATATACACAGGGAGGGACTTGTCAGTCAACGAGAGGGGTGCGGGAAGAAGTACATTAGTTGGTATAATTCATGGTCAATTTGAAGACACAGTAAAGGATACTTAATTAGACAACCATAAAATATCAGTTCAGCAAGAGGGACCGGCTGCAGCCTATTTATTTGAGAAATAGAGTCCCCAACAGGCTTTTCAAAGTATGCTTTCTCTGAACCGTCACATCATGATTTGAGGGGCATGAATATCATGACAGGTCCCCTTTAAAGGGAATGTATCATCAAAAAACAACCTATTGGTATAACCAGGTGTTTCTATTAAATTTATTCCTTTTTCAATTTTGATGATGTTTTTTTCATGTCACAGTATTTAGTAACAGAAATCTGTTGAAATCCACGTGTACATTAGCAGCAATAAACAGACTGTGACACAATCGTTTTTTTATTCAAGCATCTAATAAGCATGTTGAATAGTCATTGCAAATGGAGGGGGAGCAGGCTAAGCTTTGTTATCCTGTATTATCAAATTTATATAGAAGTCTTAGGGGCCCTTTGCACACTACGACATCGCAAGCCGATGCTGCGATGCCGTGCGCAATAGTCCCCGCCCCGTCGCAGCTGCGATATCATGGTGATAGCTGGCGTAGCGAACATTACCGCCAAGCCAGCTTCACATGCACTCACCTGCCCTTCGACGTCGCTCTGGCCGGCGACCCGTCTCCTTATTAAGGGGGCGGGTCGTGCGTCGTCATAGCGATGTCACACGGCAGGCGGACAATGGAAGCGGAGGGGCGGAGATGAGCAGGACGTAAACATCCCGCCCCCTCCTTCCTTCCGCAGAGCCGGCGTGAGCCGCGGTGACGCAGGTAGGAGATGTTCTTCGCTCCTGCGGCTTCTCACACAGCGATGTGTGCTGCCGCAGGAACGAGGAACAACATCGTACCTGTCGCTGCTGCCAAATAATGGAAATGTTGAACCCTACACCGATGATATGATTACGACGCTTTTGCGCTCGTTATTCGTATCAAAAAGGATTTACACACTACGATATCGACTGCAACGCTGGATGTGCATCACTTTCGATTTGACCCCACCGATATCGCACCTGCGATGTCGTAGTGTGCAAAGCCCGCCTTACATTTGTTACCTTGTGTTATCAAATTTATATAGAAGTCTTAGCGGTCACTGTAATCTGATGATGAGGAGCTTGCTGAAAACCCTTCTTGAAAGCACAGTAAGTATAAAGGGGGCTTTACACGGTAGCGATATCGCTATCAATTTGTAGCGATAGCGAGCGTGTAAGTACCCGTCCCCGTCGTGCATGCGATTGTTTGTGATCGCTGCCGTAGCGAACATTATCGCTACGGCAGCGTCACACATACTTACCTGGTCGGCGTCGTCTCTGTGACTGCCAAACAATCCCTCCTTCAAGGGGGAGGGACGTTCGGCATCACAGCGACGTCACCGCAACATCACTAAGCGGCTGGCCAATCAAAGCGGAGGGGCGGAGATGAGCAGGACGTAACATGCCGCCCACCTCCTTCCTTCCGCATTGTGGCTGGCGGCAGGTAAGGAGACGTTCCTCGCTCCTGCGGTGTCACACACAGCGATGTGTGCTGCCGCATGAGCGATGAACAACCTGGATAAACAACCCTTACCGATTTTTGAGTTTGGGACGACCTCTTCATGGTGAATGATTTTCACCATTTTTTAGGTCGCTTAAGGTCGCTGGTCAGTGTCACACGCTGCGATATCGTTAATGACGCCAGATGTGCGTCACTAACAACTTGACCCCAACGACAAAACATTAACGATATCGTAGCGTGTAAAGCCCCCTTTAGTCTTAAAAAGCCACATTGGCTTGTGAGAAAATTATAAAAATATATATTTTTTAAACATAAAGATTGTGATACAAAAACCACCACTGGCAATAGTTTTTTTTCTTTAAAGGGAATCTGTCACCAGCTTTTTTCCTACTTCATCTGAGGTCAGCATAATATAGGTAAAGAGACCCTGATTCCAATGATGTATCACCTAGTTTACTGGGTGAGGCAGTTATGACACAATCAGATTTCTTAGATATACAAACTTTCAGCCAATAAAGGGACACAGTAATATATTGAAAAAGTAATATATAAATATATAAACCAATATTATTTACTTTATTATTTCATGTGCCATGCGGCCTCCTAGATAAATAGGTTACAGGTATGTGTGCTGCAATATGGTTCTGCTTTTAATTTATCTAGGAGGCCACATGGCACATAAAATACATAATATAGAGTAGGACCCCCCTATTGAAATTTGCTGTGAAGTTGGCAGGGGTGGCTCAAAAAATTGATCAATTATTTGCTAAAAATCTCATTTATATTACAGTACAGTTGGAATAAATCTGTGACTTTGCACTTCTTATATGATGCATGCCACTTTCAGATGTGCTGGCTCCCCTTTCTCTGTTTAGTTGTAGTTATGCTACATTGGACTGGTGGCTGAACACCACCATGCCATGCACGCCTGACCTTGGTTTGCAATATATTCCTCTTGTAGGTGGCTGTTCACATTCAGCCACCTGACCCTTTTCCACAGGCATTGCTAATTAAGCACCATACTTGGGTCTGGTCCGCCTTTATTTATGGTCGCTGGTCTGGCACTGTGAAGGTCAGTTCTGATATTGTCCTGGCGTGTATAGCGTCTGCTGCGCACGCTGGGACCTGGGCTGCCTTTTATCTGCAGTTGCGACATGGAAGCGGTTATATAAAGGTCACAGGTATGTGTGCTGCAATATGTTTCTGCTTTTAATTTATCTAGGAGGTCGCATGGCACATGAAATACATAATAAAGAATAAGACCCCCTATTGAGATTTGCCATGACGTGGCAGGGGTGGCTCAAAAATTGATCAATTATTTGCTAAAAATCTCATTTTGTATTATAGTGCAGTTGGAATAAATCTGTGAATTTGCACTTTTTATATGATGCAAGCCACTTTCAGATCGTGCTGGCTCCCCTTAATCTTTACTGAGAGCCTGGTATAGATGGGGGCAGCTACCTTGGCTCAGCTACATGACTAAAGCTAAACATTTAGATTATGTCAGAACGGCTGCAGCCAGTAAGCTAAGTGATACATTGTTAGATTCAGGGTCTCTTTGCCTACATCATGCTGCACTCATATGAGGTAGTAAAAAACTGCTGACAAATTCCCTTTAATGACCACTATATTTCCCATCTATGCATACAAGACACTATCCCAGGGCAGCACAGTCTATGGGAAGAGGTTGCAGTATGTTATTATTTTTTTTGTTTCAATCTCTAGCACTTTTTAAGGATTTAATGTTTTGAAATTGTCTAGTAATCATATGACATGGTTCCTTTTTATAGTCACACAGCAGTAACACACATTTATTTGTTTTTATTATAACTCATGAGATGTTATTAAAAGCTATCAATAAGCTTAGTACACGGCTTATGTGCATGCAGGTATATAGGATTTACGTAGAACCGGAGACAAATGCCAGCTGTTCAGAACATCACTTACAATTCTCTTGGAGCAGCGGAAACATCTGCTCCTGACCATAGTATGAGAGTTTAGGCTGGCTGTATGGTGGATTCCGGGGCACAGAACAATCAGAAACGAAGCACCCTGGGACAATACATCTCAACCTGGCGGCTGCGTGCCACATTATTTATTATGCTGAAATACAGTCATTTTGCAAACATTCATTAATCAGTTGTTCCACCAGGACAATATAATATTACAATCATTACACATGTAATTACCCTATGCTTTACTGACTTCTGTTATCAATGATTTATAATTTTTAAAGCAGAGCTGGTCATAATGGTTATCATAGTGTCTAATGGCTATCTTTAAAATATCTCAATATTACCCATATCGATCTATCCATCTATCTATCTATCTATCTACCTACAGTATCTAAGTATCTATCTATCTATCTATCTATCTATCTATCTATCTATCTATCTATCTATCTATCTATCTATCTATCTACAGTGCCTACAAGTAGTATTCAACCCCCTGCAGATTTAGCAGGTTTGATAAGATGCAAATAAGTTAGAGCCTGCAAACTTCAAACAAGAGCAGGATTTATTAACAGATGCATAAATCTTACAAACCAACAAGTTATGTTGCTCAGTTAAATTTGAATAAATTTTCAACATAAAAGTGTGGGTCAATTATTATTCAACCCCTAGGTTTAATATTTTGTGGAATAACCCTTGTTTGCAATTACAGCTAATAATCGTCTTTTATAAGACCTGATCAGGCCGGCACAGGTCTCTGGAGTTATCTTGGCCCACTCCTCCATGCAGATCTTCTCCAAGTTATCTAGGTTCTTTGGGTGTCTCATGTGGACTTTAATCTTGAGCTCCTTCCACAAGTTTTCAATTGGGTTAAGGTCAGGAGACTGACTAGGCCACTGCAACACCTTGATTTTTTCCCTCTTGAACAAGGCCTTGGTTTTCTTGGCTGTGTGCTTTGGGTCGTTGTCTTGTTGGAAGATGAAATGATGACCCATCTTAAGATCCTTGATGGAGGAGCGTAGGTTCTTGGCCAAAATCTCCAGGTAGGCCGTGCTATCCATCTTCCCATGGATGCGGACCAAATGGTCAGGCCCCTTGGCTGAGAAACAGCCCCACAGCATGATGCTGCTACCACCATGCTTGACTGTAGGGATGGTATTCTTGGGGTCGTATGCAGTGCCATCCAGTCTCCAAACGTCACGTGTGTGGTTGGCACCAATGATCTCGATCCTGGTCTCATCAGACCAGAGAACCTTGAACCAGTCTGTCTCAGAGTCCTCCAAGTGAGCATGAGCAAACTGTAGACGAGCCTTGACATGACGCTTTGAAAGTAAAGGTACCTTACGGGCTCATCTGGAACGGAGACCATTGCGGTGGAGTACGTTACTTATGGTATTGACTGAAACCAATGCCCCCACTGCCATGAGATCTTCCCGGAGCTCCTTCCTTGTTGTCCTTGGGTTAGCTTTGACTCTTCGGACAAGCCTGGCCTCGGCACGGGTGGAAACTTTCAAAGGCTGTCCAGGCCGTGGAAGGCTAACAGTAGTTCCATAAGCCTTCCACTTCCGGATGATGCTCCCAACAGTGGAGACAGGTAGGCCCAACTCCTTGGAAAGGGTTTTGTACCCCTTGCCAGCCTTGTGACCCTCCACGATCTTGTCTCTGATGGTCTTGGAATGCTCCTTTGTCTTTTCCATGTTGACCAAGTATGAGTGCTGTTCACAAGTTTGGGGAGGGTCTTAATTAGTCAGAAAAGGCTGGAAAAAGAGATAATTAATCCAAACATGTGAAGCTCATTGTTCTTTGTGCCTGAAATACTTCTTAATACTTTAGGGGAACCAAACAGAATTCTTGTGGTTTGAGGGGTTGAATAATAAATGACCCTCTAAATAAACTTTTCACAATTTAAAAAAAAAAAAAAAAATTAAAAAAGAAATAACATTCTTTGTTGCTGCAGTGCATTTCACACTTCCAGGCTGATCTACAGTCCAAATGTCACAATGCCAAGTTAATTCCGAATGTGTAAGCCTGCTAAATCTGCAGGGGGTTTAATACTACTTGTAGGCACTGTATCTGTCTGTCTATCTAGCTGTCTATCTGTCTGTCTATCTGTCTGTCTGTCTGTCTGTCTGTCTATCTATCTGTCTGTCTATCTATCTATCTACAGTATCTATCTATCTATCTATCTATCTATCTACAGTATCTATCTATTATCTATCTATCTATCTATCTACAGTATCTATCTCCTCTGGCTGCAGCTATTTATTTGTTATCTATAATGTATTGCATACATAGCACCATCATTTTCCATAGCACCTTACCTATATTAGCACTACTGTCCCAATTGGTTATTAACTCTTCTGTCTAAAATATATATATTTTTTTTACATTAAGGTTCCTCAGTCAGTGAACATATTTACTAGAGAGAAAATTAATGTATATCCCTCAAAGAAAAAACATGATGCATTGTCAAAATTCATAATTTTATTATCAAAAAAGACAAACATTAGATAAAAATACATACACAGGTACCTCAGTGAAGAATGGCCTAACATACCAGAAGCAAAATATATCCCTAAGGGAAGGACTTAAAGTATTGTCTAATATATGTAGAAAAAAGTTTTGATACAGTTGAACAAGTGCCGGGCAGACAGTAAAACACTTCATTTAGTAAGGAGGCTAATACCATCTCATGAGCAATAAGTGACATAACAATAATATCATGTGTAATGATTGTAATATTATATTGTCCTGGTGGAACAACTGATTAATGAATGTTTGCACATATGCTCAATGGCAGAGCTTACACACAAGATGATTAGCATATGATTAGCCCCTGCACAGCAGCAGCAGGCCAAGGATGATGACTTGGAAAATACAAAAAAAAAAGACTAAAAAAAAGTTATATATGGTATATGGGTACCCCCGGAAGAAGCACAGTAGTGAAATGCACGTCGGGGTAACAGGTCACCATACCAGGGGACTATTTTGCCGTGAGTGACATGATTTATTTATAGGAACAAGGTGAACATGGTTTGATACAGCAACTTTCCCTTTTACCCATATACCATATATCACGTGTTTTTCTAGATTTTAGACCTCCTAAATACATACGTATACAGTGCTGGCCAAAAGTATTGGCATCCCTGCAATTCTATAACCACAAGATACCTTTTTAAATACATATATGAGGCCAATAACATGAGTAATATATCCAACAAAAACAAAGTTTACGGCCAAAATATAACAATTTTATTGATCAAATCACATAATTACATAATACGACAAAGTACCACAGGTATAAAAAAGGGGGGGGGCAGAGGAAAATAGAATTAATCAATATAGGAAAGGAAAAGGTCTACCAGTATATCCATTATTTTAAAATATAAATATAAAGTGCAAAATGCTCGGATCTATACTGGATAAGTATGAAAGACGATTTCCTCCCTATTAAAGCCAGGAATTAAGGTGCAAGTGCAGCCAATTGCAGCTAAATTTGAGCAAAAAAGCACAGAATTTGCTCAAAGTGCACAACACATATCAATGACAGTGGAGCATGATTAGAAATCTATGTCAACTTTGTAGTGGGCACACATTGCAAAAAAAGGCTAATAGCTGTTAAAGAGAGCAACCAAGGAAAACCCAATTCCTGGTGGAATGAATAAAGTAAAGCTTATAAATAGCACTGTATACCTCTGTCCCGGACCCACGCTTCCGACGTACGTTTCGTCACAACTTCTTCAGGGAGCGTGCGTTGGAAGGGTAGGGGGAGGTTTTTAAACACATCGGTGGCCAGTGAACAGCCGAACATAAGTCAGCTGATAAATCGGGTGAGTCATGACGCGGCGCATGAATCCTCCGCACATGCCGTAATCAAGAGGAGACGTGGCAGCGGGCGGCGGGGAGAAAAGCGTCAGTAGTCGTCATGGAGACGGCGCCTGCGCTCAAACCCCCTATAGCCGTCACCAAGTCAGCCCACGGCCGTGTTTTGGAGCATGCGCACTAACTCAAAAATCGGACTTGGTAAGTTGAAAGGCATGGAGCGTATTCCCGCGATTAGTCCCACCAGAAAATCAAAAAATCACATAAAAATATAAATAAAAATACAAACCATGCAAAGAGGGCTCTAGTTCTCATATGTAGTTACAATCATACATGTAAGCAATACGAATACACAAATAACAGAAATATGTGTAGCAGAACCATGCAACCATATAATTAATGTGATGCAGTGAAAAGACCATGAAGTTATTCCTATATTGATTAACTCTATTTTCCTCTGCCCCCCCTCCCCCTTTTTTATACCTGTGGTACTTTGTCGTATTATCCCTGCAATTCTGTCAGATAATACTCAGTTTCTTCTTGAAATTGATTGCAATCACAAATTCTTTGGTATTATTATCTTCATTTAATTTGTCTTCAATGAAAACAAATAAAAAAAATTGTCATAAAGCCAAATTAGATATAATTCCACACCAAACATAAAAAAAGGGGGTGGACAAAAGTATTGACACTGTTTGAAAAATCATGTGATGCTTCTCTAATTTGTGTAATTAACAGCACCTGTAACTTACCTGTGGCACCTAACAGGTGTTGGCAATAACTAAATCACACTTGCAGCCAGTTGACGTGGATTAAAGTTGACTCAACCTCTGTCCTGTGTCCTTGTGTGTACCACATTGAGCATGGAGAAAAGAAAGAAGACCAAAGAACTGTCTGAGGATTGAAAATCCAAATTGTGAGGAAGCATGAGCAATCTTAAGGCTACAAGTCTATCTCCAAAGACCTGAAAGTTCCTGTGTCTACAGTGCACAGTGTCATCAAGAAGTTTAAATCCCATGGCACTGTGGCTAACCTCCCAAGATGTGGAAGGAAAAGAAAAATTGACAAGAGATTTCAACGCAAGATTGTGCGGATGGTGGATAAAGAACCTCGACTAACATCCAAAAAAGTTCAAGCTGCCCTGCAGTCCGAGGGTGCAACAGTGTCCACCCGTACTATCCGTCGGCGTCTGAATGAAAAGGGACTGAATGGTAGAAGACCCCACTTCTTACCTCGAGACATAAAAAAGCCAGGCTGGAGTTTGCCAAAACTTACCTGAGAAAGCCTAAAACATTTTGGAAGAATGTACTCTGGTCAGATGAGACAAAAGTAGAGCTTTTTGGGAAAAGCCATCAACAGAGTTTACAGGAAAAAAAAGAGGCATTCAAAGAAAAGAACACGGTCCCTACAGTCAAACATGGTGGAGGTTCCCTGATGTTTTGGGGTTGCTTTGCTGCCTCTGGCACTGGACTGCTTTACCGTGTGCATGGCATTATGAAGTCTGAAGACAACCAACAAATTTTGCAGAAAAACAAAAAGCCAGCACTAAATGTGCACTTCAGCACTAAACATTCCAAACTGTACTTGTTATAAAAATTTTGAGATTTTTGGCAAAAAATTGCAATTTCTTGAGCTGCTTCGCCACGTCACGGCAAATCTCATTTGAGGCAGTCCTACACTAAAATATTTTTATAAAATGTGCCATACGGCCTCACATATGAATAGTAGAACTGCTCTTAGCAGCACTCACCTGGTTTATTTCAATCCCGTACCCATGACTGAGTCATGGCTGTGGGCGGGACAGGTCCAAGCAAATGCTGCATGAAGTAAATAGCCTGTGGACAAGGCCTGATGACAATGTGAACAGTCACCAACCGCCAAAATCTAGACAGATGGAATACATCCCAAATTGGGGTGCATAGCAAAGTGGGGGTCAGCCACCGACCAATTCAATGAAGAAAAACAAAAAGCCAGCACTAAATGTGCACTTCAGCACTAAATATTCCAAACTGTATTTATTATAAAAATTTTGAGATTTTTGGCAAAAAATTGCAATTTCTTGAGCTGCCTCGCCACGTCACGGCAAATCTCATTTGAGGCAGTCCTACACTAAAATATTTTTATAAAATTTTGCAGCATAATGTAGGGCCCCGTGTGAGAAAGCTGGGTCTCCCACAGAGGTCATGGGTCTTCCAGCAGGACAATGACCCAAAACACACTTCAAAAAGCTCTAGAAAATGGTTTGAGCGAAAGCACTGGAGACTACTAAAGTGGCCAGCAATGAGTCCAGACCTGAATCCCATAGAACACCTGTGGAGAGATCTCAAAATGGCAGTTTGGAGAAGGCACCCTTCAAATCTCAGGGACCTGGAGCAGTTTGCCAAAGAAGAATGGTCTAAAATTCCAGCAGAGCATTGTAAGAAACTCATTGATGGTTACCGGAAGCGGTTGTTCGCAGTTATTTTGGCTAAAGGTTGTGCAACCAAGTATTAGGCTAAGGGGCACTTTGCACACTGCGACATCGCAGGTGCGATGTCGGTGGGGTCAAATTGAAAATGACGCACTTCCGGCATCGCATGCGACATCGCAGTGTGTAAAGGCTGGATGATACGATTAACGAGCGCAAAAGCGTCGTAATCGTATCATCGGTGCAGCGTCAGCGTAATCCATGATTACGCTGACGCGACGGTCCGATGTTGTTCCTCGCTCCTGCGGCAGCACACATCGCTGTGTGTGAAGTCGCAGGAGCGAGGAACGTCTCCTACCGGCCTCACTGCGGCTTCCGTAGGATATGCGGAAGGAAGGAGGTGGGCAGGATGTTTACATCCTGCTCATCTCCGCCCCTCCGCTCTGATTGGCTGCCTGCCGTGTGACGTCGCAGTGACGCCGCACGACCCGCCCCCTTAACAAGGAGGCTGGTCGCCGGCCACAGGGACGTCGCACGGCAGGTGAGTGTGTGTGTGAAGCTGGCGTAGCGATAACTTTCGCTACGCCAGCTATCACCACATATCGCTGCTGCGATGGGGGCGGGCACTATCGCACTCGGCATCGCAGCATCGGGCTGCGATGTCGTAGTGTGCAAAGCCCGCCTAAGAGTGCCAATACTTTTGTCTAGCCCATTTTTGGAGTTTTGTGTGAAATGATCAATGATTTGATTTTTGTTTCATTCTCTTTTGTGTTTTTTCATTGCAAGCAAAATAAATGAAGATAATAATACCAAAGAATTTGTGATTGCAATCATTTTCAGGAAGAAACTGTGTATTCTCTGACAGATTTGCAGGGGTGCCAATACTTTTGGCCAGCACTGTATGCAGGGCCGGCTCCAGGTTTTTGTGGGCCCTGGGCGAAAGAGTCTCAGTGGGCCCCATCCACACATAGACATGCACAGATACATGCACATACAGGCATACGTACGCATACTTATTTAAAGAGAAATTCACAAAAACACATAAATAGACATAAATCTAGACACAGTCATATACACTGACATACATAGATACACATCATACATACACACACACACACATTATTTTTATATATTTATCCTGTATATATATTTCTAATATTGGGAAGCCAGCAACAGCCTCACTCACCTCCCGGCTTGTCTAACAGACATGGCCGCACATAGAGCACACTAACACTGCTGTATATACATCACAAGAGAGGCTGGGGACAAACACATTACTGGGGGAATATATATTACTGAGGAAAGGGGTATACAGCAATGGGGGGCATACAGCTCTAGAGGAAGGCAGTGACTGAGGTGGGGGGGACAAACAGCTGTGAGGTGGGGGGTGACATGCAGCTCTGGGGGTATACAGCTCTGGGGTGGGGGGGGACATACAGCTCTGAGGGGGTATACAGCACCTGGGTTGAGGGAACATACAGCTCTGAGGGGGTATACAGCACCTGGGTGGAGGGGACATACAACTCTGAGGGGGTATACAGCACCTGGGTGGAGGGAACATACAGCTCTGAGGGGGTATACAGCACCTGGGTGGAGGGGACATACAACTCTGGGGGTATAGTAGTTTGCAGCCCCCATATTGTGTTATGAAGCCCCCATTGTCCTCCATATAGTATTATGTAGCCCCCATTTGCATTATGCAGCCCCCATATAACATTAAGCAGCCCCCATATAGCACAATGCAGACCTAGATAGCATTAGGCACCTTCATGTAGTATACAGCCCACATATAGCACAATGCAGACACATATAGCATTAGGCACCTTCATGTAGTATATAGCCCACTTATAGCACAATGCAGACCCAGATAGCAATAGGCACCCTCATGTAGTATACAGCCCACATATAGCACAATGCAGACACATATAGCATTAGGTACCCTCATGTAGTATACAGCCCCTAAATACCACAGTGCAGAGCCAGATAGCATTAGGCACCCTCATGTAGTATACAGCCCCTAAATACCACAGTGCAGAGCCAGATAGCATTAGGCACCCTCATGTAGTATACAGCCCCTATATACCACAGTGCAGAGCCAGATAGCATTAGGCACCCTCATATAGTACACAGCACCTATATAGCACAGTGCAGAGCCAGATAGCATTAGATATCCTCATGTAGTACACAGACCTATATAGTACAGTGCAGACCCAGACAGCACAGTGCAGAGCTAGATAGCATTAGGCACCCTCATGTAGCATACAGCTTGTATATAGCACAGCCTGTATACAGCTCAGTGCAGAGCCAGATAGCAATAGGCACCCTCATGTAGCATACAGCTTGTATATAGGCTATATACAAGCTGTATGCTATATGAGGGTGCCTATTGCTATCTGGCTCTGCACTGTGCTATATACAGGCTGTGCTATATAACATAGAACAGCCTGTATACAGCACAGTGCAGAGCCAGATAGCAGTAGGCACCCTCATGTAGGATACAGTGATTAATACTCAGTGGCGTAACTAGAGTTTGATGGGCCCTTGTGCAAAATTTGGACCGGGGCCCCCCTCCATGTACACCGACACTTGGGGTATGGAAAAATGACACTGACACTTGGGGTACAGGATAATGACGCTGACACTTGGCTCTTACCCTCAGCACCCAGGTTTCCCATGATCTGAAGTCCCTCTATCAGTACCCTGCTTTCCCATGTTCTGATATCCATCTTGTCCTCAGCACTCAGCTTCCCCATGCTCTGCTATACATCTTTCCCTCAGCATCCAGCTTTCCCATATCAGAGCATGGGAAAGCTGGGTGCTGAGAGATGTACAGCAGAGCATGGGAAAGCTGGGTGCTGAGGGAAAGAGCCTTTTTCCCTCAGGACAAAATATTTCCATCCCATACTTGTATCTTTGTCCCCCTTGTATATAGATCTCCAAATACTATAATGGCCCCCACATAGCCTTCCGTATAATATAAAGGGTCCCACATAACCCTTGATATATTAGAATACACCCCCATAGTTCTCCATGTATTACAATGCATTTCCCCAAAGTTCTCCATGTATTATAATTCACCCCATAGTTCTCCATATATTATACTGCACCACATAGTCCTCTATATATTATACTGCACCACATAGGCCTCCAGTTTTATAACGCACACCCATAGTCCATGTATAAGGTAGCCTCCATATTCCTCCATATATTATAATGTAGCCCCCATAGTCCTATATGTATTATAATGTAGCGCCATAAATCATATTGTATTATGCAGCCCCATACTCCTCCATGTATAATGCACCCCTATATTCCATGTATAAGGTGTCCTTCATTTTGTATTATGCAGCCCCATACTCCTCCATGTATAATGCACCCCTAGTCCATGTATAAGGTGTCCTTCATGTTTATTATGTAGTCCCAAAGACCTCCATGTATCATGCAGCCAGCACCCCCAGGCCTCCATGTGTCATGCAGCCAGCAAAATAAAAAAACATGTACCTCTCTTCTCCTTCCGACCCCTGTGACCGCAGTAGTTACTCCCCTGCACCCATATCTCACACACCCTGCTCCCCATACAGCCTGCACCCCCCAGATCACACACTATACCCCCATATGTCACACACCCTGCTCCCCATACAGCCTGCACCCCCCAGATCACACACACTACACCCCCATATCTCACACACCCTGCTCCCCATACAGCCTGCACCCCCATATCATACACACTACACTCCCACATCTCACACAGCTTGCACCCCCCAGATCACACACACTACACCCCCATATCTCACACACCCTGCCCACATATCTCACCCTGCCTGTACCCCAACTTACCCCTCTCAAACTCTCTGCACCCCTTCACATCCTTCTGTCACAGTCTGCAGCCCTCATATGCCTCTCACCCTGCAGCCCCCTTTCCCCTCATGTCACCTCTTTTCTTATTACCAGTCATGTGTCCAAATCTCCGTCAGGATTCAGCATCTCTTGCTTTCTGCCGGCAATCCTGTGTTTCCTCCCACACAGTCACATGGGCGTGACATCATCGCAGGTCCTGCAGGATGGCTTATTCCATCTTCTGTGCAGGTCAGGAGCACTCCTGCAGCTCAGAAACGGCTGGTAGGCCTCTCCAGGTCAGGGGCCCCTCTACTGACACTGGGCTCCCCTGACTCAGGCCGGCCCCCTGACGGTCGCATTGTCGGCCACTACACAGCGGCACTACACATAGGGGCCCGGCAGCCGGCTCTGCAGAGCGGCTGCTGGGCCCCTATGTGTACTAGTGTCGCTGTGTAGTGGCCGGCCTGTGAGTCAGGGGAGCTCAGTGTCAGTAGAGGGGCGGCTCACTTCTCCTCGTTCCCCCACTGATCCGGTCTCCTCGGTACGTCGTCCATTGCTGTCGCTCACTCTGACCTCTCAGCAGGCGCACAGTGATGACGTCACCGCGGTCCTCTGCAGAGCTGTCAGAACGCCGACAGTCACAGCGGGGAGAATGATAAGAGAGCGCGCCGCTCACTCTCTCATCATTGCTCTCAATTGTATCGGCACCTGCGATGCCGATGCAATTGAAAGCGCGATCCTCCGGGTGGGGGGGCGGTGACAGCGAGGCCACCGGGCCCCCCTGAGTAGCGGTGCGCCACTTCTGCCACCGCGAGTGGGCCCCCCCGGCAGCTCAGGGCCCCGGCATTTGACCGGGTTTGCCGGGTGCTGGCACCGGCCCTGACTGTATGTACAGATCAGACCAAACAAAGGGACTTTCTAAATGAATACTTTTACACAGTTCTGCAAGGGTAAAATTGTTTAAAAAGTAAAAGGTGATTTTTGTATACTTTCAAGTGCTAAACTGAGTAAAAATATCGAAAACAACCACCATCATATACAGGTTTTACACAAACAATGACTCCAAAGGCTTATGATTCAGTGCCTGTAGGGCATTCTGTGTACTTGAAGGAAAGCTATGAACATTTAAATTTTATTCTCAAGAAACTTATCTATAAGGATCAAGGAGGGTCAATATGTGGTGATCTGAAAGTTCTCTCTTTGCTCCTTGGGCAACAAGGAGGATACACAAAGTACCAATGCTTTTTGTGTGAATGGGAAAGAAAGGATAAGACTCATCACTGGAGCCAAAAAAAAGGCCTATAAGAACATCTTTGTAATCTGGGCTCAGGACCATTGTTGTGGAAAGTTTAGTTGATCCCAATAAAGTTCTCCTACAACCAGGGCTGTATTTTGCCTTCGTGCTGCCCTAGGCACTTTAAGTGGTCGCGCCCCTTAGTGACAACGTAACACTGAGTTTTAGCACACGACATCTGTTTAAGGCATATCTACTCTGTAAAACACTTGAAAAAGTATCAATGAGAAATGAAGGGCACTACCACCCCCCCCCAATGGGGATCACCACAGGCACATCAAAACATAGCATGAGTATAAAATATTCCCACCGTCCCCACTTATATACTGTGACTGTCACACTGCCCCTAATATACTACACACTGCCCTCCCTTATAAATTATACCCACCACACCTTCCTCAATTATGAAATATGATCTGCACATTGACCTCACATCATGCTGCCCCCTCCTCACAGTGTCCCATGCATGCTGCCCCCTCCTCACAGTGTCCCATGCATGCTGCCCCCTCCTCACAATGTCCCATGCATGATGCCCACTCCTCACAATGTCCCATGCATGCTGCCTCCTCCTCACAATGTCCCATGCATGCTTCCCACTCCTCACAATGTCCCATGCATGCTTCCCCCTCCTCAGTGTCCCATGCATGCTGCCCCCTCCTCACAATGTCCCATGCATGCTGCCCCCTCCTCACAATGTCCCATGCATGCTGCCCCCTCCTCACAATGTCCCATGCATGCTGCCCCCTCCTGACAGTGTCCCATGCATGCTGCCCCCTCCTCACAATGTCCCATGCATGCTGCCCCCTCCTGACAGTGTCCCATGCATGCTGCCTCCTCCTCACAGTGTCCCATGCATGCTGCCCCCTCCTCACAGTGTCCCATGCATGCTGCCCCCTCCTCACAATGTCCCATGCATGCTGCCCCCTCCTGACAGTGTCCCATGCATGCTGCTCCCTCCTGACAGTGTCCGATGCATGCTGCCCCTCCTCACAATGTCCCATGCATGCTGCCCCCTCCTCCCAATGTCCCATGCATGCTTCCCACTCCTCACAATGTCCCATGCATGCTTCCCCCTCCTCAGTGTCCCATGCATGCTGCCCCCTCCTCACAATGTCCCATGCATGCTGCCCCCTCCTGACAGTGTCCCATGCATGCTGCCTCCTCCTCACAGTGTCCCATGCATGCTGCCCCCTCCTCACAGTGTCCCATGCATGCTGCCCCCTCCTCACAATGTCCCATGCATGCTGCCCCCTCCTGACAGTGTCCCATGCATGCTGCTCCCTCCTGACAGTGTCCGATGCATGCTGCCCCTCCTCACAATGTCCCATGCATGCTGCCCCCTCCTCCCAATGTCCCATGCATGCTTCCCACTCCTCACAATGTCCCATGCATGCTTCCCCCTCCTCAGTGTCCCATGCATGCTGCCCCCTCCTCACAATGTCCCATGCATGCTGCCCCCTCCTCACAATGTCCCATGCATGCTGCCCCCTCCTCACAATGTCCCATGCATGCTGCCCCCTCCTGACAGTGTCCCATGCATGCTGCCCCCTCCTGACAGTGTCCCATGCATGCTGCCCCCTCCTGACAGTGTCCCATGCATGCTGCCTCCTCCTCACAGTGTCCCATGCATGCTGCCTCCTCCTCACAGTGTCCGATGCATTCTGCCCCTCCTCACAATGTCCCATGCATGCTGCCCCCTCCTCACAATGTCCCATGCATGCTGCCCCCTCCTGACAGTGTCCCATGCATGCTGCCCCCTCCTGACAGTGTCCGATGCATGCTGCCCCTCCTCACAATGTCCCATGCATGCTGCCCCCTCCTCACAATGTCCCGTGCATGCTGCCCCCTCCTCACAGTGTCCCGTGCATGCTGCCACCTCCTCACAGTGTCCCATGCATGCTGCCCCTCTCCATGAGCTCCTAATGCTGCCTTCCTCTTTTACATAATGACATCTCCATGCTGCCCCACTCATCATACTAAGACCACCACACTAATGCTTATGCTGAGACCCCCCACACACACACTACCCCACTCTTGATATTGACTCCCCTACATTGTTCCACTCCATTCTGAGCCCACACATGCTGCCCCTTCTCCATAATCAGCTCCCAATGCTGCCCCCCTCTTATTCTGAGTCCTTACACTCCCCCCCCATCGATATTGTCATTGCTCTATCCCTTAACCCTTGTCATCTGTCTCTAGCATTGGCCCCTCTCTTCCATTCCCCCAGCAGCAGCCTCTCTCCCCCCGCCTCCAGCAGCAGCCTCTCCCCCAGCATCAGCCTCTCTCCCCCCAGCCGCCCCCAGAATCAGCCTCTCTCCCCCCAGCCTCCCTCAGCATCAGCCTCCCTGCTCCCAGCTTACCCCAGCATCAGCCTCTCTCCTCCCATCCTCCCCCAGCATGAGCCTTCTCCAGCATCAGCCTGTCTCCTCCCAGCCTCCCCCAGCATGAGCCTCCTCCAGCATCAGCCTCTCTCCTCCCAGCCTCCCCCAGCATCAGCCTCCCTGCTCCCAGCTTCCCCCCAGCATCAGCCTCCCTCCTCCCAGCCTCCCCCAGCATCAGCCTCCCTCCTTCCAGCCTCCCCCAGCATCAGCCTCCCTCCTCCCAGCCCCCCTCCTCCAAGCCTCCCCCAGCATCAGCCTCCCAGAGCATCAGCCTCCCTCCTCCCCCTCCCAGCCTCCCCCAGCATCAGCCTCTCTCCTCCCAGCCTCCCCCAGCATCAGCCTCCCTGCTCCCAGCTTGCCCCAGTATCAGCCTCCCTCCTCCCAGCCTCCCCCAGCATCAGCCTCCCTCTTCCCAGCCTCCCCAAGCAATAGCCTCCCTCTTCCCAGCCTCCCCCAGCATCAGCCTCCCTCTTCCCAGCCTCACCCAGCATCAGCCTCCCCCAGCATCAGCCTCCCCCAGCATCAGCCACCCTCTTCCCAGCCTCCCCCAGCATCAGCCTCCCTCTTCCCAGCCTCCCCCAGCATCAGCCACCCTCTTCCCAGCCTCCCACAGCATCAGCCACCCTCTTCCCAGCCTCCCACAGCATCAGCTACCCTCCTCCTAGCCTCCCCCACCCTCCTCCCAGCCTCCCCCAGCATCAGCCTCCCCCAGCATCAGCCTCCCAGCCTCCCCCAGCATCAGCCTCCCAGCCTCCCCCAGCATCAGCCTCCCAGCCTCCCCCAGCATCAGCCTCCCAGCCTCTCCCAGCATCAGCCTCTCTCCTCCCAGCCTCCCTCCTCCCAGCCTCCCCCAGCATCAGCCTCCCTTCTCCCAGCCTCCCTCCTCATCAGCCTCCCTCCTCCAAGCCTCCCCCTCCCCCTCCCAGCCTCCCCTAGCATCAGCCTCCCTCCTCCCAGCCTCCCCCCAGCCTCAGCCTCCCTCCTCCCAGCCTCCCCAGCCTCAGCCTCCCTCCTCCCAGCCTCCCCTAGCCTCAGCCTCCCTCCTCCAAGCCTCCCCCAGCCTCAGCCTCCCTCCTCCCAGGCTCCCCCAGCATCAGCCTCCCTCCTCCCAGCCTCCCCCAGCATCAGCCTCCCTCAGCATCAGCCTCCCTTAGCATCAGCCTCCCCCAGCATCAGCCTTCCCCAGCATCAGCCTCCCCCAGCATCAGCCTCCCTCCTCCCAGCATCAGCCTCCCTACTCCTAGCCTCCCCCAGCATCAGCCTCCCTCCTCCCAGCATCAGCCTCCCTCCTCCTAGCCTCCCCCAGCATCAGCCTCCCTCCTCCCAGCATCAGCCTCCCTCCTCCTAGCCTCCCCCAGCATCAGCCTCCCTCCTCCCAGCATCAACCTCCCTCCTCCTAGCCTCCCCCAGCATCAGCCTCCCTCCTCCTAGCCTCCCCCAGCATCAGCCTCCCTCCTCCCAGCATCAGCCTCCCTCAGCTTCCCTCCTCCAAGCCTCACCCTCCCCCTCCCAGCCTCCCCAGCATCAGCCTCCCTCAGCATCAGCCTCCCCCAGCATCAGCCTCCCTCCTCCCAGCCTCCCTCAGCATCAGCATCCCTCCACCCAGCCTCCCCCAGCATCAGCCTCCCTCCTCCCTCAGCCTCCCTCAGCATCAGCCTCTGTCCCCCCAGCCTCCCTCAGCATCAGCCTCCCTGCTCCCAGCTTACCCCAGCATCAGCCTCTCTCCTCCCATCTTCCCCTAGCATGAGCCTCCTCCAGCATCAGCCTCTCTCCTCCCAGCCTCCCCCAGCATCAGCCTCCCTGCTCCCAGCCTCCCCCAGCATCAGCCTCCCCCAGCCTCAGCCTCCCCCAGCCTCAGCCTCCCCAGCCTCAGCCTCCCTCCTCCCAGCCTCCCCAGCCTCAGCCTCCCTCCTCCCAGCCTCCCCCAGCATCAGCCTCCCTACTCCCAGCCTCCCCCAGCATCAGCCTCCCTACTCCCAGCCTCCCCCAGCATCAGCCTCCCTCAGCATCAGCCTCCCTCAGCATCAGCCTCCCTCCTCCCAGCATCAGCCTCCCTCCTCCTAGCCTCCCCAGCATCAGCCTCCCTCCTCCCAGCATCAGACTCCCTCCTCCTAGCCTCCCCCAGCATCAGCCTCTCTCCTCCCAGCATCAGCCTCCCTCCTCCCTCAGCTTCCCTCCTCCAAGCCTCATCCTCCCCCTCCCAGCCTCCCCCAGCATCAGCCTCCCCAGCATCAGCCTCCCCCAGCATCAGCCTCCCTCCTCCTAGCCTCCCTCCTCCTAGCCTCCCCCAGCGTCAGCCTCCCTCCTCCCAGCATCAGCCTCCCTCCTCCTAGCCTCCCCCAGCATCAGCCTCTCTCCTCCCAGCATCAGCCTCCCTCCTCCCTCAGCTTCCCTCCTCCAAGCCTCATCCTCCCCCTCCCAGCCTCCCCCAGCATCAGCCTCCCCCAGAATCAGCCTCCCCCAGCATCAGCCTCCCTCCTCCCAGCCTCCCTCAGCATCAGCCTCCCTCCACCCAGCCTCCCCCAGCATCAGCCTCCCTCCTCCCTCAACCTCCCTCCTCCCTCAGCCTCCCTCAGCATCAGCCTCTGTCCGCCCAGCCTCCCTCAGCATCAGCCTCCCTGCTCCCAGCATCAGCCTCTCTCCTCCCATCTTCCCCCAGCATGAACCTCCTCCAGCATCAGCCTCTCTCCTCCCAGCCTCCCCCAGCATCAGCCTCCCTGCTCCCAGCCTCCCCCAGCATCAGCCTCCCCCAGCCTCAGCCTCCCCCAGCCTCAGCCTCCCCCAGCCTCAGCCTCCCTCCTCCCAGCCTCCCCCAGCCTCAGCCTCCCTCCTCCCAGCCTCCCCCAGCCTCAGCCTCCCTCCTCCCAGCCTCCCCCAGCCTCAGCCTCCCTCCTCCCAGCCTCCCCCAGCCTCAGCCTCCCTCCTCCCAGCCTCCCCCAGCATCAGCCTCCCTACTCCCAGCCTCCCCCAGCATCAGCCTGCCTCCTCCCAGCCTCCCCCAGCATCAGCCTCCCTCCTCCCAGCCTCCCCCAGCATCAGCCTCCCTCAGCATCAGCCTCCCTCAGCATCAGCCTCCCTCCTCCCAGCATCAGCCTCCCTCCTCCTAGCCTCCCCCAGCATCAGCCTCCCTCCTCCCAGCATCAGCCTCTCTCCTCCCAGCCTCCCCCAGCATCAGCCTCCCTGCTCCCAGGTTCCCCCCAGCATCAGCCTCCCTCCTCCCAGCCTCCCCCAGCATCAGCCTCCCTCCTTCCAGCCTCCCCCAGCATCAGCCTCCCTCCTCCCAGCCCCCCTCCTCCAAGCCTCCCCCAGCATCAGCCTCCCAGAGCATCAGCCTCCCTCCTCCCCCTCCCAGCCTCCCCCAGCATCAGCCTCTCTCCTCCCAGCCTCCCCCAGCATCAGCCTCCCTGCTCCCAGCTTGCCCCAGTATCAGCCTCCCTCCTCCCAGCCTCCCCCAGCATCAGCCTCCCTCTTCCCAGCCTCCCCAAGCAATAGCCTCCCTCTTCCCAGCCTCCCCCAGCATCAGCCTCCCTCTTCCCAGCCTCACCCAGCATCAGCCTCCCCCAGCATCAGCCTCCCCCAGCATCAGCCACCCTCTTCCCAGCCTCCCCCAGCATCAGCCTCCCTCTTCCCAGCCTCCCCCAGCATCAGCCACCCTCTTCCCAGCCTCCCACAGCATCAGCCACCCTCTTCCCAGCCTCCCACAGCATCAGCTACCCTCCTCCTAGCCTCCCCCACCCTCCTCCCAGCCTCCCCCAGCATCAGCCTCCCCCAGCATCAGCCTCCCAGCCTCCCCCAGCATCAGCCTCCCAGCCTCCCCCAGCATCAGCCTCCCAGCCTCCCCCAGCATCAGCCTCCCAGCCTCTCCCAGCATCAGCCTCTCTCCTCCCAGCCTCCCTCCTCCCAGCCTCCCCCAGCATCAGCCTCCCTTCTCCCAGCCTCCCTCCTCATCAGCCTCCCTCCTCCAAGCCTCCCCCTCCCCCTCCCAGCCTCCCCTAGCATCAGCCTCCCTCCTCCCAGCCTCCCCAGCCTCAGCCTCCCTCCTCCCAGCCTCCCCCAGCCTCAGCCTCCCTCCTCCCAGCCTCCCCTAGCCTCAGCCTCCCTCCTCCAAGCCTCCCCCAGCCTCAGCCTCCCTCCTCCCAGGCTCCCCCAGCATCAGCCTCCCTCCTCCCAGCCTCCCCCAGCATCAGCCTCCCTCAGCATCAGCCTCCCTTAGCATCAGCCTCCCCCAGCATCAGCCTTCCCCAGCATCAGCCTCCCCCAGCATCAGCCTCCCTCCTCCCAGCATCAGCCTCCCTACTCCTAGCCTCCCCCAGCATCAGCCTCCCTCCTCCCAGCATCAGCCTCCCTCCTCCTAGCCTCCCCCAGCATCAGCCTCCCTCCTCCCAGCATCAGCCTCCCTCCTCCTAGCCTCCCCCAGCATCAGCCTCCCTCCTCCCAGCATCAACCTCCCTCCTCCTAGCCTCCCCCAGCATCAGCCTCCCTCCTCCTAGCCTCCCCCAGCATCAGCCTCCCTCCTCCCAGCATCAGCCTCCCTCAGCTTCCCTCCTCCAAGCCTCACCCTCCCCCTCCCAGCCTCCCCCAGCATCAGCCTCCCTCAGCATCAGCCTCCCCCAGCATCAGCCTCCCTCCTCCCAGCCTCCCTCAGCATCAGCCTCCCTCCACCCAGCCTCCCCCAGCATCAGCCTCCCTCCTCCCTCAGCCTCCCTCAGCATCAGCCTCTGTCCCCCCAGCCTCCCTCAGCATCAGCCTCCCTGCTCCCAGCTTACCCCAGCATCAGCCTCTCTCCTCCCATCTTCCCCTAGCATGAGCCTCCTCCAGCATCAGCCTCTCTCCTCCCAGCCTCCCCCAGCATCAGCCTCCCTGCTCCCAGCCTCCCCCAGCATCAGCCTCCCCCAGCCTCAGCCTCCCCCAGCCTCAGCCTCCCCCAGCCTCAGCCTCCCTCCTCCCAGCCTCCCCCAGCCTCAGCCTCCCTCCTCCCAGCCTCCCCCAGCATCAGCCTCCCTACTCCCAGCCTCCCCCAGCATCAGCCTCCCTACTCCCAGCCTCCCCCAGCATCAGCCTCCCTCAGCATCAGCCTCCCTCAGCATCAGCCTCCCTCCTCCCAGCATCAGCCTCCCTCCTCCTAGCCTCCCCCAGCATCAGCCTCCCTCCTCCCAGCATCAGACTCCCTCCTCCTAGCCTCCCCCAGCATCAGCCTCTCTCCTCCCAGCATCAGCCTCCCTCCTCCCTCAGCTTCCCTCCTCCAAGCCTCATCCTCCCCCTCCCAGCCTCCCCCAGCATCAGCCTCCCCAGCATCAGCCTCCCCCAGTATCAGCCTCCCTCCTCCTAGCCTCCCTCCTCCTAGCCTCCCCCAGCGTCAGCCTCCCTCCTCCCAGCATCAGCCTCCCTCCTCCTAGCCTCCCCCAGCATCAGCCTCTCTCCTCCCAGCATCAGCCTCCCTCCTCCCTCAGCTTCCCTCCTCCAAGCCTCATCCTCCCCCTCCCAGCCTCCCCCAGCATCAGCCTCCCCCAGCATCAGCCTCCCCCAGCATCAGCCTCCCTCCTCCCAGCCTCCCTCAGCATCAGCCTCCCTCCTCCCTCAACCTCCCTCCTCCCTCAGCCTCCCTCAGCATCAGCCTCTGTCCGCCCAGCCTCCCTCAGCATCAGCCTCCCTGCTCCCAGCATCAGCCTCTCTCCTCCCATCTTCCCCAGCATGAACCTCCTCCAGCATCAGCCTCTCTCCTCCCAGCCTCCCCCAGCATCAGCCTCCCTGCTCCCAGCCTCCCCCAGCATCAGCCTCCCCCAGCCTCAGCCTCCCCCAGCCTCAGCCTCCCTCCTCCCAGCCTCCCCCAGCCTCAGCCTCCCTCCTCCCAGCCTCCCCCAGCCTCAGCCTCCCTCCTCCCAGCCTCCCCCAGCCTCAGCCTCCCTCCTCCCAGCCTCCCCCAGCCTCAGCCTCCCTCCTCCCAGCCTCCCCCAGCATCAGCCTCCCTACTCCCAGCCTCCCCCAGCATCAGCCTGCCTCCTCCCAGCCTCCCCCAGCATCAGCCTCCCTCCTCCCAGCTTCCCCCAGCATCAGCCTCCCTCAGCATCAGCCTCCCTCAGCATCAGCCTCCCTCCTCCCAGCATCAGCCTCCCTCCTCCTAGCCTCCCCCAGCATCAGCCTCCCTCCTCCCAGCATCAGCCTCCCTCCTCCTAGCCTCCCCCAGCGTCAGCCTCCCTCCTCCCAGCATCAGCCTCCCTCCTCCTAGCCTCCCCCAGCGTCAGCCTCCCTCCTCCCAGCATCAGCCTCCCTCCTCCTAGCCTCCCCCAGCATCAGCCTCCCTCCTCCCAGCATCAGCCTCCCTCCTCCCTCAGCTTCCCTCCTCCAAGCCTCACCCTCCCCCTCCCAGCCTCCCCCAGCATCAGCCTCCCTCAGCATCAGCCTCCCCCAGCATCAGCCTCCCCCAGCATCAGCCTCCCCCAGCCTCAGCCTCCCTCCTCCCAGCCTCCCTCAGCATCAGCCTCCCTCCTCCCAACCTCCCCCAGCATCAGCCTCCCTCCTCCCAGCCTCCCCCAGCATCAGCCTCCCTCCTCCCAGCCTCCCTCAGCATCAGCCTCCCTCCTCCCAACCTCCCCCAGCATCAGCCTCCCTCCTCCTAGCCTCCCCCAGCATTAGCCTCCCTCCTCCCAGCCTCCCCCAGCATTAGCCTCCCTCCTCCCAGCATCAGCCTCCCTCCTCCAACTCTCCCTCAGCATCAGCTTCCCTCCTCCAACCCTCCCCCTCCCAGCCTCCCCCAGCATCAGCCTCCCTCAGCATCAGCCTCCCCCAGAATCAGTCTCTCTCCTCCCAGCCTCCCCCAGCATCTGCCTCTCTCCTCCCCAGCCTCAGCCTCTCTCTCTCCCCAGCCTCCCCCCCAGCCTCAGCCTCTCTCTCCCCCCAGCCTCCCCCCCAGCCTCAGCCTCTCTCCCCCCAGCCTCTCTCCCCCCAGCCTCAGCCTCTCTCTCCCCCCAGCCTCAGCCTCTCTCTCCCGCCAGCCTCAGCATCTTTTCCCCCCAGCCTCCCTCTCCCCCAGCCTCAGCCTCTCTCCCCCCAGACTCAGCCTCTCTCCCCCCAGACTCAGCCTCTCTTCCCAGCCTCCCCCCAGCCTCAGCCTCTCTCTCTTCCCAGCCTCAGCCTCTCTCTCTCTTCCCAGCCTCCCCCCAGCCTCAGCCTCTTTCTCTGCCCAGCCTCTCTCTCTTCCCAGCCTCCCCCAGCCTCAGCCTCTTTCTCTGCCCAGCCTCTCTCTCTTCCCAGCCTCCCCCAGCCTCAGCCTCTTTCCCCCCAGCCTCCCCTTGCATGATTATAGTGGAAAAAGGCATCGCAACGATCATCAACTAACCTGTAAGGAGCCCATACATTCTAGGCTCTGCCTCTGCCTCTGCCTTATCTGCTCCGGTGCCCGCCGCCCTGCTCTGGCTGGCTCCTCTTCTGGCTTGCTCCAGCTGCAGACGCGTCCTCCTCCGCGGCGTGTGTCGTCTGCAGCATTGGACGCTGCAGCACGGGGCAGTCAGCTGATTGTCGCGCGCCTCTGACCCCGGAAGTGAAGGCGATGGAACTTCCGGGGTTAATCAGCTCACCATGCCTGGCGCCCGCCATGTATTTAAATAGGCAGAAGTGCGCCTCCCCTCCCTCTCAAACCCCCCCCCCGAACACAGCCGAGTGTAACGGAGGGAGGGACGGGGGGCGGGGATGGAAAAAAAAAAAAAAAAAAAAATTTATATAAATTTTTTTTTTTTTTTTTTTGCTGCCAGAAAGTGCCGCCCCCCGCAACGTGCCGCCCTAGGCACGGGACCACAGGTGCCTGGTGGCAAATACGGCCCTGCCTACAACCACTCCACATTAAGCTTGGACTGATAAAGCAATTTGTGAAAGTTTTACCAAAAGGAGAGACTTTTTCAAGAACTGTCCAAAGCAAAACTGAAGAAAGGCATTTTTGAGGTTTCGGATATTAGGAAATTCAATAAGGATAACGTGTTGAAAACAAAAAAGAAAGCTGTTGAGAAAAGGGCTTAATTTTTTTTTTAACGAAGTTGTGTGAACTTGGTAACAACAAAGTCACAAAATTTAGGTCCATCATGGAGAACATGCTGAAACATGTCAAACCTTGGGTTGTCTGATGAATTTGAAGTTACATTTTTTACTTTCCAATTTGGACTACTTTCCTGAAAATCTTAGTGCTGTTAGCAAAGAGTGAGGAGAAAAATTTCATCAGGATGTCAAGGAGATGGATCAATGATACCAAGGTAGATGGAACATAAACTTGATGGGGAACTACTGTTAGATGCTTCACAGATAAGATCCACAGACCTTTTATAAGAGAAAAGTTATCAAGAGAAGCTTTGAAGAGAAAAGGAAAAGGCGCAAGAATTAATTTCCAATAAAGTAAGTTATAGAAAGGTAATTCTAGTGTTGGCATCCCTGCCGGGACACCGACTTACTCATCGCCATTGTCGGATTGCATATCTCCCGCTGCCCTGGGGTCGCCCATGTGCTCCTCTTCCTCCCTCTCTTCACGGGGCCTGTGCACACGACACAGGATCTCTGTAAATGTGCATAGAGCACTTGCACACACGGGCTCTCCTCTTAAAGGGCCCTCGCAACATTTCCTATGGCTGAGAGGCACTATGCATTTAAGGCACCGTTCCATTAGGGGAGGTGCCTGCTCATTGCCTTTAGTTAGTCTATTAGTCTGCTACCTAGTTGTATGGTCCGTGTTCCTGTCCCATTACCTATGCTTAAGTTCGCTTTCACATACCTATTTATCCCTGCCATGCGCACCATACCTGTCCGTTCCCGTTTTCCTGCCTGACTCAGCCATCCCGCCTGTGCCTGCCTGCACTTGTGTGCTTTCTTGAGTTTGTCTCCTGTCCTGGGGGTCAGTTGCCACAGTCCTGGCTTATGATTAAGGACTGTTTTTAAATTCCCCTTTTGTGTCCGAAACGCGTCAAGCCGCACGGCAAGTCGCATGGCGATTTTGGATGATTTGTGACCCTTTTCTTTATTTTTAAACTTTTCAAATAAAGCATGAAGATTTTTATTCATCTATATTGGTGCTGAGTCCCACTCATTTTCTATTATCGTTTACTCTGAAGCTGGACCTGCCTGTCCGCAGGACTACGTGCATCAACCGCAGACTGGAGGACCTTACATGGGTGAGCTGAATACTTTTTTTCTCTACTTTCACAGCATTGTTGGTATTAGAACTTTGTGAAAGGTTAAGATCTGCCAAGTGACAGATCGTTGGACTAGCCCACCCTGGGAGGGGTGAAGTGAAAGCTAAAATGATGGCTCATTCTGGAAGAAGTCAGTGAAGACCTAGTGAGCGAATGTGACAGTCATAAAGTTATGAATGAGAATGAACTGTGCATTATAGAGTTGTGGTGTTGGTCTCCTTGTAAGTGTGAGTCATGATCGGGTCTTGGCCAGCCAACACCAGTGCCAGTTTGTGGTCAGCAAGAGTTTCTAGCCCACCCTGTCTGAGGTTCAGCTGCACAACCTGGCGCTGAAGGGTGAGTGGGATAGCATCATATTATGAGAAGTTAAAACAGACAAAGATTATAACAACTGCAGACTGCGAGACTTAAAATTTGCTGAACTCCATAATAAAAGAAAAATAAAGCTGCCTTAATCGAGAGGAAGTCAGGTGATGAAGAATTGCAGTATGGCGTGCCAGGCAAAGAAAGAAACAGGATGAAGTGGATAGTGGCGGCTGATGGCTCCGATATCAGAGAAGGTAAGACCGAATGGTTTGGTGGAGAAGGTTACCCGGTCCTATGAGCCCACTTCCCTCTTGGAAACAGAGGCCTACATCTTGGCTTGGTCCCTGGCCAGTAGAAGGGCTGAGCATCTGAAGGCCTTACAGGCCCAGATGATGGTGGGTATCTGTGGCGCCCCTGACCTGGTCAGGCACCACTGAGTACTGCACCCATGCTGGGGACAGTACAATACAGGTAATCCAGAAGGCTGACCGAGGTGTGACTACACAGGCGCATAGTGATCAGGTCTCACACATGTACCTTTGGGAGGACCCCTGGGGATCCCAGGAGGGGGTAAAAGCCTTCACCTCCACTTGAGGAGTGGAGGGGGCGAAGCCTCCATCTCCACTCAAGGGGTGTGGTAGAGAGCCTGGTTGCTAGGTGGCGTAGGCAGGCACAAGGGGAAAGAGAAGGAGGAGTAAACAGTCTGAAGCAGAGTGTGGAGGAGTGAGGAGCATGGAAGTGGAGCTCAGACAGGAGCAGCAGTGCAGGTCCCACGAGTGAGCCAGTTTAGTGTGCAGCTCAGGAAGAGCAGAAGCAGACCCTGGAGCTGTTGCAGTCTAACAGCGTCCGCGCAGTGACTACCGACGGGGGAGAACGGTCACCTGGTAGTGCTGCCCGAACACCACACACAGCTGGAGAGAGAGCAGTGTAGTGGAAAGTAAGGAGACTGTCAGGGAGTACCAGGCCCAAACGGGCGGCAGATCCCGGAGCGGGGATAGATCCACCTTTCCTTGCTAAACCTGCCGGTGTGGGGCCCTTAAAGCCCACGCCACAACACCACAAAAGCCGCAGCCACGTAGCCACAGTTAGGGCCCACAGTTCACAGGAGGCAAGCAGCTGGAGTGATCTGGTCCAGGCGACAAGCAAACGGCAACCAAAAGAGGGGAGCAGTTACTTCCCTGGGTGACCCCCATAGGGACTAAAAGTCGGGGTTACCACAAACCACAGAAGGGCTAAGGAAGGCGAGTCGGTAGCCACCCTCATCAGTCAGCCTGAAGGATACCTGGTTCCAGCCTGGTTCATCCCAGCTACGCCCGGGTTACTCACCCTGCCATCAACAGTGAGTAAAACCCCTGAAAGACATTCTGCTTGTGTTGAGTTATTCTGCGCCTTGTGGTTCTACACATATACACAGGGTCCTGGGGCCTGCCTCACTCTCAGGAGGCTACTACAACTGACTGCACCCACCATAAGCCCCAGGCCTCCCTTAATCTGCAGTGGCGGTCCCCACTGACCGCAATTCTGAGAGTGGCGTCACGACAATCCTAAATAGAAGATCTCCTACCTGTGACAAGATCCAGCCGAGTGGAGTCCCTGAAGGTAATGCACCGACACTGCACTGGAGGGGCCTCACATCTGGCGTCACGAACAGGATAAGGACTAGACCTGTTCAGACAGGTGACCATGTGCCTGGGCGGTCCGCTTGAAAAATTGGAAGCGCCGCCATATTGCCACCATGAAAAGCGCGCTGAAAAACAACAGCAGCCCGCGCTGGGAGAAGTTACCGCCCACGAAGAGGTGTGGCAACCCAGAGATCCCCTGCAGAGTCCTGACCTCGCAAGTGAAGAGAGCGGAGGCGTTCAGAGACGTCGGGACAGAAAGGGAGCCAGAAGCCTGCTGCTGGAAGAGGCAGAGCAGAAACTGAAGAGCCTGCAACTGGAGGCAGCGACGAGTCCACTGCTGGGAAATCGTGCAGAAGAAGGCGCAGAGGAAATGGCGTCTGAACGCAGAAACCCAGAACCAGGCTCTGCTGCCTGGTGGTATCGGGAGCTTGCCCAGTTCTGCGACCGACTGGAGACCCGGGTCGTAGAGCAGATCAGAGAGGAACGCACGGAGCTTCTGGAGATGGCTGCAGCGGTTCAGGCCTATGAGAGGGGAACCGCACGACGAGTGCCAGACCGGACGGCGACGACTCAGACCCCGATGATACCACCGATGGGTGAGTCCAGTGTTGCCCCTGCCAGCGCGAGTGCCCCGACCCCTGCTGCCACGCCCGCGGTCCCTGAAGAGGCTGAAGGCGCGGCCAACGTGAGAGGGTTTTGGGTGGGTTAACGGACTTGTGGGTGGAGGGTGGTGATGTATGGTACCTGGTGGTTTTAAAAGTTTTACCATGTTTTTACTGTTTTATGCATTTTAAAATGTTGTCTTGCAGCCCGAGGACGTGCTGGTGATAACTAAGGGGGAATGTGGCGCCCCTGACCTGGTCAGGCACCACTGAGTACTGCACCTATGCTGGGGACAGTACAATACAGGTAATCCAGAAGGCTGACCGAGGTGTGACTACACAGGCGCATAGTGATCAGGTCTCACACATGTACCTTTGGGAGGACCCCTGGGGATCCCAGGAGGGGGTAAAAGCCTTCACCTCCACTTGAGGAGTGGAGGGGGCGAAGCCTCCATCTCCACTCAAGGGGTGTGGTAGAGAGCCTGGTTGCTAGGTGGCGTAGGCAGGCACAAGGGGAAAGAGAAGGAGGAGTAAACAGTCTGAAGCAGAGTGTGGAGGAGTGAGGAGCATGGAAGTGGAGCTCAGACAGGAGCAGCAGTGCAGGTCCCACGAGTGAGCCAGTTTAGTGTGCAGCTCAGGAAGAGCAGAAGCAGACCCTGGAGCTGTTGCAGTCTAACAGCGTCCGCGCAGTGACTACCGACGGGGGAGAACGGTCACCTGGTAGTGCTGCCCGAACACCACACACAGCTGGAGAGAGAGCAGTGTAGTGGAAAGTAAGGAGACTGTCAGGGAGTACCAGGCCCAAACGGGCGGCAGATCCCGGAGCGGGGATAGATCCACCTTTCCTTGCTAAACCTGCCGGTGTGGGGCCCTTAAAGCCCACGCCACAACACCACAAAAGCCGCAGCCACGTAGCCACAGTTAGGGCCCACAGTTCACAGGAGGCAATCAGCTGGAGTGATCTGGTCCAGGCGACAAGCAAACGGCAACCAAAAGAGGGGAGCAGTTACTTCCCTGGGTGACCCCCATAGGGACTAAAAGTCGGGGTTACCACAAACCACAGAAGGGCTAAGGAAGGCGAGTCGGTAGCCACCCTCATCAGTCAGCCTGAAGGATACCTGGTTCCAGCCTGGTTCATCCCAGCTACGCCCGGGTTACTCACCCTGCCATCAACAGTGAGTAAAACCCCTGAAAGACATTCTGCTTGTGTTGAGTTATTCTGCGCCTTGTGGTTCTACACATATACACAGGGTCCTGGGGCCTGCCTCACTCTCAGGAGGCTACTACAACTGACTGCACCCACCATCAGCCCCAGGCCTCCCTTAATCTGCAGTGGCGGTCCCCACTGACCGCAATTCTGAGAGTGGCGTCACGACAATCCTAAATAGAAGATCTCCTACCTGTGACAAGATCCAGCCGAGTGGAGTCCCTGAAGGTAATGCACCGACACTGCACTGGAGGGGCCTCACATATCCACCAACTTCACCAGCAGTGCTGCACATTTCGGTTGAAACAGAAACAGGACCACAGAATGTGGAGATGGACTCAGATAACTTATTTCATATAGCATAGATAGATGGTGAAGGTGTCAGCCAGACAGGTCTTGGAAGGGAGCTATGTGCCACCGAAGTGGCAAGCCTCCATGATGTAGAACCCAGAGAAGCTGGCTCCAGCATGTATAATTTATGATCAAGAGACTTTGTGCCTGTGCCTATATAAAATCGCTGCCAGAAAGGGAAGTTATTTTGATAGATAGACAGACAAAGAGATAGATAGATAGATAGATAGGTAGATAGATAGATAGATAGATAGATAGATAGATAGATAGATAGATAGATAGATAGATAGATAGATAGAGAAAAGCAGCACTTTTGAATTTTGGTTGCAAGGTCCTGGACAATAATTCAAAAGTCCAGTAGGTAGATAAAGAAAAAGGAATAGGCGGTGCTCTAGTTTAGATTTGCAAAAACTGTGTGTGCGCTTTACAATCCCATCCCAATGGGATATCTCAACTTCAGGAAAAATAGTGAGCCTTTTCAAGAATGACATACTATGCAAAGTGCAGTTATATAAAGAATGATACTATATCACTTTAATATAATGAGAATTGATGTAGACTTATTGTCACAGCCATCTCCCTGTTTTTGGAGACTAGTGACAGCCTTTCATCTCTATCGGGTTATCCACATTTAAATGTGGTTTCATTTCCTTCAGTACCTAAATGGTTAATGTTGGTTATTCTGCTGGCAGATTCTCCAGCAGTCTCTAGCTGAGTGTGTCAGCTGTAGTAGCATTGTAGTAACACCCTTCAGGTTTAAATAGATGTGTTACCCAGCAATCCCTGCTGACGATACAAACCCATTTGTTCTCTGGCCGCATTGGTGTAAGGACCTGTGAAGGCTTCTTCCTGCACTTAGACTTTATCCTTTGTTGTTTTCCTATGTTCGTCTTTCCTTTGCCTGTGTGTATTAGTGTAGGGGTGGAGCTAGCGACTGCCACCAACCAACGCACTAGTCAGGGGTACTACAGGATTTTTCTTAGGGTCTCAGGTTCCTGTTTGCCGACAGTTGAGTAAACTGTATATGGCCTGGTTAGGAGCGTAGGGTCAGGGCAGGTGAGTGCAGGAAGTGTCTATCTTTCCCACTCACTAGAGCTAGGGTCCCCGGTGTTCCGCCCTGCCTATTGTACTGTTGTTTGTATTTTTGTGCATTGCCTGTTTTGTCAGTATTACCTGTGCCAACAATAGGCGGTCAGGTGACTGCAACTATGGGATTTTCATATTTCATTTCACATTCCAACTAGACATATCTCGCCTTGTTAAGTTCACTTGTATTGAGCAAGGCTGGGAACCTCTAGTCAGCACAGGACTACAGAATGGTACCACAGGGGCGGACCATCTCTTTAATTTATTGTTCTACCTCTTTATCTTTCTTAAGAAAAAAAAATCTTTATATCTTATCTAACTACTTATCTATTGTATAAAGCTTTATTATTAAGTACAAAGTCTATGCAGCATTCTACATACTTGTAAACTTCCAATCCTCTTGTGGGCACTACAGGAAGTCTTATTATCTTATTTTTGTAACTATGGTGAGGCTTTGGCGCTCAATATCAGATGAAGCAGTTAAAGAGGTATTTCCACCCCCAAGATCCTATCCTAATATGCAGTAGGTGTAAGAATAATATTAGCAAATACCTCCAATACGAAAAGTTCTATAGTTCTCCTGATATAGCCATCTCTCATACCTCATGTGCAGGGCACTTTAGCTCAGATGTCCATTGTGACAACCGCATGTAACTAACTGACTAACTAACTGTCACTATATCACTGTATGTAGCCATAGATACCTAAGCTCCAATGCCCTGCACTTCAGGTAAGAGACATAGCTAATCAGGGGAACTATACTACATTTCTAATTAGAAGTATGTGCTAATATTATTATTACCCCTACCATATATTGGGATAGGATCTTGGAGATGGCAGTATTTATTTTCATGACTCTAAAAATTGTAGATTCACATTGAAGACATCAAAACTATGAATTAGCACATGTGCAATGAAATACTTAACAAAGCCTGGAGATGTGTTTGGGGTCATTGTCCTGTTGAAAAAGAAATGATGGTCCAACGAAACACAAACCGGATGGAATAGCATGCCGCTGCAAGATGCTGTGGTAGCCATGCTGGTTCAGTATGCCTTCAATTTTGAATAAATCCCCAACAGTGTCACCAGCAAAGCACCCCCACACCATCACACCTCCTCCTCCATGCTTCACGGTGGGAACCAGGCATGTAGAGTCCATCCGTTCACCTTTTCTGCGTCGCACAAAGACACGATGGTTGGATCCAAAGATCTCAAATTTGGACTCATCAGACCAAAGCACTGGTTTAATGTCCATTCCTTGTGTTCTTTAGCCCAAACAAGTCTCTTCTGCTTGTTGCCTGTCCTTAGCAGTGGTTTGCTAGCAGCTATTTTACCATGAAGGCCTGCTGCACAAAGTCTCCTCTTAACAGTTGTTCTAGAGATGTGTCTGCTGCTAGAACTCTGTGTGGCATTGACCTGGGCTCTAATCTGAGCTGCTGTTAACCTGCGATTTCTGAGGCTAGTGACTCGGATAAACTTATACCCTTCAGCAGAGGTGACTCTTGGTCTTCCTTTCCTGGGGCGGTCCTCATGTGAGCCAGTTTCTTTGTAGTGTTTGATGGTTTTTGCCACTGCACTTGGGGACACTTTCAAAGTTTTCCAAATTTTTCGGACTGACTGACCTTCATTTCTTAAAGTAATGATGGCCACTCATTTTTCTTTACTTAGCTGCTATTTTCTTGCTATAATACAAATTCTAACAGTCTATTCAGTAGGACTATTGGCTGTGTATCCACCAGACTTCTGCACAACACAACTGATGGTCCCAACCCCATTTATAAGGAAAGAAATCCCACTTATTAAACCTGGCAGGGCACACCTGTGAAGTGAAAATTATTTCAGGTGACTACCTCTTGAAGCTCATCAAGAGAATGCCAAGAGTGTGCAAAGCAGTAATCAAAGCAAAAGATGGCTACTTTGAAGAACCTAGAATATAAGACATATTTTCAGTTGTTTCACACTTTTTTGTTAAGTATTTCATTCCACATGTGTTAATTCATAGTTTTGATGCCTTCAATGTGAATCTACAGTTTTGAGAGTCATGATAATAAAGAAAACTCTTTGAATGAGAAGGTGTGTCCAAACTTTTGGTCTGTACTGTATATATACTGTGTGTCCACCCATATCCTGTCCACCACCATTAACTTGAGAATGGCGGCAGCTATAAGCATAGAAGTGGTGTCTAGGTATAGTAAAGTAGCCATGCGCTATGCAATGAAACCACCTATAGCGCCACCTGGTGGAAAACAGATATATTTATATATATTGTGAGAATGCCGAGGGGAGAAGTACTAGAGAACAGGTATGTTTCCCCTCGGTTCATTTCCTATGTCTCCATGTATTGATTGTGGAGCGGTTGGCCCATGCAAATGGGCTGGGAAAAGTTGGGAAAGTTATGTCTGGCTCAGCAATAAGTTAGTCACTGAAGCCTGTTTATTTCATTGTAATTTTGGGCTCAGTTTTTCCTGGAGCAATCAGTAGGAATGGCAGTGGGACTGGTTGCTCCCTTCTCCACATTCAATCCAGGGTTTTGATTCCTCACTAGATCAGCTGAAATAATCAGGAGGCATTCAGAACAGAGAGGCTGCTGAGGAGAGGTACAGGCTCATGGCTGCTGGGGCTGAGACTCCATACCTCCACTGGCTGTGCTGAGGAACCCACACAGTAAGAGAATACTGTTTTGTTTGTTACATAGGTTTATTTTGTAGTTAGCATTCTGTTGTTAGTTAGTGGCCAGACGGCCTTAGACATTTATTTTCCTGTTTTTGCATGTGTAACACTGAGGGATAAGTGTACACAATAAACACGGCAGTGGCCGTATCTGTTTGGAACCTGCCAGTCTGCCGCTGTCATCTGTGAATCCATAGCCACTCGCTTGGACCAAAGCAAAGATCCCAGCTGAGCTATATTCCTTGTCACACAAAATATATATATACATATATGTATATATATACACATATATATATATATATGTATATATATATATATATTTTATAATTGAGAATAGCTTTATCATATGGCAACGGATTTTTTTTTATTTGATTTGGTAATAATCGCATTTATGCATAGATTTACAATATATGTTTATTTTTTTCAGAAACTGTATTGCATATACTGGCAACAAGTAATACAATGATATTAAATAGAATTTAGTCCATCTCAATCAAGTTCTTAGAGCTATTACAGTATTGCCTTTTTATTCTTATTGAAGTACATTCTTTTTTATTTCCTCCCAGTAAAAATACGAGTCCTATTGCCCAGGAGTTATTGCAACTATTAGAGTAACATATGGGTAACGTGAACTCAGAAAATAAAAGATCAACAGATAAAGTGGCTGGGTCACACCAGGGAGCAAACACTTAACAAAATGGCCGTAGGGTAATAGATATTCTTTCCATGTCTTTGGCAATGGGGTGTCACAAAAATCAAAGCTTTTTTATTGGCAGAGTCTGCAGTGATATGACAAAGTGCAATGTAAAAATAGATCTCTTCCAGTGATGGATTTAAATTGTCCGAGGAATTGTGCTATCAGGGCCGTGCGGGATGTTCCTTGTCATTACATTTATTATGTCACTGGTGCTTGACTGGGCATTGTAAGAGGGGTTAACTGAATCATCTATTTCTGGACAAGAACATTTTATTACAGAAAGGAGATTTTACTTAGGATAAATCACCAAAATCTGTTTTTTACAGCAGCGGTAACAAGCAGAAGAATATTATATACTGCAGAAGTGAAATTTAAAGATCCCGGACTCCAATGCAAAATTTGGTATTAGTAGATGGAATTTTTATGTCACTGCTCCCTCTTTTGCAAAACTAGACAATGATCTAATATATTAATCATAAGCTGAACATACATTGCCTGTCCTTCTGAAGACCGCGGTAATTTTTTCAATTTTCTGACAGTTAAAGGGCCGTACATAATTTTGATTGACTATTCTTATCATTGGCAAATGTTGTTAAAGTTCAATATTACTCATACAATTTTTATACAGTCATAATTTAAAATTGATGACAAATGAGAAACAAGACCCATACCACTTATGATCGATGGGACATATTTCTGTTAGAACTGATAACTTTAGTGGGATAAATATAATCAGAATTGTTGTCAGTGTAAAGATCAGTATTTGGTAAGATTGTGCCAAATTTGTTAAAAGATAAACTTCTCAAAAAATAAATATATGACATTAATTTTAGTGTTCAAAACCAGTTTGTAAAACACCATCTTTTAATTTGCCTATATTGTGACTGCAGAAATTTTTTATTCTGCTTTTTTGTACTTGATTATAGGGGCAGTCCACTTGCCTAATTGTCACGCTAGATATGGGGAAGTACCAAGTGAACATCAAAAAGGATGTGAAGGGAATCCCCAAATCTACCGCTGGCCTCTGCCTTCCCTTACCACCCTAGATAGGTTCCACACCTATGCGCCGAGTCAGACACCTGACCATGACTGACCCCAAAATAGAAAGGATGAAATGAGGGATTAGTCAACCTTACTAATCTCTAATAGATCCCAAAGGGAATACACACAGGGGAAAGTAAACAAATAACTTATCTTCAGATGACTCAGGGAGTCAACAACAAAGTTTCTCCAGATGAATACAAGCCCACTGCTTGCACTGAAGACTTGTTAACGGAATGAAATCTATCACTAGTACAGAGTATTAAGAGTATTAAGAGTATTACCTTTAAGGTACCGTCACACATAACAAGATCGCCAGCGAGATCGCAGCTGAGTCACGGTTTCTGTGACGCAGTAGCGATCCCGTTAGCAATCTTGTTATGTGTGACACCGACCAGCGATCAGGCCCCTGCTGTGACATCTCTAGTCGTTGCAGAATGGTCCAGGCTATTTTCTTCAAAGGCGATGTCCTGCTGGGCAGGACACATCGCTGTGTTTGACACTGTGTGACAGAGTCACAGTGACTGCTGAGATCGTTATACAGCTCGCTACTGCGACCTGTATTGTTGCTGCATCGCTGGCAAGATCTGACTGTGTGACATCTCACCAGTGACCTCCCAGCGACTTACCAGCGATCCCTATCAGGTCGCATCATTTTTGGGATCGCTGGTAAGTCGTTGTGTGTGACTGGGCCTTAAGGGGGAATGAGGAGATTTAAAGACAAAAATGGAAGTGCTGAAGATTAACAGCTGAAAAGGTGAAGAATTTCACATGGTCCTAAAGAGAAAGGGATAAACCCCAAACAGGGAAAAGGGAAAGTCAGAAAACAGCTTGTGTAGCCAAACTGCGACTTACTACAGCCGGAAACTACGGGAAAGTCTGTCAAGCGTGTAATGAGGTGCCAGGGGGGTCTCCGGCCTTGTAGTCGTGGCCTTTGTTGATTTAAGGCTCACCCCTGGCTCCATCACTACCTCAAGGTCGGGGGCTGACTTGGTGGGGCAGAGTGTGGTGATGTCATCGTCGGTCGTTGTACAAACAGTCTTCAGGCAGGATGTGGTGAAAACAAGAGACATCTTTATTTACACACGAAGTCACAATCCGGCTGTTGCAGAAAACACTTCTTGGGGCTGGGGGACAACCTGCCCTAACGTACCCTCACGTGGGGATGTGCCCTGGTTAATCCGCTTCGCCGGGCTCCCACTGGTGGTTACACACACACCGGACCCACACCGGTTGCTTCACTCTCCGAGGTTCCGTTCACTCCCGTTCTCTCCGGCGTCCCCTCTTAATTCAGCCCCCACACTCTGCCCCTTGATGTTCACTCTCTCACGTCCCGGATCCAACAACCTCTCTCACATACACACACACACTTTCCTCCCCCTGGTTACGGCCGGCTCCTCCTTCCACTGTGGTGACAGCCGTCCCACCCGGCCACTAGGGGGTGCCCTAACACAATACAAATAAAACACTTTTATTAATGACATCTTCGGTTAACTAGCTCTCTTTGTAGGGGGTATGCTCACCCACTACAAGCGTGTCACACATGGGACACTAACTTTCTGTTAGCACCATTTAGATATATGCTTTACCACAGCCTTGTGGACCATGAGATGTATTTAATTTTTCTTATTTTGACTTAGCTTTTGAACAAGAGTAACCATCATTTTAATTTTTCTTTCAAACCTAATAGTACACATGACAATCATAATTCATTCTCAATTCATGGGCAAAATCTGTATTCAGTGAAGACAGACTTACACCATTACTTGAACAGATGACAGTTGGTCTTTTTAAAATTCTATGAAGGTGGGAGGAGATGTAGTTGGAGGTAGACACACCGACATTCTGCTGCAAGTTCTCCTGAAATGACAATTACAATACTCCATAGAACTTTATGAGCATCAACTACCATGTCCTATCAAAGTAAATGAAGACATTCTTTCCTGTGAATTGAGAATTTTAAGAATGATTGATCAGCCCAGAAGGATAAAGAAGTGGATTTCTCTAATAACAGATATATTACAAAGTTATTCATTTTCACTTGTATTATCAAGTGATGTGCATCAGGTTAAACTGAAGAATGGGAAATGGTAAATGGGATGTGGTATATGCACAACCATAATGCATGTTTCAATCCTCTACAAAAGAGCTAATCTTTCCCTCCTGATCCCAATTGTCAATCCATTGTCACACGGAGTTTTACACAAACTTCGTTGCCTGTCATAGTGGCATCAGGCTCTGTTTACATTGCAGATTTTGACACTCTGCTATATGGTTTCTGTGGGATCAACATAGGCAGATTCAGGAGTCGACCTGCTATGTGTTGCTTCATAGGCAGACTAACTGGAGTAAGGGGTACTTTGCACGTTGCGACATGGCTAGCATTGCCTAGCAATGCTGAACGCGATAGCACCCGCCCCTGTCGCCCATGCGATATCTTGTGATAGCTGCCGTAGCGAACATTATCTCTACGGCAGCTTCACACGCACTTACCTGCCCTGCGACGTCGCTCTGGCCGGCGATGCGGGTCGTGCGGTGTCACAGTGACGTCACATGGCAGGCGGCCAATGGAAGCGGAGGGGCGGAGATGAGAAAGATGTAAACATCCCGCCCACCTCCTTCCTTCCGCATAGCCAGTGGACACAGGTAAGGAGATGTTCCTCGCTCCTGCAGCTTCACACACAGCAATGTGTGCTGCCGCAGGAACGAGGAACAATATCGTATCTCCTATTGGTGCGACATTATGAAAATGACCGACGCTACACAGATCACCGATTTATGACGCTTTTGCGATCGTTTTTTGGCGCATCTAGGCTTTAGACGTTGCGACGTCGTTACCGGCGCCGGATGTGCGTCACTTTCGATTGGACCCCGACGATATCACAGTAGCGATGTCGCAGCATGCAAAGTACCCGTTAATCTCTGCTAGTCTACTTGCTAGATTCTTTTTATCACATGTGGTGGGGAAGCCAATCACATCTGCTCCCCTTCTATGTCAGCTGGATGAAATCTTCTACCCATGCCAGCTATAGTTTCTACATTACTCTGTGAGGTGTGGTGTCCCAGATTCTCTGGTGAAAATTGTGCTATTTGCTTGTTGTGGTTGGTGAAGTTTACTGCTGGATCAACGGAAACCAAACTGCCCCTATTGGAAAGACTTTCAGGGGACATTGAAGCGAATCCAGTTTGTTACCTTTAGTGAAACATGTAAATTGTACTTGTGATGCCCTGGACTAGCCAGGTCGTCCCAGGTAGTCACACACACACATACACCCCCTCCCCGAGTAGGTGACAGCAGCCAACTAAGAAACCCGTGTCACTACCCTCCAGGTTTGATGTCCACATCAGGGGGCGGAGCCAGGCGGTTGGCTCCGGCCACCGAGGAGTTCACAGTCCTGGAGGCGGGAAAGACACAAGTTCAGACAGAAGGTCTAGAGCAGAGTGTGAGGAGTAGCCTTGATAGTGAAGGAGGGAGGACGAGTTCAAGGGCAGACATTTGACCAGGCCTGCCAACAGACTACTCTAGTGGCTGGGTTGGAGCCCAGTCACCTTTGACAAGGAGGCAGATGGTGGTGGCCACCTGCAGGAGCTGGGATTACAGCCGGTGGAACCGTAGGGACCCGGGTCGGACAGTGGCCCGCCGGTACCGAACCGGGGAACCGATTGGAAACCGGAGCACCAGGAGAGGTACTCAGACCCAGTACAAAGCCCTGAACCGACAGGGCTGAGTCAAATCAACTGATTGAGGACTGAACTTAAGGACCTATTCCACACAAGACCTGTTAGAAGACAACAGTCCAACCATACAGGGTAAAGCCACCGCCAAGGCATAGAGACCCAAAGGGCCAGCATCTGCGGGCAAACGGGCTCCTACGGCATATACCAGTCGGGGAGCGGACTACCATTGCTTAGGCATAGGAGTTAAACATTCATACAAAGAGGTGCAGGAGAAAGGCGGAAACCACCAACCTATTCTGGGAGAAGCTGCAGCCAGCTACGGGCCCCGTTCATCACCCCGTTTGGTTTACCAGAGACTCCAGTGTATTCTGTCATCATGAGTACACCAGTGCCTTCGGGCCATGCACCGCGCCGCACCGCATCAGCATCCAGCATGCACCCGCTTCCACGCATCAGCACCTCCTCCCTCGGGCCCCCGGGACCATCGCTCCCCTACCCACGGAGGGGTCAACACGAAACTGCGCAACACCGTCCCCGGGAGGCATACTTAATGACAGCGGTGGTGTCCATCTATTCACCACAACCCGTGGGTGGCGTCACAAACTTACATCCCAAACTAAACCACCGCGGCCCCGGCCGTGGAACTTCCCCGTCAAGTCGCAGCCGAGCCCGCAGGGTGGTACATACGTCCATCTACATCCCCACTCCTCTGGAAATGAGGCACAGTGGGTAGGAATTGTAGTCTCACTCTTGAGTGGAGACCCTCAAGCATGTTTTTTTTTTTTTGCCCTCTGCCCTCTTGTCTGTAGACTGTTTTTTTTCTGCGCTTGGTCTAATCTATGATGATCCAGACAAAATATTTTTAGCCAAGTCTAAAACCCGTTCACTACAACAGGGGAAACGGTCTGTAGAGGATTATTGCGCCGAATTCCAACGTTGTTGCATGGACACTCAGTGGAACGCCACTGTGCTCAAAATTAAATTTTTTACAGAATGTATCCGTGAGAGGCCTGCAACACACATCCGTTTAAAACGTGCGTGTTTGGTCCCTTTCCGTACATACCGGAGATACGACCAAACGTGCACATATGTTTTTTATGTTTAAAGGCACACGTGCGTGTTATTTGATCTTCCGTGTGTTCGTGTGCGTGCCACGTTTTTTGCTCCGTTTGGCACGGAAGCATGTTTGTTTTTGGGACGGAGCACGCACACACGGACATAATGTTAGCCTATGGGAGTCCAAGTAGAACGTTCCTTGCACGGATGTGTGGTTATGTTGTCCGTGAGAAATGTCCGTGTGTGATGCAAAATCTCGTTACTACATGTCGGAAGACAGAGTAGCGGGATGAGAATGAACTCGGGTGAACTTCACCCGACTTCATTGTCATGCCGTGGCTCTGTCTGTGTGCCATGTACTGATTAGTGGTCACCTGTGAAGGATTCACCGGTGACCGCTAATCCCCCGAGTGACTGAAGTGTCCCCCCTCTCTCATACTCACCGATCCCTGATCACCGGCACTGTACGGCGTTCACACTGCTCCGGCGGCTTTTTCTAATTTGAAAAAGCCGGCTGCTCATTAAACAATCTCTTATTCCCTGCTTTCCCACCGGCGCCTATGATTGGTTGCAGTGAGACACGCCCCCACGCTGAGTGACAGGTATCTCACTGCACCCAATCACAGCAGTCGGTGGGCGAGTCACTATGGAGTATAGAAATAAATAAATAAATAATTAAAAAAAACAGCGTGCGGTCCCCCCCAATTTTAATGCCAGCCAGATAAAGCCATACGGCTGAAGGCTGGTATTCTCAGGATGGGGAGCTCCACGTTATGGGGAGCCCCCCAGCCTTACAATATCAGTCAGCAGCCGACCAGAATGGCCGCATACATTAGATGCGACTGTTCTGGGACAATACCCGGCTCTTCCCGATTTGCTCTGGTGCGTTGGCAAATTGGAGTAATAAGGAGTTAATGGCAGCCCATAGCTGCCACTAAATCCTAGTTTAATCATGTCAGGCGTCTCCCCGAGATACCTTCCATGATTAATCTGTAAGTTACGGTAAATAAACACACACACCTGAAAAATCCTTTATTAGAAATAAAAAACACAAACACATTCCCTGGTTCACCAATTTAATCAGCCCCAAAAAGCCCTCCATGTCCGGCGTAATCCAGGATGGTCCAGCGTCGCTTCCAGCTCTGCTACATGGAGAAGACACCGCTGCTCCTGTCAGCTCCACGCAGCAAATGAAGAGAGCCGCGTGATCAGCTGAGCTGTCACTGAGGTTACTCGCGGCCACTCGAACCAGTGAATGTGTTTGTGTTTTTTATTTATAATAAAGGATTTTTCAGGTGTGTGTGTTTAGGTACCGTAACTTACAGATTAATCATGGAAGGTATCTCGGGGAGACGCCTGACTTAAAATAGGGGGGGACCGCACGCCGTTTTTTTAAATTATTTATTTATTTATTTTACTGCACAGTATAGACACGCCCACCGGCTGCTGTGATTTGGTGCAGTGACACAGCACTCAGCGTGTGGGCGTGTCTAACTGCAACCAATCATATTTGCCGGTGGGCGGGGAAAGCAGGGAATACGAGATTGATTAATGAGCGGCCGGCTTTTTCAAAAGAGGAAAAGCCGCCGGAGTTTAGAGAACAGCCATGCAGCGCCGCGCCGGTGATCGGGGAACGATAAGTATACGAGAGGGGTACTCCATTCAGTCACTCCGGTGATTAGCGGTCACCGGTGAGTCCTTCACGGGTGACCGCTAATCAGGACGCAACACAGACAGAGCCGCGGTATGAGGATGAAGTCGAGTGAAGTTCACCTGACTTCATTCTCAGCGCGCGACTCTGTCTGCTGTCAGCCGGCATGTATCAACGACATTTAACATCACACACGGACATTTCACACGGACAACACACACACACACGTCAGTTAAGTTTCACACGCACACACGGCCATTCCACACACACACGTGGTTACCATACGCCGGACACACAGCCACCACACGTGCATTATTTACGGACCAAAAAACGGATTACGGACATGAAAAACAGCCCGTATTACACATGCGTGGTTATCAAGGACGTGTGTTTTAGGCCTGAGTAAAAGAGGTATTGTTAATGTATGAAACTCCTCCTTCTCTTGAATGTGCCATCTCTCTAGTAAATTGTATTGATCGTTGTTTCCAGCAGAAGTCTCATGAAACCAAGACTCTCTGGGAGGTGTTTACTGTACCGATATTACTTCTGGAGGCCTCACCTGAGCCCATGGGGGGAGAAACTACTAGTTTATTTTTTCTGTGACAAAAAGGGACTCTTTGTTGGTACCTGCCCTTTCATGCCCAAGGAAAAAAAGCAGTTGGAAAACTTTTAGGCCCAGGTGGATTGGAGGATTCCAACCTGGGTATACGTATTTCCTCCACCATAGTATCTCAATGTTTAACACCCACTAGGGTTAAGGTTGGGGGCCTATATGTCCCTATTACTGTCTTTCTGGTTAGTAGTTTTAGGGAAAACATAATTAATGAACAGTTTGCTTGTTCTTCTGTCTAATCGAATACGGATTTTTTTCCATTGACTCGTCACCTCTGTCTCAGTGGGGTTTTATTTAGTGTGTACATGGACTGGAGCTCAGTATAGGGGTACTCCATTCGGAGCTCATAACTTGTTATGTACTTAAAGGCCTGCCTGCACAAATTGTATTAAGGTTCCCCTAGTTTGTATTGTATAACTCCACTTTTGACTGGAAAACCTAGGACCAGTGATAGGAGGACCCGCAGATACCTGGGATTGGCGGGTCCAACCGGGTTTTAATAAAACTTGTTCCAACCTAGAATTGATCCCAGATATCTGCCTGGATTTCGGTCCCCATATAAGTCTATAGTGACCAGAATCCAGCACTTTAAAATGGTGGTAGTAGGGATAGGAGGATTAGAGCAAGCGCATTATACATACCAGTCTCCTGCACGGCTGTAATGCTACTTCTGTGGTCACTCATTATCCTTCATAGATATTCACTGCTTCTCCCACCCACCAGCAGTCCCAACATCTCAGATGAATTACAGTCAGACATGCCCCCACCCTGTGTGACAGCCTGTCTAACTCCTTTCAATCACAGACACTGTGTACATCTCTATAGTGTAAAAATAAATAAATTAAAAATTAATAAATAAAAATATTGGCATAGGGTCCCCCCATATTATGATAGCCAGCACAGATAACGGGTCGTTACAGGGTATTAAATGTTACCCCATTTTTCCCGGGCAGGAGGAAGAAGAGTCCCCACAACACACACTCACATCACACTGGCAGGAAGGAGTCAATAGCTTTTGCAGCATGAAGTTTTGAGTCCATGACTCATCCTGTCTCGTTAATGAGCAGGTGGCTGGACACAGGCAGGTCCCCATGACAACCAAGGGGAGGGGGGCCTGAATAGGAGTGAGTTTAGTGCAGGACACACAGAAAGTTTAGCAGAACGTCAGAGGCTGCAGCAGAGTGCAGACTTTCACAGGACAGCTCCCTGCTGAGGCGATGCCACGAGACCAGGGCTGATAACACCTAGAGGAAGGGAATGGAGCTGAGGACTGGGGATCCCTGGAGAAAGTTGTATCCGGTGGCGGTTGGTGTGTGTCCGCTACTGGAAGAGAGACAGACAGAATGGTGGTGGGTCCCCAAGATGCTCCATGCCACGGGGATAGCGTTATCGCACCGAAAGAGAGAGGGACCTCCAGATCACTCCACCGGCCCCTTCCTCCTACCTGCCCAGAACCAACCAAAGGCTACAGGCGGCGAGGACCAGCACCCGGGTGCGATGTGGAACGGACTTTAAATAAAGAACAACTGGAACCGCACTCCATGACTGCTGTGAGTAATGCTGCTGCCCTCTGCCCCCGGTGTCCCTGAGGACTGTTGCCCTGGGTCTCATAAACCTCCTGGGGCCACCCCGCTCCACCCATGGGGAGAGATTCCATCCGGCTGCCCGTAACACCTGCCCCGGAGAGAGACTGCGCAGCGGCGGCTGAACACCTGGCCGCAAACCACGGGTGGCACTGCAAGCATCCCCCGTCCCCGTCCCGTACCATTTCCTGAGGGGTAGAGTGATGGCAAGCTCTCCAGGAACCCCGTTACTCTCCTTCCATCCCCCTTGTAACACCAGACTGACGGTCGGACTTTCCTTTTATTGAAACCCGCCGGGGGTCACGGAAGCCGGGTCAGGCCACTCACAGCCTGACCCCGAATACTACCGGCCCGGTGACCGTGCGAGCCCTGCAAGCCCTGGCGTGGGCGTTTCAACTTGGCGCTGCGAGCAGGTTCCGGACAAGATCCGGTAACGCCGGGTGACGCGTGCCTTGTGTTTTCCATCTGCAAAATTGGATTGTCTAACATTTATTTTGGTGCCCGCGGCTGCGGGTATGCGACAAATGGACTTGGACTTACAATGGTGTCCATTGAGAATGGGATGGGCGCCATGCGTACCACCAAGGACTGGACTTGCCCGCCCATCATGGGTGGGGCTGCAGCGGGGCGCGAAAATCCGTGCCCGCCCCTTTGTTGGACACTTGCTAGGAGCCAGGAACCCTGCCTCCCTGAGCCCAGGAGAAGATGGGGAGATGATATGGACTGCCCGGTTGCGAGCCTTGGCGAGTGGTGGCCGGAGGAGTGAGCCTGGCACCGCAGCCCGTACCGGGATTTGGACTACCGAGTTTACTCCCTAAACCTGGGTACCTGGAGGGCCCTGGAGCGTCGTAAGGAGGCCTGTTCCCAAAAGTTTAAATGTTTTGACACATGCAAATATTCTTTTTCCATGCTTTTCTTCTCTTTCTACTTCTTTTTTTCCTCCTGCCTCTTCCTATCCTTTATTGGGTCCCGGTAAAAGGGACGTGTTAATTTGTTTATCTATGAAAAGTTTTTTTTTGCGGTGTTGTTTGTTGTCGCAACCCCGGAGTGTTGCGTTTTTTGTCTGGAGGAGTGTAACGCCCCTCTAAACGGGTCGTTACAGGGTATTAAATGTTATCCCATTTTTCCCGGGCAGGAGGAAGAAGAGTCCCCACAACACACACTCACATCACACTGGCAGGAAGGAGTTAATAGCTTTTGCAGCATGAAGTTTTGAGTCCATGACTCATCCTGTCTCGTTAATGAGCAGGTGGCTGGACACAGGCAGGTCCCCATGACAACCAAGGGGAGGGGGGCCTGAATAGGAGTGAGTTTACTGCAGAACACACAGAAAGTTTAGCAGAATGTCAGAGGCTGCAGCAGAGTGCAGACTTACACAGGACAGCTCCCTGCTGAGGCGATGCCACGAGACCAGGGCTGATAACACCTAGAGGATGGGAATGGAGCTGAGGACTGGGGATCCCTGGAGAAAGTTGTACCCGGTGGCAGTTGATGTGTGTCCGCTACTGGAAGAGAGACAGACAGAATGGCGGCGGGTCCCCAAGATGCTCCATGCCACAGGGATAGCATTATCGCACCGAAAGAGAGAGGGACCCCCAGATCACTCCACCGGCCCCTTCCTCCTACCTGCCCGGGACCGACCAAAGGCTACAGGCGGCGAGGACCAGCACCCGGGTGCGATGTGGAACGGACTTTAAATAAAGAACAACTGGAACCGCACTCCATGACTGCTGTGAGTAATGCCACCGCCCTGTGCCCCCGGTGTCCCTGAGGACGGTTGCCCTGGGTCTCATAAACCTCCCGGGGCAACCCCACTCCACCCGTGGGGAGCGATTCCATCCGGCTGCCCGTGATACCTGCCCCGGAGAGAGACTGCGCAGCAGCGGCTGAACACCTGGCCGCAAACCATGGGAGATGCTGCAAGCATCCCCCGTCCCGTACCGTTTCCTGAGGGGGAGAGTGATGGCAAGCTCTCCAGGAACCCCGTTACCCTCCTTCCATCCCCCTTGTAACACCGGACTGACGGTCGGACTTTCCTTTTATTGAAACCCGCCGGGGGTCATGGAAGCTGGGTCGGGCCACTCACAGCCTGACCCCGAATACCACCGGCCCGGTGACCGTGCGAGCCCTGCAAGCCCTGGCGCGGGCGTTTCACATACAGCTAAAGGCTGAAGCCCCCAGTGGTGCGCTTATCTTAGTTGTGTATCAAAATAAGAGGGACTGGATGTGGCTTTTTGTAAAATTATTTAAATAAATAATTAGAAGAATTGGCATGCTTTCCCTCCTAATTTTGATGCCCAGCCATGATAAAGCCAACAGCTGAGGGCTGGTATTCTCAGGCTGGGGAGGACCCATGGTTATTGCCCCCACAGCCTAAAAATAACAGCCTGCAGCCACCCAGGATTATCACAACCATTAGATGCGACAATCCCGGAACTTTACCTAGCTCATCCAGTTTGCCCTGGTGCGGTGGCAATTGGGGTAAAAAGAGTTAATGACAGCTCACAGCTGCCACTAAGTGCTAGATTAGTAATGGGAGGTGTCTATGAGACCCCCATTACTATTCTGTAAGTGAAAAAAAATAAAACACAAAACACAGAATAAATCCTATATTTGAAATACAATACAACGCCCCTTTTTCTACCCTTTATTAATCCCAAAAACACTCAGTTCTGACATAATCAACACAAGGTCCCATGACGATTTCATCTCAAATACATTACTGAAGGCAACGTTCATGGGCACAGAACATAACCGCACGCCGTTCGCTTCAGGCAGAGACTAAAGCCCGCTACACACGCTTCAATATATCTCACAATCCGTCGTTGGGGTCAAGTTGTAAGTGACGCACATCCGGCATCGTTTGTGAGGTATCTGCGTGTGACAGCTACATGCGATCAGGATTGAACGCAAAACCGTTGATCGCAAACACATCGTATCATTCTCTAGAATTGAGCGTTTTGTTGCACGAACCTAGTGAATTGTAACGTGTGACATCCCTCATACGATTTTGGTGTCTGATGCTATGTGCGCAGGTGTGCGCTCTGCACCGCAGCTTAAAAAAGGTCTGCTTCAGAGCGCAGCTGAAAAGCTGCGTTCTGAAGCGCCACACAATGTCTGTCATGCACTAATCTCTGTCAGTCCGTCACTATCTCTGTCCCTCACTCTCAGTCCATGTCAGTCTATCCCCCTCTCTCATATACTCACCGATCCCCGATCCCTGGCGCTGCACGGCATTCACACTGCTCCGGCGGCTTTTACTGTTTTGAAAAAGCCGGCCGCCCATTAAACAATTTCGTATTCCCTGCTTTCCCCGCCCACCAGCGCCTATGATTGGTTACAGTGAGACACGCCCCCACTCGGAGTGACAGGTGTCACACTGCACCCAATCACAGCAGCCGGTGGGCGTGTCTATACTGTGTAGTGAAATAAATAATTAAATAATTAAAAAAAACGGCGTGCGGTTCCCCCCATTTTTAAAACCAGCCAGATAAAGCCATACGGCTGAAGGCTGGTATTCTCAGGATGGGGAGCTCCACGTTATGGGGAGCCCCCCACCCTAACAATATCAGCCAACAGCCGCCCAGAATTGCCGCATACATTATATGCGACAGTTCTGGGACTGTACCCGGCTCTTCCCGATTTACCCTGGTGCGTTGGCAAATCGGGGTAATAAGGAGTTATTGGCAGCCCATAGCTGCCAATAAGTCCTAGATTAATCATGTCAGGCGTCTATGAGACACCCTCCATGATTAATCTGTAAGTTACAGTAAATAAACACACACACCAGAAAAAAATCCTTTATTAGAAATAAAAACACACACATATACCCTGGTTCACCACTTTAATCAGCCCCAAAAAGCCCTCCTTGTCCGGCGTAATCCAGGATGATCCAGCGTCGCTTCCACCGCAGCTGCATGGAGGTGACCGGAGCCGCAGCAGACACAGCCGCTCCGGTCACCTCCACACAGCAAATGAAGACAGCCGTGCGATCAGCTGCTGTCACTGAGGTTACCCGCGGCCACCGGTGGATGCAGCGGTGGCCGCGGGTAACCTCAGTGACAGCAGCTGATCGCGCGGCTGTGTTCATTTGCTGTGTGGAGGTGACCGGAGCGGCTGTGTGTGCTGCAGCTCCGGTCACCTCCATGCAGCAGCGCTGGATGCGACGCTGGATCATCCTGGATTACGCCGGACAAGGAGGGCTTTTTGGGGCTGATTAAAGTGGTGAACCAGGGTATATGTGTGTGTTTTTATTTCTAATAAAGGATTTTTTTCTGGTGTGTGTGTTTATTTACTGTAACTTACAGATTAATCATGGAGGGTGTCTCATAGACGCCTGACATGATTAATCTAGGACTTATTGGCAGCTATGGGCTGCCAATAACTCCTTATTACCCCGATTTGCCAACGCACCAGGGTAAATCGGGAAGAGCCGGGTACAGTCCCAGAACTGTCGCATATAATGTATGCGGCAATTCTGGGCGGCTGTTGGCTGATATTGTTAGGGTGGGGGGCTCCCCATAACGTGGAGCTCCCCATCCTGAGAATACCAGCCTTCAGCCGTATGGCTTTATCTGGCTGGTTTTAAAAATGGGGGGAACCGCACGCCGTTTTTTTTAATTATTTAATTATTTATTTCACTACACAGTATAGACACGCCCACCGGCTGCTGTGATTGGGTGCAGTGTGACACCTGTCACTCAGAGTGGGGGCGTGTCTCACTGTAACCAATCATAGGCGCTGGTGGGCGGGGAAAGCAGGGAATACGAAATTGTTTAATGGGCGGCCGGCTTTTTCAAAACAGTAAAATCCGCCGGAGCAGTGTGAATGCCGTGCAGCGCCGGGGATCGGGGATCGGTGAGTATATGAGAGAGGGCTGCTAACTTCAGTTACTCAGGAGATTAGCGGTCACCAGTGAGTCTTCACTGGTGACCGCTAATCAGGACGCGACACAGACAGAGCCGCAGCATCACAATGAAGTCGGGTGAAGTTCACCCGAGTTCATTCTGACAGTGCGGCTCTGTCTGTGTCTGCTGTCATCTGCCATTCAGCTCTGCTACATGGCTGTCTGTGTCTGCTGTTAGCGGCCATGTAGCAGAGCTGAATGGCAGATGACATAGTAAAAACGCATCCCACATTACACACGCTTGGCAAGTCAATAAATAAAAAAAAAAAAGGTGCTCAATGCATACGTCACAGAACACATGATCTAAAGGATCGCACACAAAATTGATCAATTTAACATAGACTACTAACGCTCGTGTGACAGCAAATGAACGACCAACGTGAAATCTCATAGATCCCGTATGCAACCTGGGCGTGTCACATCGCAAATGCGATTGTACAACTAATTGCAACGTGTAAAGTGGGCTTTAGGGCGGCTTTGCACACTACGACATCGCAGGTGCGATGTCGGTGGGGTCAAATTGAAAGTGACGCACATCCGGCGTCACTTGCGATGTCGTAGTGTGTAAATCCTAGATGATACGATGAACGAGCGCAAAAGCGTCGTTATCGTATCATCGCTGCAGCCTCCGACAATTCCATAATGCCGGTGCAGCGACAGGTGCGATGTTGTTCCTCGCTCCTGCGGCAGCACACATCGCTGTGTATGAAGCCGCAGGAGCGAGGAACTTCACCTTACCTGCCGCCGGCTGCAATGAGAGGGACGGAGGTGGGCGGGATGTTTACATCCTGCTCATCTCCGCCCCTCCACTTCAATTGGCCGCCTGCCGTGTGACGTTGCTGTGACGCCGCACGACCCGCCCCCTTAGGAAGGAGGCGGGTCGCCGGCCAGAGGGACGTCGCACGGCAGGTATGTGCGTGTGAAGCTGCCGTAGCGATAATAATCGCTACGGCAGCTTTCACTAGATATTGCACGTGCAACGGGGGCGGGACTATCGCTGCAGCATCGGTAACACATTGGTTTCCGGGATTTCCAGTTCTCTTTTGAAAGAGCTTGCCCTCGGTTAACATGGAGTTTACTGTTCTGTTGCCCTACTTCCTGTCCAGCTGCTTAAAAGGCCGCCTCTAAGCCTAGTCCAGTGCCTGAGTATACTGCTTGCTGTGTGCTCCTGCTTTGCTGCTCCTAATTCCTGATTGCCTTTGGATCCTCCTGAAAGACTACCGACACCGACTCTGGACCGTACCCGGTTTCTTCAAGCTGTGCCCGGACTCCGTCTGCCGTCTTTGGTCAGCACTTCTGCCCGGTTCCTTCCGGTTCGTAACCACTCTGGACTATCATCCCGTACGGACACTTCTGGACTTTACCACTTGCCCCTTGTGTCCCGGCTGCTGCGCATTTAGGCCTTCCGGGGTGATTGCCAGACAGTCCCTGTATAGGGGTTCGCTCTTGGTGGTCTCCCTGGGGGAGTCCGGTGCGTGGCCCCGGGAATTCCCTTCGCTCCGTTTCGGGAAGGTATTTCGTGTGTTATTGTTCTACTGTGTTTGTTCCGTTGTGTACCTATCGTGGTTACATATTATAAACATCTTTGTACCAAGAACTCGTCTCTGGTTGTCATTGCCCTAACGCTATCGAAATCCTCAGAACATACAATAGTATTACACATTGTTACCGATGTCGCAGCGTGCAAAGCCCGCCTAAGCCACAGCCATGAACAGTGACTTCACTCAGTTTATTTTCGGTCATACCTGGAGGTTTCCACGGTACCCCAGCTTTCACTGCAGGTAAACGGACCTCAGTTGACCTCATTAAACTCAGTGATTTCACCTCAGGTGAGGTCACAGAGTTCACCGACCTGCACCTCCGGGCAGAAAACCACATCAAAACGGCATCAAAACAGTTTTTATTCATTTTTTTGCCAAGAGATGCAGATTTGGTACCGCAGTTTATATAATATATTCCTGCACCAAATCTGCATGTCCTGGCAAAAAAGGTATCATAGCTACATTTGCTAGGATGCAGTTCTGATGCGTTTTTTTTGTGACAAGGTGCTAGGAGGTGCAGATTTGGAGCAGGAATATGATGTATAAATTTCAACAACAAGCCTGCATCTCTTGTCAAAAAGAGCACAAAACTGGTTTTGATGCCGTTTTGGTGCATTTTTCTGCCAGGCGGTCCAAATTTGATGCAGAAATCTGGTGCAGACATTTCAGCACCAAATTTGTATCTCTTGTAAAAAAAAATAGCAGTTTTCTGCCAGGAGATGCGAGTCTGTGAACTCAGTGACCTCACCTGAGATGAGGGCACTGAATTTACTGAGGTCACCTGAGGTCAGGTGACCTGGTGTCACAGGTGGAGAAGCGTGGGAACCTCCAGCGGTGACCGTAAATAAACTGAGTGACTTCATCGTTCATCTTTGCTGCTCAGTCTCTATCTGAAGCCCACAGCGTGTAATCAAGTTCTGTGCCTGCGCACTGTGCCTTCAGCAATGTAGTAGATGTGGAATCATCATGGGAGCTCATGTTTATTAAGCACATGGCTGGGGTTGCAGCATGTAGAAATATGCTTGATCTGTGCTAGGTATCATAATATGAGGGGAATCTACACCAATTTTTTACATTTATTTATTTTTACACTATAGACACACAATCAGCGTCTGTGATTGAAAGCAGTTAGATATTCTGTCACAGAGTGGAGGCAATGTCTGACTGCAACCAATCACAGATGCTGAAACTGCTGGTGGTGGGGAAGCAATGTACAGTGCCTACAAGTAATATTCAACCCCCTGCAGATTTAGCAGGCTTACACATTCGGAATTAACTTGGCATTGTGACATTTGGACTGTAGATCAGTCTGGAAGTGTGAAATGCACTGCAGCAAAAAAGAATGTTATTTCTTTTTTTATTTTTTTTTTTAAATTGTGAAAAGTTTATTCAGATGGTCATTTATTATTCAACCCCTCAAACCACAAGAATTCTGTTTGGTTCCCCTAAAGTATTAAGAAGTATTTCAGGCACAAAGAACAATGAGCTTCACATGTTTGGATTAATTATCTCTTTTTCCAGCCTTTTCTGATTAATTAAGACCCTCCCCAAACTTGTGAACAGCACTCATACTTGGTCAACATGGGAAAGACAAAGGAGCATTCCAAGGCCATCAGAGACAAGATCATGGAGGGTCACAAGGCTGGCAAGGGGTACAAAACCCTTTCCAAGGAGTTGGGCCTACCTGTCTTCACTGTTGGGAGCATCATCCGGAAGTGGAAGGCTTATGGAACTACTGTTAGCCTTCCACGGCCTGGACAGCCTTTGAAAGTTTCCACCCGTGCCGAGGCCAGGCTTGTCCGAAGAGTCAAGGCTAACCCAAGGACAACAAGGAAGGAGCTCCGGGAAGATCTCATGGCAGTGGGGACATTGGTTTCAGTCAATACCATAAGTAACGTACTCCACCGCAATGGTCTCTGTTCCAGACGAGCCCGTAAGGTACCTTTACTTTCAAAGCGTCATGTCAAGGCTCGTCTACAGTTGGCTCATGATCACTTGGAGGACTCTGAGACAGACTGGTTCAAGGTTCTCTGGTCTGATGAGACCAAGATCGAGATCTTTGGTGCCAACCACACATGTGACGTTTGGAGACTGGATGGCACTGCATACGACCCCTAGAATACCATCCCTACAGTCAAGCATGGTGGTGGCAGCATCATGCTGTGGGGCTTTTTCTCAGCCACGGGGCCTGGCCATCTGGTCCGCATCCATGGGAAGATGGATAGCACGGCCTACCTGGAGATTTTGGCCAAGAACCTCCGCTCCTCCATCAAGAATCTTAAAATGGGTCGTCATTTCATCTTCCAACAAGACAACGACCCAAAGCACACAGCCAAGAAAACCAAGGCCTGGTTCAAGAGGGAAAAAATCAAGGTGTTGCAGTGGCCTAGTCAGTCTCCTGACCTTAACCCAATTGAAAACTTGTGGAAGGAGCTCAAGATGAGACACCCAAAGAATCTAGATAACTTGGAGAAGATCTGCATGGAGGAGTGGGTCAAGATAACTTCAGAGACCTGTGGCGGCCTGATCAGGTCTTATAAAAGACGATTATTAGCTGTAATTGCAAACAAGGGTTATTCCCCAAAATATTAAACCTAGGGGTTGAATAATAATTGACCCACACTTTTATGTTGAAAATTTATTAAAATTTAACTGAGCAACATAACTTGTTGGTTTGTAAGATTTATGCATCTGTTAATAAATCCTGCTCTTGTTTGAAGTTTGCAGGCTCTAACTTATTTGCATCTTATCAAACCTGCTAAATCTGCAGGGGGTTGAATACTACTTGTAGGCACTGTATATGCATGAGAGATAATAGTACAGTATGGCCGGCCTCAGAAGTAGTGTTACAGCCACACAGGACACTGGTAAGTATATTGCCCCTGCTTTTCCCTTTATTTTTTAATTTCCCAGGTGGCCGGATCTGGATTGGTACCAGGAGTTCCCTGAGAATTCTGGGCCTGGAATCAGTGCACCCTGGAACCAGGGTACTTTTGAACTCTCATGGATCTGGACTTTCATAGTGTGGTCTGCCCATCACTACCCAGTGATGCTGTAGGAGGGGAAAAAAAGGCGCAATAGGGTCTTACCCGGTATGAGGGTGGTAAGACAAGACAAAGATACACTTACCTGATGAGGTTGTGCCAGTCACAACCCCTTATGATAGCCTGTGAGTGCCTGGTGGTTTAGCAGCAGCCCCGGAGCAGGTTTCAATGATATACAGGTAGAGGAGAAAATCGGGTTTATGCCGCGCTAGAAACCACTGATGCGTGTAGATTAAAAAGATTTCTTTTTATTATATAGTTCTACGCGTTTCAGAGACATCCGTCTCCTTCCTCAGGAAAGGAAATCATCCTCATTGATTCAGTGATCGGAGCACCGTTGCTATGGTAACCCGCTTGTCAGCGGTGACGTCACCGCTTACAGCCTGCAGCCTCTTCTCCCTCTCACCGAGAGAATAGACTGCACGGGAGCAGCAGCGTTCTTCCTCCCATGCTGTGCTGTCTGATGTAGCAGAGCTGCATGGGTTGAAGGAGAAAGAAGACAGAAGAGCAGGATTGTGGACGGCTGACAGGGAGTAATAAACATGGAGTCTCTAAGTGTGTCTGTGTATTTATTTCTATTAAAGTATTTTTTCTCTGTGTGGTGTCTTTTTTTTAGCCCTTTATTGGAGATTCTTAATGGCCGGGTCAAACTTGCCTGACATTAAGAATCTCTGGCTTAATACTACCTAGTAAAACAAAGCTAGTATTAACTCATTATTACCCAGCAAGCCAGATGATGGCGCTTCTATGAAAGTGCCATTTTCTGGGGCGGCTGCGGACTTCAATTCACAACAGAGGGGACCAGAAAGCTCGGGCTAACCTGTGCTGCGGATTCCAATCCACAGCTGCCTAGTTGTACCTGGCTGGACACAAAAATGGGGCAAAACTGTCGATTTTTTTTTTAAATTATTTCATGAAATTCATGAAATAATTAAAAAAAAGGGCTTCCCTATTTTTTTAGTTCCCAGCTGGGTACAAATAGGCAGCTGGGGGTTGGGGGCAGCCGTACCTGCCTACTGTACCTGGCTAGCATAGAAAAATATGGCAAAGCCCACGTCATTTTTTGGGGGGACAAAAAACTCCTGCATACAGTCCTGGATGGAGCATGCTGAGTCTTGTAGTTCTGCAGCTGCTGTCTGCTCTCCTGAATACACTAGTGAATGGAGCATGCTGAGCATTGTAGTTCTGCAGATGCTGTCTGCTCTCCTCCATACAGACCGACAGCAGCTGCAGAACTACAAGGCTCAGAATACTCCATCAAGGACTGTATGCAGGAGTTTTTTGCCCCCCCAAAAAATTACGTGGGCTTCGCCATGTTTTTGTATGCCAGTCAGGTACAGCAGGCAGCTACGGGCTGCCCCCAACCCCTAGCTGCCTATTTGTACCCAGCTGGGAACCAAAAATATAGGGAAGCCCTTTTTTTTTATTATTTCATGAATTTCATGAAACAATTAAAAAAAAATGATGTGGGCTTCGCTCAATTTTTGTGTCCAGCCAGGTACAACTAGGCAGCTGGGGATTGGAATTCGCAGCTCATGGTGTCCAAGCTTTCTGTGCACCCCTGCTGTGAATTGCAGTCCGCAGCCGCCCCAGAAAAGGGCGCTTTCATAGAAGCACCATCTTCTGGCGCTGTATCCAACTCTTCCAGCTGCTCTGGTGACGGGTGGCTCGCTGGATAATAATGGGGTTAGGGCTAGCTGTATATTATCAACTGGCCCTAAGCCCAAAATTCATGGTGTCATGCCAATATTAGACATTATTATATTATCATATTATGATACCCAGTGCAAATAAGCATATGGCTACAAGCTGCAGCCCCCAGCCATGTGCTTATTTTGGCTGTGTATCAAAATAACAGGGACCACATGCGGATTTCTTTTAAATTATTTAAATAAAGTGCAGTCCACCCCACAACCCCCAGCCATTATAATGTCCACAGCTGGGGGGCTGGTACACTCAGGCTGTGAGGCCCATAGTTATTGAGCCCTCCCAGCCTAAAAACTGCAGCCTACAGCCACCCAGGATTGTTGCATCCATTAGATATCACAATCCCAGAACTTTATGTAGCTCATCCCAATTGACCTGGTGAGGTGGCAGTCAGGGTAATAAGAGAAAAAATACAAAAACCCACACCCTCTTTCGCCCCTTTATTAACCACCAAAATAACCAGTTCTGACATAATCCACACCATTCCAGCTCTGCTACATTACTAAAGGCACAGTGCACGAGCACAGAATATGTACATATGCTGTAGGCTTCAGGCAGAGACTGAGCTGAATCGATGAGCGGTGACTTCACTCAGATTTTTTGTAGTCACAGCTGGAGGTTCCCATGGTCCTCCACCTGTGACTGACTGACTTTAGGTGACCTCATTAAACTCAGTGACCTCACCTCAGGTGAGGTCACTGAATTCACAGACCTGCATCTCTGGTAGAAAACCGTATTTTAGGTGCTAAGACATGCAGATTTGGTGCTCAAATTCATGCACCAAACTTGTGCACTAAACCTGCATCTTCTGGCAAAAAACACAGTGGATGCGACAATACCACATATGTTACTTTTTTTTTAAAAAAAACAATTTAAATAAATATACGTTTTAATTCATATCATATATTTTCATTTTTTTGCTCTTTATTTTATGTTTTTTTTTTAAATATTTTACTGTGTTTGGTTAACCTTGTTTTACTTAGTCCCTCTCTGGCACATTAACTTTTATTATACTGATTGCTGATAATCCATTGCAATGCACCAGTTTATACTGACACAAGTCTCTCAAACCATGCTCCTGGCATGGTCTCAGAGACTTGCCGTAGTTGGGTGACCTGTAGGTGGTCATGATGTGGCATGGCAACAATTGGTCCTCGTGATCACACGTGATCACTTGGGAAAGGGAGCTCACTCTGCTTCCAGCCCCTAAATGCTGAATTCACTATTGATTGCAGCATTTAGAGGTTAAATAGTCAGAGGTAGCGCGGCGACCATCCCTGGCTGTGAGAGCCGGGGCTAGAATCTGCTCAGGTAAGATGAGCTCCTTGCAGCGCTCGCACAGGTACAGATCCTATGTCTGCGTGATTGCCATGACATACCCCGTACATCATGAATCAGGAACCCATTGGAAACCATGACGTACGGGGCGCATCATACAGTGGGGAAAAAAATAGTCAAAACAAAGTAGAGGTTCAGCTCACCATATGAAGCAATCCTGGGAAGAGTAAAAGTCTTGGACGGTGCTCAGAAGGAGGGAGGCTAGTAGGCAATAAAAAAAAGAGTGGATGTCCAGTAGCAGAAAAACGTCCATGGGTGGGTTAAACAACAAAATTTATTATAAGCCATTTAAAAATGTGAGAAATCCATGGAAAATCATGCTGTTGTAATTCATGTGTTTTGAATGAAAGTAGTTCTTAATCTTATGGGCTAAATCCAGGGGTTTATTGGAGTATTACATGAATCGTGCAAAAAATTAGAGATTTTTTAAAACAGGCAAACTTTGTGAGGCAGATAAATGCATTTAAATTTCTGGAATGTTGAGATTTCGGTATAATTTAATTAAAATTGATGGGAGTTAAAATACCCTCCTTGTTTGTAGAGCATCAGGAATAAACAAAGGGAGGAGTACTGTTGTGTCCTATGGATCTATTAATTCACAGTCACATAGACTCTGCAGGTGCAGCACCTCACTATCACTTGAATCTGTATATCATTATTCACAGACCAAGACTACCATCATGGCTGACCTCTTTTATTTTTACTTTTTTGATATTTACATAAACATTTTTTTTTTTTGCTTTCCTATGAACACAAGCTATAGGCTGGCTGTCATAGGTAGCTACTTTGGTTTCCAATTGGCACCCTTTGATTGTTTCACAGGGGTGCACTATTCTAACCACCCACCAGTGCCTCCCCACGCATCTGTAAATGCCGCTGTCAGAGATTAGACGATACCTAGAAAGACAAAAGAAGGTCAGATAGGGTCATATCCAGGATACACCATATCCAACAATGCAGATGAGCTGAAGGCTGCTATCAAAGCAACCTGGGCTTCCATAACACCTCAGCAGTGCCACAGGCTGATCGCCTCGATCCCACACCACATTGATGTTGTAATTCATGCAAAAGGAGCCCCGACTAAGTATTGAGAGCATTTACTGTACATACATTTCAGTAGGCCAACATTTCTGAGTTTTAAATCATTTTTTCAGTTGGTCTTATGTAATATTTTAATTTTCTGAGATAATGACTTTTGGGATTTTATTGGCTGTAAGCCATAATCATCAACATTAACAGAAATAAACACTTGAAATAGATCACTCTGTGTGTAATGACCCTATATAATATATGCAGATCACTTTGTGTGTAATGACTCTATCTAATATATGTGTTTTCCTTTTTTATTGACTTACTGAAATAAATTAACTTTTTGATAATATTCTAATTTATTAAGATGAAGTTGTATGTGATGAGTCAGTGTTTTTGGCTCTTGTATGAAGGTGAACTTTTCTTAATTAGGCCAGGCGTATAATAAAAGTCCTATTGATTGTTAAATCAAGAGAAGATAATCATTCTCTCTTCCCAGACTGATCAGCATCTTATTTTCTACAGTAAAATGTGTATTGCGTAAGCCCCTCTGATTGCATAGTTTAGAGGAAAATTAAACAGTCAGAACTTGTGACCAATGAGAGATCAGCCATCATCACAATCCTGTAAGACCCAATACCCTGAATTGAGAACTAAGTGGTATAAAAGGGCTTTGTCACTGTCCCCAGTATTATTTTATACATCCCACAGCCTAGGAACTTTGGCTCCAACTGGGGAATCACAGAACTGCACCAAGAGAAGAATTCTACATCATTTTAGTCGAGGAGCTTTGGTTCCGACTGAGGAAACACAGAACTGCTTCCTAAGCTTGCCTCTATCTCTTCTCAGTGGGTGCCTGCGAAAAGCGGGGTGCTGCTGGACTGGGATAGTTGGCCCTGGAAGCCCTGAAGTCACGAAGACTCTAATCCCTGGAGGGCAAGCAGAAGGGTGAGACTCTGTTGCTTGTACCATCTTTTGTTTTGCTGGAAATACATGATATGTTTTGCCTGTTGGTGAACCAATAATGTCTTACAAATGTGTGATTCACTTACCCTGTGTTTTCTTATTAATGTTTTGCCCACTAGAAAGCACCCTCGTGTCTTCACAATGTACATAAAGGTTTCAAAGATGCTAATCCACTAAGAAGTTTGGTGTTGCGACACACCAAAAACGCAAAGTACAAACTTATCTTTAGGTTCATATGTATCCAATAGTTTTACTTTTGATGAATCAATGTGTATATTTCTTTACAAGCAAAAGTTCTGTATTAGAATCCATGTGACACCTTTGTAATTTTTGCAGGATTAAAAAAAAAGTGTTGATGTCATTGTAAGACAGAAGACAGAGGACTAGAGACTCAGCTTTGTGACCTGTATCAGAACCCATCACAGCTATGTCATACAAGAGGAGCTTGAGCTGTCTGTAGAGGAAAGTGAAGGTAATACTTTATTTACTGGAAATTCAAGGGAATATGTGACCTTTATTGTTTATAAAATACAGTTTCAGCTCCAGAGTTCAGTGGTCTTTAATAATTGAATACAAAAGGTCATTTAAAAGACTGTCTTCCCTCTCTACGCAATATCCTCCAACCACCTTTTTTTTCAACTTACTATACAGCTAACTTATTCTATGCGAAGAATAGGCCATTAGGCTGTAACCCTAACATTAGAGGAATAGACACAACCCACATTTTGGCTATTACGAACAAAAGATAATAGCTAAGGGTGTAGTCAGTCATGGGTACGGGACTGAAATAGACCAGGTGAGTGCTGCTAAGAGCAGTTCTACTATTTCATATGTGAGGCCGTTTGCCACATTTTATAAAAATATTTTAGTGTTAAGACTGCCCCAAATGAGATTTGCCGTGGAGTGGCGGGGTGGCTCAAGAAATTGCAATTTTTTGCCAAAAATCTCAAATTTATAATAAGTTCAGTTGTAATTTTTAGTGCTGTAGTGCACATTTAGTGCTAGCTTTTTTGTTTTTTCTTCATTGAATTGGTCGGTGGCTGACCCCCACCTTGCTATGCACCCCAATTTGGGATGTGTTCCATCTGTCTAGATTTTGGCGATTAGTGACTGTTCACATTCAGTCATCAGGCCCTGTCCACAGGCTATTTACTTCATGCAGCATTTGCTTGGACCTGTCCCGCCCACAGCCATGATTCAGTCATGGGTACGGGATTGAAATAGACCAGGTGAGTGCTGCTAAGAGCAGTTCTACTATTCATATGTGAGGCCGTTTGGCACATTTTATAAAAATATTTTAGTGTTAGGAGTGGACTGCCCCAAATGAGATTTGCCGTGGAGTGGCGGGGTGGCTCAAGAAATTGCAATTTTTTGCCAAAAATCTCAAATTTATAAGTACAGTTGGAATTTTTAGTGCTGTTAGGTTGTCTTTCTGTACTGTGAATGTTTTTTTATACTAAACATACTATATGGTTTTGATTGTTATAAATGTGTGTTTACATGTAAATGCTGCTTGCGGAGTGTAGGTTTTCTATGAAGCAGAGCCGGGGCTATTTACCAGTGGGTGCCACCTAGTGGGCAGGCTGGAGCAGCGATAGATTAGATATCATATAGGATAAGGTTATTTTGAGGTAGAAGAGGAGTGACAGGTGGCAAGTGGATTGGCTAGGAGTGCAGACTTCGTGCGGTTTAGTTCTGGAAAAGGTTCGAGTGAAGGCCGCTTTACACGCAACGACATCGCTAACGAGATGTTGTTGGGGTCATGGAATTCGTGCCACACATCCGGCCTCGTTAGCGACATTGTTGCGTGTGAAACGCATGAACGACCGTTAACGATCAAAATTACTTACCTTATCGTTGATCGTTGATGCCTCATTCTATTCCCGATTATCGTTGCTGTTGCAGGACGCAGGTGGTTCGTCGTTCCTGCGGCAGCACACATCACTATGTGTGACACTGCAGGAACGAGGAACAACCTCGTACCTGCGGCCGCCCGCAATGAAGAAGGAAGGAGGTTGGCGGGATGTTTGTCCCGCTCATCTCCGCCTCTCCGCTTCTATTGGGCGGCCGTTTAGTGACGTCGCTGTGACGCCAAACAAACCACCCACTTAGAAAGGAGGCAGTTTGCCGGCCACAGCGACGTCACCAGGCAGGTAAGTATGTGTGACGGGCGTTAGCAATGTTGTGCGCCACGGGTAGCGATTTGCCCGTGACGCACAACCGACGGGGGCGGGTGCTTTCACCAGCGACATCGCTAGCGATGTCGCTGTGTGTAAAGTGCCCTTAAGAGAAGATGTAGCTACGATGTCAAGTCCAGACAAGGGACCCTGAGGTAAGCTTGAGAAGTTCAGAGCCTACGGCTCACCCCGGCAGGCCTAGAAAGTCGTGCGACTAGAAAGCTGTTGTGCTCAACAGTGCACTAAAGTGTAAGAAAGGGGGGAGAGGGAGACAGAGACCTTGCAGCTTGAGGATGAGTTCTAAGATAGCGGGTGACAGGTTGAGAAAATGTACCTCACTAATAGTAAAATGAGAAACGTGAGGCCATATCTGTCACAACGATGTAAAGAATAAAGTGGTTGCCAAGTGAACTCTAGTGTTGTGTGGGTTACTATTTTGCCTACGACGAAGACCTGAAGAAACCAGTAAGTGACATGCACCGCACCTGAAATCACACCCTTACACGGAGTCTCTTTGGCGAAGGAGAGCAGCACCCGTACGGCCCTGCGTTGATGCTTTCCTTCAGTGGCACTGAGCTAATGGGGGAAGACCCAAAGGATTAGAATTAGCAGTATCACATAACATCTCATAAGACATATATGCAAAACAAAATTTAAAAAAATGGCGTGTTAAGAACCCTCACATTACAATAAGTAATTTAAAAACACCTTTATTAAAAATATTTACACCTATTTTAAAAATAAATTCTGCCTATGTAAATGAAGAAACAAATACATTATTATTAATAGCAGTAAGGAACATGAAAGCACAGGATAGCTGTCTATAAACAGTGCCAGATTGTATAGCATTTTTCAACACCACTTCTTAAACATTTAAATTTTAAAGGGAACCTGTCATCAGAAATTTAGCTTTCAACCTAAATGTTTCCCCCTCTGCAGCTCCTGGGCTGCATTCTAGTAAGGTTTCTATACTTTTTGTGCCCCCTTTTAAACCAAAATAAATACTTTATAAAGTTATACCTTTTGGTATGAAAATCTTGTAAATTCTCCATGGGGGCGGGCCGTCTGGCGTCCGTTGTTGTATCTTACGCCGTCCCCCCACGCTTCAAATCATGCCTCAGGACGCCGCCCACTGCGCCCGAGGTCCCGTGCATGCCGGGACACCTGGTGACGTGGTCGCAGGCACGAGAGTATGGGCGGCGCTGTGATTGCATCGCAAGTGCCCGCCCATACTCTCGTGGCCGCGCTCTCCCCTCTGTACGTCGCTCAGATCCTCTCCGCTCCTCTCATCTATTTCCTGCTGCAGGGTACGATGGGAAGGAGGTGACGTCGGGCCGGCGCAGAACGCTGGAGGCAGAGGGGAAAGTGCGGTCACGAGGTTATGGGCGGCACTTGCTGATGACACTCACAGCACCGCCCATAACCTCGTGCCTGCGCAAAACGTCACCAGCGGTCACACGTGCATGCAGTGCACAGTCCCGCTACAGTCGCACAGTGCATGCGCAAGACCTCGGGCGCCCAGGGGCGGCGTCCTGAGATATGAAATTCAGCGTTCGGGGGCGGCGTAAATCGGCAGGAGGACAGTAACCGACACCAGGCAGCCCGCCCCCATGGATAATTTACAAAATTTACATACTAAAAGGTACAACTTTATAAAGTGTTTATTTTGGTATAAAAGGGGCCAGAAATACTAGATGAAGCTTGCTAGAATGCAGCCCAGGAGCTGCAGAGGGGGAAACTTTTAGGTTTATAGCTAAATTTCTGATGACAGGTTCCCTTTAAAGGGAAATCTCAAGTACATTTTGTCATTTGAGGGGGGTGGAGTAGAATAAAAATAGAATACAGTAGTGTCCCCACACACAGAGAGTAGAAGGAATGCAGCCAAACACAGGAGACAGTTCAAGACCAGTTTACTTATGGAGAGGCAACAAATGTGAAGGAACAGCTGATCTTGTTCTTCTTCCTTTTAAACTGAACTTTACACATGCTCATTAGATGCTTCAATACAAAAGACGGTCAGAATTTGTTTATTGCAGCTAATGTACATGCAGATTTCCTGAAACAACTGGAAGTTAAAATCTAAACAACAGTGTGATGCGGCAAGTTGGATGAGAATGTGTGAGAAGACAGTACGGACTGGACAGAGGGCTAATGCCGGCATCACATGGGACGATCTATTGTGTGATCGCACGAGCGATCGTACCCGCCCCCATCGTTTGTGCAACACGGGCAATTTGTTGCCCGTGTCACACAAACTCGTTTACCCCCGTCACACATACTTACCATCCAAACGACGTCGCTGTGGGCGGCGAACATCCACTTCCTGAAGGGGGAGGGACGTTTGGCATCACAGCGACGTCACACAGCCGCCGGCCAATAGAAGCGGAGGGGCGGAGATGAGCGGGACGTAAACATCCCGCCCACCTCCTTCCTTCAGCATTGCCGGCAGGCCGCAGGTAAGCTGAGTTTATCGTTCCCGGGGTGTCACACGGAGCGATGTGTGCTGCCCCAGGAACATTGAACAACCGGACTTTCGATTTTTAGAAAATGAGCGCCGTGTCAACGATGAACATGAAGGTGAGTATTTCTGCTCGTTCATAGCTGTCACACGCTACAATATCACTAACGATGCCGGATGTGTGTCACTGACGACGTGACCCCGCCGACATCTCCTTAGATATATCGTAGTGTGTAAAGCCCGCTTAACTATGTCATAATGCATCTGTCACAATGTGACTTGTAAAATAATGAGGGATAGGGTCCCCTATGCTGCCCCTTGCACTAGGCGCGCCTATGCTATACCTAATCTCGGTGATATTCCTATTGATGGAGACACCTGAGTCCAATTTCTGGACCTGCTCCAGACCAGATCTAGGCTGATTTCCTCCATTCCCTCCCACCAGGAAAGGATGGGGCAGAAGTGTGATGTTAACCCCTTAATGACCCATGACGTACTAGATACGTCATGGATCGTTTTCCGGTAAGCCCCGCCCCCTGCCGCCGGCGGGCGGCGGCGATCGGCGCACATATCAGCTGTTATCAACAGCTGATATGTGTGCCTGCTAGCCGCGGGTGGAATCGCTTCCACCCGCGGCCATTAACCCCTTACATTTCGCTGCCAAAGTCTTGGCAGCGATATGTATATGGGCGCCGCCATTACAGTGACTTACCCCGCCCCCGCCGGAAGTCACGTGACATGATCACGTGACTTTCGGCGGTTGCCATGGTAGCACAGGGTCATGTGATGACGCCTGTGGCTAACATGAGTCACTTCCTCTCAATGCCGGAATACAGCCGGCATTGAAAGTGAAGCAGCAAATCTGCAGTTCTCAGCTCTGTAGCTGAGATCTGCAGATTGTGCAAAGCGATCAGATTGCTGATCGCAATAGCCCCCTAGGGGCACTAGTAAAATAAAAAAAAAAAGTAAAAAAAAAAGTTTTAAAAAATTAAAAAAAAATAAAAAAACCTAAAAGTTCAAATCACCCCCCTTTCACCCCATTGAATAAAAAATACACACATATTTGGTATCGCCACGTTCAGAAATGCCCGATCTATCAAAATATAAAATCAATGAATCTGATCAGTAAACGGCGTAGCGGCAAAAAAATTCCAAACGCCAAAATTACGTTTTTTGGTCGCCGCAAATTTTGCGCAAAATGCAATAACAGGCGATCAAAACGTAGCATCTGCGCAAAAATTGTACCGTTAAGAACGTCAGGTCAAGACGCAAAAAATAAGCCATCACTGAGCCTCAGATCCTGAAAAATGAGAACGCTACGGGTTTTGGAAAATGGCGCAAAACGTGCGCCATGTTTTTCGGACAAGCTTGTGAATTTTTTTAACCCCTTAGATACAAGTAAACCTATACATGTTTGGTGTCTACAAACTCGCACCGACCTGAGGCATCATACCCACACATCAGTTTTACCATATAGTGAACACGGTGAATAAAATATCCCAAAAACTATTGTACAATCCCAGTTTTTTTGCAATTTTTCCGCACTTGGAATTTTTTTGCCATTTTCCAGTACACTATATGGTAAAACTTATGGTTTCATTTAAAAGTATAACTCGTCCCGCAAAAAACAAGCCCTCATATGGCAAGATTGATGGAAAAATAAAAAAGTTACGCCTCTCGGAAGAAGGGGAGCAAAAAACAAAAACGCAAAAACGGAAAGTGCCCGGGGGCTGAAGGGGTTAAACACAGATAAAGACAAACAAGGGAAAACCAAAACTCTGACACACTACACACACACACACAGGATAAAAGAATAAGAGATTCTGGAGTAGTGATGGACAGACCCAAACTGTAAAAGTCTGGACCTGTGCAGGTTCAAAATAACCTGTTCTCAGGTAACTCTGGGTAGCGGTCTCGGTCCGGCCACCCGGATAATAAAAAAAATCAAAGAAAAAAGAAATAAAATAAGAATAAAGCAAGCGCTTCATACTTACCAGTCTCCACGCGGCTGTAAACTGACGCTCACTCTACTTTTGGGGCCACTCAGTATCTTCATGCATATGCACTGCTTCTCCCAAATCCATAATTTGTAAAATAACTTGTTAATGAAGATTATTAGATTTGTATTTATGTTAGGAGCATTAATTATAAACTTATGCACTGTAGTCTGACAAATCCTAGCAGTGTGTAATGTACTTATTGTAAAGCTTTGGCTCCGCTTGTTGGTTTTAATGGTTATCAAATAACCACACATATTTCAATACTTATAGTCACATGCTGACTAGCTTCTATATGAACTTCTCTCAATGAAGCATAGGTTGTAGTTTTTCACTGAATATTGAGTGAATCAAAAATAGCAGCTTTTGGTCACATAACATCACTCATGTACTGACCAACGTAGTTACTGGGAAGGTCCACTTAATGACCAACATATGGACAAGTGTTTGTGGTCAGGGATGTTATATTTCTTTGAACGCACAGTGGGTAAACGTTTTTGAGAGTGGTAATGAGTAGGATCCTGGACAGCACATGTGCTGTTGACACAGATGATTGTGGGTCCTAGTTCCATGAAGGTTTCCTCCACCTCCTACATCAGTTACTCCATCCACTTATCCTCCATCTCTAAACTGTCATCTCGACCCATGTCATCTATATCAGTTGCAAGCTGGAAGCACTGCAGCACTGCCTCGGTGAAATGGCAACAGGCTCTGCTAAAACTAATTTGTTCAGGTGACAAACAGCACATCGCCGCAGAGTTGTTGAATGGTATAACAGACCAAACAGATATCTGGCTTTCGCCTCTGAAACTACAATCAGGCATTGACATGTGTGATAATAGTTGTAATCTGGTGGTGGCTCTGAAGCTTGGCAAGCTCACACACATACTGTGTATGGCCCATTTGCTTAACTTAGTGTAACGGTTAACGAGGTAATGAGGTGTGACGAGGTAACTTGGAATAGGGGTGCCCACACTAGCCTTACGGCCAGGGGAACCATAGCTGTTCTTTATCCCAGCAGTACTTTGATAGTGAAGAGGTCTGAACCGCTAGCATAGCCCTAGCTCCAGAAGAGATCTGGTCTTTACCCCCGAAGAGGGCTGGGAGAGTACTGGTTTTATCTAATACATATAGACAGACAGGGAAAAGCAAAACTCAAACTCACTGCACACACACACAGAGTTAAACCAGTATGTGAGGAAATAAAGAAACAGGGAGGAAATAAACAAACAATGACGATAGTTCCACAACACACGAAATAACGCACAGGACATCACCAGAACTAAATTAAGACCACACAAAGACCGGTATTCTCAATTGAAGCTATAATTGGCATAGAGGGACAGGCTCCATAATCTTTTAAAGGTGGTAGGTGGCTGGGATATATCTACAGTAGCTTGTGACCATAGCAGCAATCCACAGGCCAGCAGAAATTAACTCCTCCTAGCCTGATCACTAGTAAGTACACACTGTCTGAGCAACTTAAAAGCACCAGGTGGCCTAGATTGCGAAAACGGGGAGGAGGGAAGGCGAACAGCCCGGCGGAGGTCTTGGAGGAATTGAGGGGTTTCTACTCGGAACTATATAACATTCAAGGGAGGTTTTCTGACATGTCGTCACAGGCTTTGACTGAGCGCATTGAGGAATATATGATGGACACGGCTGTGCCAACTCTGGAAAATGAGGAAGGGCAACAATTGGAAAATAGGATCTCAGAGGAGGAAGTGGGAGAAGCAATTAGGAATACCCCAAATGGGAAGAGTCCAGGCCCGGACGGATTTTCTCCTACATTTTATAAAACATTTCGGGAATTGCTTACCCCATTTCTGACTAAGGTATTCAATGCAATTTCACCGGAAACTCCTTTTGCGACTCAGTCACTGGAGGCACATGTCACGGTCCTTCCGAAACCCGGCAAAGACCCCATGTTAGTGTCTAATTATAGACCAATATCTTTACTCAATGTAGATATAAAGTTATTCTCCAAGATCTTGGCTAACAGGCTGGCTCCCCTTCTCCCCTCTATCATTGACACAGACCAAGTAGGATTCATAAAAGGCAGGGAGGCGCGGGACAATGTCAATAAAACCTTACTGCTTATAGCCCACGCTAAAAGCACAAATCAGCCCCTGGGAATATTATCAGTAGACGCAGAAAAAGCGTTTGATCGAGTACAGTGGGACTTCTTGAGGGCGGCATTGAAACACATAGGGATAGGTCCTGGATTTTTGAGTAAAGTAATGGCCCTTTATACATGTCCATCGGCAAGGATAAAAGCAAATGGCTCCTTATCACAGTCTATACAAATCAGAAATGGAACAAGGCAAGGGTGCCCTCTTTCTCCGCTATTATATGTAATTATAATGGAACATCTTGCCAACGCAATCAGGAGAAATCCCAATGTGCACGGTATAGATGTAGGGGGGAAAACAAGACGGCGCTATATGCGGACGACTTGTTGATATATGTGTCTCAGCCACATATATCTTTCCCCTCCCTGATAGCGGAGTTTGAGAGATTTGGGGACTTAAGTAATTTTAAAGTTAATTGTTCAAAAACTGAAGCCTTAAATATAACGCTGCAGCCTCAAGAGGTTTTATTGGCTCAAAGTAATTTCCCATTTAAATGGCAATCCCAGACTCTGAAATATCTAGGCATTAATGTCCCTGCAGATCTGGAATTATTGTATTCAAAGAACTATTTACCGCTACTGACATGAACAATCAAAGAGCTTAGGTCATATCATAAAAAACCCTTATCCTGGTTTGGCCGTATAAACACATTTAAAATGGACATCCTTCCACGGTTTTTATATATATTTCAGGCAGTCCCGCTTCTTCCACCTTCCGGGTTTTTTCGGACACTCAGGTCTGCCCTAACTCAGTTTATATGGGGACACTCTAGGGCTAGAATAAAATATCACACACTTACTAGGCATATCACTGCAGGGGGCGCAGGACTCCCAGATGTACGCAGATATCATCGGGCGGCACTGATGGTTCGAATGTTTGACTGGCATTTTAACGAACAAAATAAGAAATGGGTCAAACTTGAACAGGAAAGCTCATCAATTCCGCTAAAGTATCTACCATGGGTTGGGTCCAGGGAAGGGGTGAGACTGGCGGCGGCGAGTCTTTTTATTAAGGCTACGCTGAGGACATGGGACCAGGTTAAACAGAACGGTGGATTGGTGGGTTGCCCTTTTCTCCTGGCTCCTATTATATCCAACCCAGAATTCCCCCCGGGAGTCGGTCGGTCCAAATTTCTGAGATGGAGAGCACATCACGATGGTAGGATTTATCATACTCTTAGGGGGTCTAAATTAAGATACTTTGAGGATATGCAAACCATGGAACCTCCCCAGACATTATCCTGGATTGAATATAGTCAACTCTATTCATTCGTTAACTCTAAGACACAGGGAATGGACGGAATATCAGAGGGCTTGGCCTTACCCTTTGAAAAATTATTTATGCAGGGTACCATACCGGCACATTTGATGTCACTTATATATAAGTTGATTGGACAGACAGATCCCTCTGCGGGCTCGGATCCATCATATATAATCAAGTGGGAGGAAGAAATGGAAACGACTTTAACAGATGCAGAAAAACAGAAAGCTTACATATTTACACATAAATTGTCGATTGCAGGGTACACTAAAGAGAAAAACTATAAGATACTGACAAGATGGTATCAGTATCTGGTTAGGCTACATAGAATCTTTCCTTCTGTTTCCGAGATGTGCTGGCGATGTGGAACAACAAGGGGCACAATGATACATATATGGTGGGACTGTGCTAAAGTCAAGTCATTCTGGGAGGCAGTCTTTCAAACATACACCAAAATAACAGGGAAAAGAACACCACAGACCCCACAAATGGCCTTGATGTCAATGCTTCCCGGTTCAATTAAAGCTCAGAAGGGGGATATCCTGCGGTTTTGTCTGGCAGCAGCTAGAGCTGTGATTCCAAGACATTGGAGAACACAGGAGGCCCCGTCCCTGCGGGAATGGACACAGGAATTTGAACACATACATCATATGGAGGAACTAATGGCTGAGGCAGAGGGGCATACTGAAAGATACCTGAGAGTCTGGACGCCATGGATAATATTTAAAAGTTCAGACGATTACCATGCGTTATTTTGAAATCTCAATAGGTGCGGTATGAAGAGAGATAGTAGAGGGGCTGGGGCAGGACCTGTGTGTGGCCCCCCCCGCCCTCCTAACCCTTAAAAGGTCCCCCCTTCTTCTTCCCTGATTCTTCAGCTTTCTTTTCTATTTCATACATGACTATTTCTTTCTCTTCTTTGTTCATCTCCTTAGGTTGTTTTTCTTATTATTTTCTTTTAAGTTTCAGTTTTATTCTCATTCTCCTTGTAAACTTAATGTTAAAGACATAATGAGTAGAGCTAGGATGGAGTTCAAGGTTATACGGGAAGTTTAGTTATCGAGTTCTCGCCAATGAAAAGAGGAATAGTGGACATGAGGAATATATTGTTATTATTACAGTGTTTGAACGATTCTCAGTCATCAGGAGACATATGTTATGGGAATGTTATTCAAAGTGTGGGATCATACGCAATGATTCTGAATAACCTTGTTTGTTTGTATGTTTGTTTGTATGTTTTCTCCATGCTTCTCTTATTTTTCTTTTCTATTCAATAAAGAAAGATTATACATAAAAAGCACCAGGTGGCGTGTCAGGCTCTGCAGTGTGAACAGGGTCAGAAGTGACCATGACACCTGGTGAGTTTAGAGCTTAACACCGTGTGACACTTAATGGTTCAGCACTTTCTGAAAACCTACCCAGATATGCATGAGCTACTTGTCAAAGTATGTAATGTGTGTGCCCATTTCTACAAGTCAGCTACAGCTGCCGCTGGACTAGCAGTGCTCCAGCAGTGCTTGCAAGAGCTACGTCCCTGACTGGTGTGCGAGATGACCACGCACTTTAACTATACTATGCATTACATATGTTTGCAAGGCTTTGTGAGCAGCAGAGGGCAGTGGTTAAGGAGCCTTTAGTATTCTGGTCAGTCTCCTTACATAAGACTAGACAAGTGGGCATGGATGTCTGACATCTGTAAGGTTTTACAAAACTTTGAGGAAACAACCAAGATGATGAGCGGTGAAGCCATAATTAGCATAACCATTCCGCTTCTGTCTCTACTCAAATGCTTGGTGCTCACAATTAAAAAGGAAGCTTTGCATGTGCACCAGGTGAAGATGGAGAAAAAGAGCACAGGGGGCTACGTTTTTTCATTTCCTGAGTGTTGCTGTTTAGGCATTTGGACACAGGCTTTCTGCAACCTCATTGTGGCAGCTGTCCCCTGATACTCGATCCGTAGTATCAGCATACTCAGGAGAAATTGCACAATAAATTGCACAGTGAATTTTCTCCTCTTACCCTTGTGAAAATGCAAAATTTAAATCTAAAGAAACACATTTGTGGGAAAAAGTAAAATTATCAGGGTTAATAAACTTCTTGGATGTGGTTTTGAGCAGTGTGAGGGTGCAGTATTTAGAATGGTGTCACTTTTGGGTATTTTATTTCATCTAGGCTTCTCAAAGTCACTTCAAATGTGATGGGGTCCCTAAAAAATGGCTTTGTAAATTTTGTTGAAAAATGAGAAATTACTGATAAACTTTGAACCCTTCTAACTTCCTAACAAAAATAAATGATGCTTCAGAAATTGTGCTGATGTAAAGTAGACATGGGGTAAATGTTATTTATTAACTATTTAGTGTGATATAACTTTCTCGTTTAAGGGTATAAAATTCAATGTTTGGAAATTGTGACATTTTCAAAATTTTCTCTAAATTTCTGATAGTTCTACAAATAAAAGCAAACGATATAATCTTAATTTTACCACTATCATTAAGTACAATATGTCACAAGAAAATAATCTCAGAATCACCGGGATCCATTGAAGCATTCCAGAGGTATTACCTGTCAAAGTGAAACTGGACAGTATTGAAAAAATTGGTCACAAAGGCAAAAACAAGCTCTAGCCCAAAAGGGTTAAAGTAGCAGCAGCAAGGTCCGAACGGCCAGAATCCCTACCTTTATGCCTCTAAGGCCCCCTTCACATGCACGTGCAAAAAACGAACCGTTTTTACACGTACGTATTAAAGGGGTGGTTTGCTCCCCGTGTGCCGTGTTTGTGGCACATTCGTGTTCTCCGTGTGTTATACGTAATAACACACGGAGAACGGAAAGCCCTGCCTTACCTGCTTCTTCCGGAACTGTCAGTGGTGCTGAATGACAGTGTCCGGCACAGGCCACGCCCCACTGACGCTGCTTCCGGCCCCCAGTGAAGAAGATGCGTTGTTCAAATTCAATGGGGGACGGATGCAGGTGACAGCCGTGACAGCCGCGGCAGACGCTGCAGGGCTCGTGGAGGTGAGTTTGTGTTTTTTTTATTTTTAACATGACACGTGTGCTTCTCTGGCGCGTGTCACGTGGGCCCGCATCCACACTACATCCGTGTAGTACGTGTGCGTGCTGCTGGAGAAACACGGACATGCATCCGTGTTGAGCACATGGGCTCACGTGTGCTCCACACGGAGGCATGGGCCAATGGCTGCACACGTGCGTGCATATAAACCCATTGATTTTAATGGGTTTACGTGTGCCCGTGTCTCCGGTACATGCGGGCACGGATCTAGCACGTACCGGAGACACCGTGCGTGTGAAGGGGGCCTAACACAGTATCCCTTCTGCAGCAGCTTGCCCTTTGCTAAATGCAGATAAGAGCAGTATTATTTTAAAAAAGAATACATTTTTAATGTAGAATCAGAAAGATCTGTTAGGCTATAATCCTTTCCTACTTATCTCTAATACACTATTCCTTCTCCAGCTGTTAGCCCTGCACTAAATCAAGCTAAGAGCGGTATTATTAGAGAATATAATACATTTTTTATGTGGCAGCAGCAAGGACTGTAAGGGCTCATGCGCACGTAACTGCTGATTCTTCTGTAGCGATTTGACAGCACATGTGCGCTTCAAATCGCTGCAGAAACACTGCGTAATGAATGCAGTATTTTTGTTAAAAAAAGCCGATTTCCTGCCCCCACCATAGACAGAGTGGGAGCTGCATCCAGCACGCAGAAATAATTGACATACTGCTTTTATTAATGCACAGATTTGGATCAAAATTTTAGCACCCAAATTGCTGCATTCATAAAAGCAAAGTGCGCATGTCACATGCACAATCTTCATAGATTGTGCAGGGGACGCAGGACGCATGCATTTATGCTGTAGTGCAATACACAGCGTAAATGCATGCTATTTCGCAATGTGCGCAAGAGCCCTAAAGCTGGAATCAGTCTAATATAATATCCCTTCTCCAGCAGAATCTCTTCTTAGACTATTTCCGATTTACAGTGCACAGAGCATGGCATCACTGGGTCTTACATAGACCAGATGATGCTAAGCAATCACAGTAAATCCAGTACCTAATATGGCTATGGCACTACCGTGATTGGCAGCCAATCCTCGCATGGGTCTAGTGCACCCCCGATATTCGACCTAGTATCGAATCAGGTAAAGAGCAGTACTGAGCACACTAGCTCATCACTAGCTGTCAGCAATTGCGAGTCACTCCCTGGTGTATTTTTGAGTACAATTGGCATAATTTTTACGACTCTTAGCACTAGCGGGACTTTTGGTGACAAAAGTTGTAAGAACAGTTCAAGGCATGGAAAAACCTTTTTTTTTTTTACTTTGCTCCAAATTAGTCAATTGTGTGTACCATTTTAATGAATGTAGCACCAAAACATGGCAACAAATACAACAAGAAAAAAATGGAAAGTGACTGAAAAAAATGCAAATGAATAATTAGTACAGTAATGTTCATGGGAAAGATTATATTTGGAGCACACTAAACGGGAATTGAACACAGGGCTAAAAGGAACATGTCAATAATATTAACTACTACCAATTTTTGGGACATCCACTCTCAAAATATTAAAAAGGAAAAACATAGTGGTAGTTGAAAGGCTTCAGATTTTGGGTAATAGAAACAGTAGAAAAAGTAAAAATAAAACATTTTTATGGAGAGGGGTGATAATATAGTAAAAATGTCAAAAGCTGAAACCTGCTGGATTTTCTGACAAAATACATGAAAACCAGATGGATTAAACAGCAAAGTTAAGCTGTTTGCATTTATGAATTGATAATACACACACCTTATTGGCACACTGTGGGTCACAGAATGACAGGAATAGCATTAACCACCGATCTATATAAATCACAGCTGCCTAGCCAATCAGAATCCCTGATGAAGGAAGACGTTTCTCTAAAATGCGTTGGTTGAACTTTGACATTCAAGACGCTTCATAGTTTGGGACATCACAGCTATCGTAGTGAGTGGGATTCCAACCGGTACACAGTTTGCTGAACAGTACTGGTATATGTTCCAAGTGGGACTTTATGATATTAACCCTAGAACGTGCAAACATAGAAATCAACCATAGAAAACAAGTAACCTAGCAGGCCTGTGAGGCCACAGGTATGCGTTCTAGGGTTAAAGCACCAAATTACAAATTCAGAAGTAAATCAAACTTTATCAAGTTTGTAACATAAAGGGAAGCCATTATAAAGAGAACTCAGTTTTGTTTCCATTGCATGGTAGGAATAATTTATTCTAGATCCAGTTATGCACCACGTTTTTCATTATGAAACTAATAGTAATTCCTGCTCTTGAGAACTTGTCACACTCATGTATTACATGATCCCAGGTATTACTTGGTCATTCATTACTTGCTATTGGAGTCTGCATTAGAACAACCCTTAAAGGAAGAATTGAGAATCTACATGCTTTTATTTGTATATCAAGCTTCCATTTTCTTTACTTTTTCTTAAGTGTCAATTTCAGGTTAATTTTCAAATCTAAACATTTGACTGCTCTGTCTGTCTCCAGATCCCCAGGTGAGAAGAATAAGATCACTGTCACCTAAAACCGTCACACTGGTATTTCTTTATTTTAATTGCCAGCACGGCAATCAATTCCAAGAGGTTAAAAAAAGCAAGAACAATCTCACAGATTTAATGAAAGAGTGTCCCAAATCCTCATCACCCCAGCATGGTAATTGAGCAGATCTATTAACTTGTTACACTAGATTTGTTTAAAGAGACTATTACACAGTCATTTAATCAATTTGTTACACTGGAGGTCCTGACTTATGAGACACTTGCCTTATGATTCCTTAATGACTGAATTAATTTGTTTTAATAAAACCAACATTGTGTACAAGTCCTTTTTCCAGAAAAGTAATTTTCTTAGACAGAATAGGCTAATGCTTCATCTGATTAGGCTTTTTTCATAGGTTTATCAAAGTCTGCCGCTTCCGTCATAGCTGCGCCTATGGTTCATTTTTCTTCTTTATGACATCATTAATTTAATACGGATCATTAGTTTCTTATACACACACATGTTCTGACAAATGTACCCAATGAATAATATACCTAATGTGCTTAGCCTCAAATGTATCCCATCAAAACCAGAAATTCGTAATAGTAATAATAATAATCATAATAAAACAACAACAATAATAATAATGCTCAGCCATAAAACCCTGATCCTCAGTATCAGACTTGTTTTCCAGCCAGCGCACAGATTAAATTCTGCTCACTCAGGAGCACAAGCAGGCTTCGTATAATAAACACACATAGATTTATTTTATGGGGAATTAAGGTTATCTTGAGAGCATATGTAGGACAAGAAAATCGGTTTTAGTCTTGATGGAAGGTGACGTGTGTAGAATTGATGTAAATAAACACGAGGTCCCAAGGAAAAGGCACTTGATTGTATTGATTATGTAAATTAATTGGTGCCTTGCAAATGTTAATGTACTATGTTAATGTACTACAAATGGCTTTTGCATCATGATCTGACTTTCCAGGGCCTCTCTCATACAACTTTCTGATAAAGAAGAAGCCATGTGATGCTCTGAATTTTAATAAGCTCTCCGGCTTCCATCTAGCATACCAACAAATAACTGATACAAATGATAATTGGATGAACTTAATGTAGGCATTTAAACAGTTAGCTAACATGAGCAGGCTGCAAAATGATAGCCATGAGTGAAATGATCATTTCAGAGACCAAATGGGATTTGGGTTAATGCGAACAGGAACATAAAAGCCAAATACTCACTAAATAGCTTCTAAATAGCATTGAATGGAAGGGTACGAAATCAGTTTAGGGCAGATGTTTTATGAATCATCCATCAGAAATGAATACCTTGACAATTTAATTGAGTTATAACTTTTTATAATAAAGGTTGTCTCTTCATATTCTAATGTCATATTAGATTCATTTCGATGGAGTGTTGTAATGGCCACTACAAAGGTTAAAAAGAAAAAGGAAAGTCACTGACTGAACTGTAATATTTCTTGCATGCAAGATATACATGCACACAAAAGCTACAATAAATATGATAAACACAAATAAAACATACAAAACATATATAAACCTAGAGCAGGCTGACAAATTTTAGACTGGAGGGGAAATCACACAGCTCTGTCCAAGTTGCAGAGGTCCATCTTTTCCCTGCTTACCTCTTAATGCTGCATTAAAGCATCAGAAATAATCAGCTTCAATACAACTGTTGGTGGTTTACAGGTATAGGAATAGAACAGAGCTTATAACATAGTGTAAGATTCTAACTCGCTTGGGTGCGTGTTGGAGGAAGACACGGGAACCATTTCCATTTAAATGTCCGGCTGGTTTATTCAGTCCTCATAACTAGAGATGAGCGAACCGGTCCCGGTTCGGCTCGAGGCGGTTCGCCGAACGGGGGGTCTGGCTCGAGTTCGGCTCGTCGAACGTTCGACGAACCGAACTCGAGCCCATAGGAAACAATGGCAGGCAATCACAAACACAGTAAAACACCTAGAAAACACCCTGAAAGGTGTCCAAAAGGTGACAAACAACTCACAACATAACACAAACACATGGGAAAGTGACAAGGACATATACTCATGTGAAAACAAAACAGCTGGACAAGGAAAAAGAGGGAGACACACAGATATATGAGTATATGCAAAGAAACATCGATTCCATTATTGTGCAACTTGAGCCCTGCTCATTTTAGGCTTCCAATCTGGATAAATTGCCTGAGCTCGCCACGTACGCCTTGAGGATCTTGTCGTGTCCTGCAGCCAGCGTTCTCTCGGAACCTGTCTTCAGTGCTGCTGGGGGTCTGCTGGCAGATAAGCACACGTGTCTGTCCACTGACAATGTGGACCTGGCTCTCAGAGGACTTTTCTTCCCCTGGGTCAGCCAGGGGAGGCGAAAGGCACGCGTATTTTTGAGAGTGCTTCATGCAAAGCATCTTTTTCTTTGTCAAAAGGGGGGCTCAACCGATGCCAGTCAAGTGGGGTGTGTGTGGCCCAGTTAGTGGCAACGAGGGAGACTGTGGTTGGAGTCCCCTCGCTGTGTCTCTAAAAGAACCAAGATGAACAAGTCATGGCTCTCAGAGGACTTTTCTTCCCCTGGGTCAGCCAGGGGACGGGAAAGGCACGCGTATTTTTGAGAGTGCTTCATGCAAAGCATCTTTTTCTTTTTCAAAAGGGGGCTCAACCGATGCCAGTCAAGTGGGGTGTGTGTGGCCCAGTTAGTGGCAACGAGGGAGACTGTGGTTGGAGTCCCCTCGCTGTGTCTCTAAAAGAACCAAGATGAACAAGTCATGGCTCTCAGAGGACTTTTCTTCCCCTGGGTCAGCCAGGGGACGGGAAAGGCACGCGTATTTTTGAGAGTGCTTCATGCAAAGCATCTTTTTCTTTTTCAAAAGGGGGCTCAACCGATGCCAGTCAAGTGGGGTGTGTGTGGCCCAGTTAGTGGCAACGAGGGAGACTGTGGTTGGAGTCCCCTCGCTGTGTCTCTAAAAGAACCAAGATGAACAAGTCATGGCTCTCAGAGGACTTTTCTTCCCCTGGGTCAGCCAGGGGACGGGAAAGGCACGCGTATTTTTGAGAGTGCTTCATGCAAAGCATCTTTTTCTTTTTCAAAAGGGGGCTCAACCGATGCCAGTCAAGTGGGGTGTGTGTGGCCCAGTTAGTGGCAACGAGGGAGACTGTGGTTGGAGTCCCCTCGCTGTGTCTCTAAAAGAACCAAGATGAACAAGTCATGGCTCTCAGAGGACTTTTCTTCCCCTGGGTCAGCCAGGGGACGGGAAAGGCACGCGTATTTTTGAGAGTGCTTCATGCAAAGCATCTTTTTCTTTGTCAAAAGGGGGGGTCAACCGATGCCAGTCAAGTGGGGTGTGTGTGGCCCAGTTAGTGGCAACGAGGGAGACTGTGGTTGGAGTCCCCTCGCTGTGTCTCTAAAAGAACCAAGATGAACAAGTCATGGCTCTCAGAGGACTTTTCTTCCCCTGGGTCAGCCAGGGGACGGGAAAGGCACGCGTATTTTTGAGAGTGCTTCATGCAAAGCATCTTTTTCTTTTTCAAAAGGGGGCTCAACCGATGCCAGTCAAGTGGGGTGTGTGTGGCCCAGTTAGTGGCAACGAGGGAGACTGTGGTTGGAGTCCCCTCGCTGTGTCTCTAAAAGAACCAAGATGAACAAGTCATGGCTCTCAGAGGACTTTTCTTCCCCTGGGTCAGCCAGGGGACGGGAAAGGCACGCGTATTTTTGAGAGTGCTTCATGCAAAGCATCTTTTTCTTTTTCAAAAGGGGGCTCAACCGATGCCAGTCAAGTGGGGTGTGTGTGGCCCAGTTAGTGGCAACGAGGGAGACTGTGGTTGGAGTCCCCTCGCTGTGTCTCTAAAAGAACCAAGATGAACAAGTCATGGCTCTCAGAGGACTTTTCTTCCCCTGGGTCAGCCAGGGGACGGGAAAGGCACGCGTATTTTTGAGAGTGCTTCATGCAAAGCATCTTTTTCTTTTTCAAAAGGGGGCTCAACCGATGCCAGTCAAGTGGGGTGTGTGTGGCCCAGTTAGTGGCAACGAGGGAGACTGTGGTTGGAGTCCCCTCGCTGTGTCTCTAAAAGAACCAAGATGAACAAGTCATGGCTCTCAGAGGACTTTTCTTCCCCTGGGTCAGCCAGGGGACGGGAAAGGCACGCGTATTTTTGAGAGTGCTTCATGCAAAGCATCTTTTTCTTTTTCAAAAGGGGGCTCAACCGATGCCAGTCAAGTGGGGTGTGTGTGGCCCAGTTAGTGGCAACGAGGGAGACTGTGGTTGGAGTCCCCTCGCTGTGTTTTACATGCTTTTAGAAGGGCATGAAATGGCTTGGAGGTTGACTTTCATCATATGCAAACTGTTGGCTACCAAAATGCTGCCTTTCCAACAACTGTGGTTATAGGCAATGAGGAACATACTGATGAAGATGAGACGCAGATACCCGATTGGGATGACAACTTAAATATTCGGTCAGGGCAAGAAGAAACTCGGTCTGAGGGGTAGGGGAGTGCAAACACAACAATTGATGATTAAGTTCTAGATCACACCTACTGTCAACCCACAGTCAGACACTCGAGGAGGTCAACAGAGGCGGTGGAGGAGGATGCAACCGACGTCGAAGTAACCTGGCGCCTTCCTGGACACAGTCGGAGCACTGGTAGCACGTCTACAACTGCATCCTCAGCCACCACTCTGCCTCTGAGCATTATTCGGGGTGGATCAACAGGTCGCATGGCCTCTAAGCCTTGCCTAGCCAGGTCCTTTTTTGACATAGAAAAAGATCGCCCAAATTATGTGATCTGTAAAATTTGTCATGGTTCTCTTAGTAGAGGTCAAAACCTCAGCAGTTTGACAACTTCTTCCATGAATCGTCACATGAATAAATATCATATGGCCCGATGGGAAGCTCACCGTGCTGCAATGCGGCCTAGCGGAGCGAACCATCCACCGCCTGCCCCTTCCAGTGCATCCGCGCGCTCGTCATCTTCTAGGACTGTGGGGACAGCTGTCACACCTGTTTTTCCACCCACAACTTCCACCACTGTAACCGCAACAGGCAGTTTGCTTGGTAGGTCGTCAGTTGGTTTGGAAGGGGAAACAAGTGAGTGTGTACAGCTCTCTCAGACATCGATAGCACCAACTTTGGATGAAGGCAACATCATGTCTCCGCCTGCACTTTCCTCACAAAGCTGCATTTTTCCAGGGACACCCGACTCAACACCGTCTACACACAGCAGCCAGATCTCTGTCCCTCAGATGTGGTCAAATAAAAGGCCACTTCCTGCGACCCATGACAAAGCGAAGAGGTTGACTCTATCCCTCTGTAAGCTGTTGACTACAGAAATGCTGCCTTTCCGCCTAGTGGACACACAGGATTTTAGAGACCTTATGTCTGTCGCTGTGCCCCAGTACCAGATGCCTAGTCGCCACTACTTCTCTAAGAAAGGTGTGCCCGCGCTACACCAGCATGTCGCACACAACATCACCGCTTCCTTGAGAAACTCTGTGTGTGAACGGGTGCATTTCACCACCGATACTTGGACCAGTAAGCATGGACAGGGACGTTACATGTCGCTGACTGGCCACTGGGTAACTATGGTGATAGATGGTGAAGGGTCTGCTGCACAAGTCTTGCCGTCCCCACGACTTGTGTGTCAATCCTCTGTCTGTCCAAGTTCCGCCACTGCTTCTGCATCCTCCACCTCATCTGGGTCCTCCACCTCCGCCCCAAGCCTGCCTGGTCAGGCCACCAGCGTTCTCACTGCGCAGAAGGAATCACGCACCCCTCATTACTATGCTGGTAGCAGAGCGCAACGGCATCAGGCGGTCTTTAGCTTGACATGTCTTTGAAATAGGAGTCACACAGCGACTGAGTTGTGGGCAGCTCTGGAGACTGATTTTGATAAATGGTTGTCTCCACTCAACCTGCAGCCTGGTAAGGCCGTGTGCGACAATGCTGCAAACCTGGGTGCGGCCCTTCGCCTGGGCAAGGTGACACACGTGCCTTGTATGGCTCACGTGTTTAACCTTGTTGTCCAGCAATTTTTAACACACTATCCCGGCCTAGATGGCCTTCTGACCAGGGCACGGAAACTGTCTGCAGTGCTCACTTCCGCCGTTCAACCGCCGCACCTGAGCGACTTGCATCGCTCCAGAAGTCTTTCGGCCTGCCGGTTCATCGCCTGAAATGCGATGTGGCGACACGCTGGAATTCAACTCTCCACATGTTACAGCGACTGTGGCAGCACCGGCGAGCCCTGGTGCAATACGTCATGATGTATAGCCTGGGCCAACGAGATGCAGAAGTGGGGCAGATCACCCTGATGGAGTGATCTCAGATCAAGGACCTATGCACCCTTCTGCACAGTTTCGACATGGCGACGAATATGTTTAGCGCTGACAATGCCATTATCAGCATGACGATTACAGTCATTTACATGCTGGAGCACACGCTAAACACTATTCGTAGTCAGGGGGTGGGACAACAGGAAGGGGAGGAACTACAGGAGGATTCATATGCGCAAGACACAACAACATCACCAAGGTCCAGACGTTCATCATCACCAACGCGGCAGGCATGGGACCATGGGGGACAGGGATCAACAAGGGCGCATGGTAGCAGGTGAGATGTTGAGGAAGGTGCAGGAGGACATGAAGATATGGAGGACGAACTGTCCATGGACATGGAAGACTCAGCAGATGAGGGGGACCTTGGTCAAATTTCAGTTGAAAGAGGTTGGGGGGAGATGACAGAGGAAGAAAGAACGGTTAGCACCTCTATGCCACAAACACAGCGTGGACTTGGTGCGCATGGCTGCGCAAGACACATGAGTGCCTTCTTGTTGCACTACCTCCAACATGACCCTCGTATTGTCAAAATTAGAAGTGATGATGACTACTGGCTTGCCACACTATTAGATCCCCGGGACAAGTCCAAATTTTGTGACATAATTCCACCCATAGAAAGGGACGCACGTATGCAGGAGTATCAGCAGAAGCTGTTACTCGATCTTAGCTCGGCTTTTCCACCAAACAACCGTGCAGGTGAAGGGAGTGATTCTCCCAGTTGTAACTTGACAAACATGGGACGGCCTCGTCATCTTCAACAGTCTACCCGTACCAGTAGGACCGTATCTGGTGCTGGTAACAGCAATTTTATGGAATCTTTTCATAATTTTTTTAGACCCTCCTTTGCAAGGCCACCAGAGACAACAAGTCTGACACATAGTCAACGGATGGAGAGGATGATACAGGAGTATCTCCAAATGAACATCGATGCAATGACTTTGCAAATGGAGCCTTGCTCCTTTTGTGCTTCAAATCTAGAAAAATGTCAAGAGCTCTCCAGTTACGCCTCGAAGATTTTGTCGTGTCCAGCTGCCAGCGTTGTCTCTGAACGTGTCTTCAGTGCTGCTGGGTGTGTGCTGACAGATAAGCGCACGCGTCTGTCCAGTGACAATGTGGACAGACTGACGTTCATCAAAATGAACAAGTCATGGATCCAGAAGGAATTTACTACCCCTGTGTCATCCTGGGGAGAGTAAATGCTTGTGGATTTGGAATGTGCTTGATGCAAATCAAAACATCCTGTTTGCAACTAGGGCACAAGTGCTGCCACTGATAAGGTGTCTGTGTGGGGCCCAATTTTTGGAAAAAAAGGGAGACTCCGCTTGGAGTAACCCTTGCTTGCTGTGTTTTTTAAAAATGATACAAGATGAACAGATCTGAAGGCAAGATGAAGCCAACATCATGTCTCCGCCTGCACTTTTCTCACAAACCTGCATTTTTCCAGGGACACCCTACTCAACACCGTCTACAGACAGCAGCCAGATCTCTGTCCCTCAGATGTGGTCAAATAAAAGGCCACTTACTGCGACCCATGACAAAGCTAAGTGGTTGACTCTATCCCTCTGTAAGCTGTTGGCTACCGAAATGCTGCCTTTACGCGTAGTGGACACACAGGATTTTACAGACCTTATGTCTGTCGCTGTGCCCCAGTACCAGATGCCCAATCACCACTGCTTCTCCAAGAAAAGCATGCCCGCGCTACACCGGCATGTCGCACACAACATCACCACTTCCTTGAGAAAATCTGTGTGCGACAGGGTGCATTTCAACACAGATACTTGGACCAGTAAGCATAGACAGGGTCATTACATGTCACTGACTGGGCACTGGCAAACTATGGTGAGAGATGGAGAAGGGTCTGCTGTACAAGTCTTGCCGTCCCCACGAGTTGTTTCAATCCTTGTTCTGTATGTAGAAGTTAATACACTGCTTCTGCCTCTTCAACCTCGTGTGGGTCCTCTACCTTTGCGCAAACCCTGTGTGGTCAGGCCACCCTTCCTTGCAACTGCGCACAAGGACTACCACACACCTCCTTACTATGCTGGCAGCAGAGCTCAATGCCATCAGGCGGTCAAAGTTTTACTTTGAAATGTATGGGAAATGTGAGTCACACCGCTATTACAGAGAATAGTAGTCAGGCAGGGTCAAAACATTAATTGAGGAACAGGAACAGAATGGGACGGCCAGGACTTAATCAGAAAACAAGCAGAGGTGAAATGCGTATCGGCCAACAAGGTACATAAACAGCAAGCAGGAAAAGTAGTCAGGTAACAAGCACACAAAATCATAAAACTGAACTGGGGGTAAAATTAACCAGAGGTTCATAGCTATGTCTGGCAGTGGTCTGCAGACAGGATGGGCATAAAAAAGGGTGTGGTGTCTTCCCATTGGTTGTAGCTGAATGATGGTATTTCATCTGTGAGATACCCACCAGCTACATTCAGCCAGAGATTCTGCATCTGTCAAGGTAATGCAGCCCAGTGGGTGAGCATAACCTGCGTCCACCTGCGCCGCTGGCATCGACTACTCTCCCATCATCAGCACTATTCATGAAAGGAACACGTTGTCACCTGGCGACCGGAGTACAAATTGACGGAGCGGACTCCGTTGGTGACTTAACAGCCGTGTGCGGCAATGATGCAAACCTGGCTGCGGGCCATCCTCAGGGCAATGTGACACACGTGCCTTTTATGGCTCACGTGTTGATCCGAATTCTCCAGCAATTTTTAAAACACCATCACGGCCTACATGGCCTTGTGCAGCGGGCACGCTCGCTATGTGCTCACTTCCATCGTGCGCACACAGCAGCTCAACAACTTTCATCACTCCGGAAGTCTTAGGGTCTGGCAGTTAAACGCCGGAAATGCGATGTTCCGACACGCAGGAATTGGAATCTGCACATGTTGCAGCGTGTGTGGCAGCACCGCAGAGCCCTGCTGAAATACGGTAAGACATATAGCCTGGGATAAGTTGATCCAGAGGTGGTGCAGATCACGCTGCTGGAGTGGTGTCAGATCAAGGACCTATGCACCCTGCTACACAGTTTTGAAATGTCGACGAAGATGTTTAGCACTGGCAATGTCATTCTCAGCGTGACAATTCTGGTCATCTACATGATGGAGCACACTGTAATTATTATTCGGAGTCAGGTGTTGGGACAAGAGGAAGGGGAGGAAGTACAGGAGGAGTCATATGCGGAAGGGATAACAAGATCTACGAGGTCCAGATGGTCAGCGGCACCTATGCGGCAGTCATGGTGAGGGAGAGGGATTAACAAGGGCGCATAGTATCAGCAAAAAGTGTTGATGAAAGTGCAGGAGCCCATGAAGAAATGGAGGACGAACTGGCGATGGGCATGGAAGACTCAGCAGATGAGTGAGAGCTTGCTCACATTTCGGTTGTGCGAGGTTGTGGGTAGAGGGCAGAGGAAGGATGCACGATTCTCACCTCTCTGCCACCAACACACCAAGGACTTGGTCCTCCTGGATGCACAAGACACATGAGCGCCTTCTTGCTGCACTACCTACATGACCCTCGGATTGTATGAATTTGAAGTAATCCTGAATACTGGGTTGCCACACTGTTAGATCCCCGGTACAAGACAAAATTTGGCGAACTAATTCCTGCCATAGAAATAGACGCACGTATACAGGAGTATCTGCAGAATGTGGTACGCAATCTTAGATCTACTTTTCCACTAAACACCAGTGCTGCACAGAGTGAATCTCAACACTTTGTCATGGATAGGAGGAAATGGTCTTTTACTTGTCCACATCGGAGGGACCGAGGGATGGCTGCTGTGCTGAGATGGCGTTGAGTACGGTGTCCCTGCACAGTTGCACTTTTGGTCATATCCCAAAATGAGTTGAAAAAGGACAGATGCTGTTGGAAAGGGGAACAGGTGTGTTGGAAAGGGGAAAAAAATTTTGGTCCGTGGATTTGGTGGTTAAACAACTGTAACATTTGCTGAAGAAACAACATCTGTTACAGTGGGACTGGCAGATTTGGATAAAGTGGTATATAATCTGTGACCGCTATATAACAAAAATTAATAAGAAAAGAAAGAGAAAGGTATATATCACCTTCAGCAGTCAGTGTCCACCGTGCTCCCAGTTGGAAAAGGAGAGGTTGGCAACTTGAAGGTTTGGTGGAGGATACAGAGCTGTGTGGCTATGAAACTAATAGTAGCCTGAACCGAGTTAGACGCCATTCGGATCTGGAGACTGTGAGCCCTGTTAGCGTCACAGGGTCCACATGCCCACCCAGCCCAGGAACTCCCTGTTAACAACACAGGGGCCATTGAGTACGCTGACCGTGTGCGTAGGGGCCACACCTGTGGACAGCAGGCGCATCAGCAGCAGCAGGCCTGTTAATGCCACTGGGCTGCACAAGCAGGACTGTTAGGACAGGAGCTGGTCTTAACCGTTCTGCGTTACCAACTGTGGTGGTGGCCTGCATCCACCACCCTATCCCTGCCTACCTCTGGCCTAAAGCCGCAATGGGTTCAACACATGGAGGTGTGCTCTTTCGGAGCATAATAGAAGACTGCGCACCTCCTTGTTGGCTCCAGCCCCTTTTATAACCTGGGTCCGCCCCAAACCAGGGTGAACCACAATGCACCTCCTGGAGACAAAAGCAGAGTGACACGTCATGAGTGGCATAACTAGCGTCCTATTTGGAAACGCAACTTCAATGATGACCTCATGGCTGCCATGACCCAAACACCTCACCAGTCATCGTCTGACCATCAATAATGCGGTGACAAGTCATAGGTGTGGGCCTCTGCAAGCCATTTGGGAGGACACCTGATGCCCTGTGGTCTATATGGGACCCCCACATCAGGGCCAGGGCCAAAGAGTTCATTACCGGACCTAGTCTCTGATGCAGGAAGTGCCTGAGCATGCTCAGTAGCATGAAATACAGTCTCTGAAAAAAGACTATCAGCTTTAGCATGGTGTCTAGGCACAAAACAGGACTTAGACCCGGCACAGAATGCAAGCACCTGTGCAAAGAGGCTTTTCACACTTAGTGTGGGAGCATGCGCTGTATCCCGAAATGAAGACTTAGCGTCAGGAATGGCACAGTCAGGCTGAGCATACTCACTAGGCGAAACACTGTAATTATGCTGCAGCTGGGGTACATCGGCACACGCATGCGCACTAGCTGCCTCTCCACACTTAGACGTGGAGGGGAAATTTGTCTTGGAGATGCTGTCTATGAACAGAAGGAAAAGCTAAAGGAAGCCTGACTTTCTATCCCTCCGAATTATGAAATGCAGCAATGAATTCCATGAGTTTGCTATAACATTAGCGTAGCTAAATGTGCATGAGGGTGTGATGTAGAGGTGCTAGAAATAGCTTGTCACCAGTGGGGCACTAATGGAATACAACAGCCAGTTCTATGATGCCACAAAATGGCAGTATTTTGTGCTATCATTATAGCTTATTAAAAACAGAGCACGAGGTTGTCATGCAGAGGTGCTGCACATAGATTTGCAGTAGTGTGAATAGACAAAAGTACAATAGCCACGTTTAGGATACAACTAGGTACACTGAGTGTTTGCTACTATAAATGGCTGAGTTTAAAAAAGTTTGAGTGTGCAATGCAGGCAGACGTGCTGCAAATAACGTTCCAATACTGTGAATTGACAAAAGTACAATAGCCACGTTTAGGATACAACTAGGTACACTGAGTGTTTGCTACTATAAATGGCTGAGTTTAAAAAAGTTTGAGTGTGCAATGCAGGCAGACGTGCTGCAAATAACGTTCCAATACTGTGAATTGACAAAAGTACAATAGCCACGTTTAGGATACAACTAGGTACAGTGAGTGTTTGCTAGTATAATGGCTGAGTTTAAAAAAGTTAGAGTGTGCAATGCAGGCAGACGTGCTGCAAATATCGTTCCAATACTGTGAATAGACAAAAGTAAAATAGCCACGTTTAGGATACAACTAGGTACACTGAGTGTTTGCTAGTATAATGGCTGAGTTTAAAAAAGTTAGAGTGTGCAATGCAGGCAGACGTGCTGCAAATAACGTTCCAATACTGTGAATAGACAAAAGTACAATAGCCACGTTTAGGATACAACTAGGTACACTGAGTGTTTGCTACTATAAATGGCTGAGTTTAAAAAAGTTTGAGTGTGCAATGCAGGCAGACGTGCTGCAAATATCGTTCCAATACTGTGAATTGACAAAAGTACAATAGCCACGTTTAGGATACAACTAGGTACAGTGAGTGTTTGCTAGTATAATGGCTGAGTTTAAAAAAGTTTGAGTGTGCAATGCAGGCAGACGTGCTGCAAATAACGTTCCAATACTGTGAATTGACAAAAGTACAATAGCCACGTTTAGGATACAACTAGGTACAGTGAGTGTTTGCTAGTATAATGGCTGAGTTTAAAAAAGTTTGAGTGTGCAATGCAGGCAGACGTGCTGCAAATAACGTTCCAATACTGTGAATTGACAAAAGTACAATAGCCACGTTTAGGATACAACTAGGTACAGTGAGTGTTTGCTAGTATAATGGCTGAGTTTAAAAAAGTTTGAGTGTGCAATGCAGGCAGACGTGCTGCAAATAACGTTCCAATACTGTGAATTGACAAAAGTACAATAGCCACGTTTAGGATACAACTAGGTACAGTGAGTGTTTGCTAGTATAATGGCTGAGTTTAAAAAAGTTAGAGTGTGCAATGCAGGCAGACGTGCTGCAAATATCGTTCCAATACTGTGAATAGACAAAAGTAAAATAGCCACGTTTAGGATACAACTAGGTACACTGAGTGTTTGCTAGTATAATGGCTGAGTTTAAAAAAGTTAGAGTGTGCAATGCAGGCAGACGTGCTGCAAATAACGTTCCAATACTGTGAATAGACAAAAGTACAATAGCCACGTTTAGGATACAACTAGGTACACTGAGTGTTTGCTACTATAAATGGCTGAGTTTAAAAAAGTTTGAGTGTGCAATGCAGGCAGACGTGCTGCAAATAACGTTCCAATACTGTGAATTGACAAAAGTACAATAGCCACGTTTAGGATACAACTAGGTACACTGAGTGTTTGCTACTATAAATGGCTGAGTTTAAAAAAGTTTGAGTGTGCAATGCAGGCAGACGTGCTGCAAATAACGTTCCAATACTGTGAATTGACAAAAGTACAATAGCCACGTTTAGGATACAACTAGGTACACTGAGTGTTTGCTAGTATAATGGCTGAGTTTAAAAAAGTTAGAGTGTGCAATGCAGGCAGACGTGCTGCAAATATCGTTCCAATACTGTGAATAGACAAAAGTACAATAGCCACGTTTAGGATACAACTAGGTACACTGAGTGTTTGCTACTATAAATGGCTGAGTTTAAAAAAGTTTGAGTGTGCAATGCAGGCAGACGTGCTGCAAATAACGTTCCAATACTGTGAATTGACAAAAGTACAATAGCCACGTTTAGGATACAACTAGGTACACTGAGTGTTTGCTACTATAAATGGCTGAGTTTAAAAAAGTTAGAGTGTGCAATGCAGGCAGACGTGCTGCAAATATCGTTCCAATACTGTGAATAGACAAAAGTACAATAGCCACGTTTAGGATACAACTAGGTACACTGAGTGTTTGCTAGTATAATGGCTTAGTAACAATGAGTTGTAGTGTGCAATGCAGGCAGACGTGCTCTGCAAATGTCTTTGCACTAGTGGGACTATAGCAAAGTCCAATAGCCACGTTTAGGATGCCACTAGGTACACTGAGTGTTTGCTAGTAAAATTGCTTAGTTTAAAAAAGTTGGAGTGTGCAATGCAGGCAGATGTGCTCTGCTAATATCTTTGCACTAGTGGGACTATAGCAAAGTCCAATAGCCACGTATAGGATGCCACTAGGTACACTGAGTGTTTGCTAGTATAATGGCTTGGTTTTAATGAGTTGGAGTGTGCAATGCAGGCAGACGCGCTCTGCAAATGTCTTTGCACTAGTGGGACTATAGCAAAGTCCAATAGCCACGTATAGGATGCCACTAGGTACACTGAGTGTTTGCTAGTATAATGGCTTGGTTAGAATGAGTTGTAGTGTGCAATGCAGGCAGATGTGCTCTGCTAATGTCTTTGCACTAGTGGGACTATAGCAAAGTCCAATAGCCACGTATAGGATGCCACTAGGTACACTGAGTGTTTGCTAGTATAATGGCTTAGTTAAAATGAGTTTGAGTGTGCAATGCAGGCAGACGCGCTATGCAAATGTCTTTGCACTAGTGGGACTATAGCAAAGTCCAATAGCCACGTATAGGATGCCACTAGGTACACTGAGTGTTTGCTAGTATAATGGCTTGGTTAGAATGAGTTGTAGTGTGCAATGCAGGCAGATGTGCTCTGCTAATGTCTTTGCACTAGTGGGACTATAGCAAAGTCCAATAGCCACGTATAGGATGCCACTAGGTACACTGAGTGTTTGCTAGTATAATGGCTTAGTTAAAATGAGTTTGAGTGTGCAATGCCGGCAGACGCGCTATGCAAATGTCTTTGCACTAGTGGGACTATAGCAAAGTCCAATAGCCACGTATAGGATGCCACTAGGTACACTGAGTGTTTGCTAGTATAATGGCTTGGTTTTAATGAGTTGGAGTGTGCAATGCAGGCAGACGCGCTCTGCAAATGTCTTTGCACTAGTGGGACTATAGCAAAGTCCAATAGCCACGTATAGGATGCCACTAGGTACACTGAGTGTTTGCTAGTATAATGGCTTGGTTAGAATGAGTTGTAGTGTGCAATGCAGGCAGACGCGCTCTGCAAATGTCTTTGCACTAGTGGGACTATAGCAAAGTCCAATAGCCACGTATAGGATGCCACTAGGTACACTGAGTGTTTGCTAGTATAATGGCTTGGTTAGAATGAGTTGTAGTGTGCAATGCAGGCAGACGCGCTCTGCAAATGTCTTTGCACTAGTGGGACTATAGCAAAGTCCAATAGCCACGTATAGGATGCCACTAGGTACACTGAGTGTTTGCTAGTATAATGGCTTAGTTATCAGTTGGAGTGTGCAGAGGACAAGAGGGTACAGTGGCAGGATTGTGGTGCTCTGGGTAGAGGAATGGAAGCCTGCCTTTCTATTCCCTCCTAATGGTGAAATGCAGGTAGGAAATCCCTGACCTGGGCTACACAGACGCTGTTGCTGTTTGCAGGACCTGTCACCTATGGCTCTCTGACCCTGCCGGTTGGAGCCCTTAAAAGGACTGCTATAAAGTGCTCTCCCTAAGCTGTCTAACGCTGTGTATGCAGCGCATACAGCTGTATCGGCTATAGGACTCAGGAAGACGGAGCTGCGACAGTGATGTCTGACACCAAAGACGCAGAAGGCAGATAATGGCGTCCGTGAAGAAAATGTCCGGTTTTATAATGCAGGGACATGTGACATGCAGATCCTATCACACATGCCGTTGCTTCTCTGGCTCAAAGTCCACTTAGCTGTGTGTGTGTCTGGGATTGGCTGACATGCTGGCCCGCCCCACAAGATGCGCGCACTTAGGGAAGGAAGACAAGAAAAAAAAAAAAAAAAAATGGCGATCGCCATTATAGAAACAGCAGTGATCTGAAGGCGCTGTTCACGCACACTATACACTGAAATGTGATAATAGTTTGATTCACAGAGTGACTTACACTATTACAGCAGAAACCAAGCTATGATTTAGCTGTTTTTTGGCTGCTAGAACCGTTCTCGAACGTTTCTAGAACTACCGAGCTTTTGCAAAAAGCTCGAGTTCTAGTTCGATCTAGAACATGCCCCAAAATCACTCGAGCCGCGAACTGGAGAACCACGAACCACGAACCGCGCTCAACTCTACTCATAACCTAAGCAGTAAAGCAAACTCAAAACAAATTCCTTCTGACACAAATATACAAACTGAAAATAACAAGTCCATATATAGTTCCTGCACAAGATAAGGCCCCTTTCACACGTCAGTGATTCTGGTACGTTTGTGCTTTTTTTTAAACGTACCAGAATCACTGACATACGCAGACCCATTATAATGAATGGGTCTGCTCACACGTCAGTGATTTTTCACTGCACGTGTCTCCGTGCGGCGTACCCGCGTGTGCGTGATTGCCGCACGGAGACATGTCCATTTTTTTCTGGCATCACTGATGTCCCACGGACCACGCAGTGGTGTGGTCCGTGAAACACGTGCCAGAAAAAAACGTGCTTTTAAAATAAAAAACATTTTTACTCACCCGGCTTCAGTGGCGCTCTCTGCAGCCCGTGCAGCTTGCTGCTTCAGAGCCGGCTCATTACTGTCGCGCATATTCATGATGCACGACACAGCCGACCCGGAAGCAGCTCTTGCGGGGGTCAGCGCCGGCCGGATGCTGCACCGCGGGAGCGATCAGCACCATGGAGAGCGGGAGCGCGCACAGGTGAGTTGATTTCTAAGTGCAATCACGTGCCACGGAGAACGGAGCCCGGATTGCACTTAGACAACCCACGTGTGCCGTAGTTCACGGCACACGGAGGGACATGTGCGTGTTTTACACGCCAGTGAAAAACATCAGTGTTTTTCACTGACGTATGAAACGGGCCTTACGTCCAGCTCTCAGCAAAGGTAACACTGCTGGTGGTCTGCACATCTCTACACACAGACACCTCAATAAGACTAATGGTCTCCATTTTACCTCTTGTACCATGCCCTAGGCTGGGAATATGTGAGATGTTATTCCCACCCATCTTTCTGACTGCTTGTAAAACCAGCCCTCACACACCATATTAACTCTCTCAGCAACAACCATGCTGGAGCCTGCTCCTGGGCGTATACCACCAATATATCACCAAGGCTATCAACCTTGATAATGCATATCTCCCCTCAAGGACTTTTCCGGTGACCTTCTCACATACCCCCCTCTGAGCAAAGCCAGTGGGTGTGGCACATTTTGCCATTAAACAGTACGAGGCTCAATTAGCATTGCCATTTAGCTTTCCGAGCTTATGTTCCGCATGAAAGCTAAAATTCTGAAGGGCTAAAAACCATCCGGTTACTCAGGTGTTCTTTATTTTCTATATCCTCATCCACATCAGTGGGGCATGGTCTGACACTATCCTAAATTTCTGGCCTAATAGGTAGTATCTCAAAGTGTCAACCGCCCACTTAATGGCTAAGCACGAGTTGCTATGCATAATGAAGTAGTTCTTTTTGCAGGATGACAGTTTCCTACTTAGGTACAGTAATGGGTGTTCTTTGCCATTTACTTTCTGAGAGAAAACGGCCTCTAAACCGACGTCTGAAGCATCTGTCTGGACACAAATACTTTATTGAAGTTGGGTGCTACTTAAACCATCTGTTTACGCAGGGCTCGCTTTAATCCTCCTGAAAGCCGTCTCCACTTCTGAAGTCCACTTGGCAAGAGCCGTACCCTTAAGGAGGTTGATCAAGGGTGCGGCTGTCATGGCAAGGTTAAGGATGAACCAAAGAAATGCCTTAGCTTTCTTTTTTGAGAGCAGTTGTGGCCAATACAGGATGGCCACTTTCTTTACTTGAGGCTTGATTTTACTTCTACCATCAAAATAGCATAAGTATTTGGCCCTCTCCTTCCTCATCGCACACTTCATCGTGTTTATAGAAAACCCCGCCTTCCTGAAAGCATCAAGTACCGCCTAGACCTTACTCACATGGTTTCCCAAATCTGGGCTGAAGATCACAATGTCATCTAGGTAGGCCACTGCATAGTTCTTGTGGGGTGCTAGGATCTTGTCCTTTGCCCTCTGGAAAGTGGCTGGAGCTCCTTGCAACTCAAACAGCTTCCTTGTGTACTGAAAGCATCCGTCTGGTGTTGAGAAAATGTCTTCTACTTAGTGTCTTTGGACATGGGGATCTGCCAATATCCTTTTGTTAGATCAAGCGTAGTAATAGATTGTGACGGACATAGGTTTTCAATTATTTAATCGACACAAGATATTCTTACATGTATTGAACTCGGAGACCTCATTTAGCTTCTGATAGTCATTGCAGAACTGCTATTCTGCATCTGGTTTCGGCTCTATGACAAAGGGAGATGACCTCTCGGAGGGCTTTGGGGATTCTATACGGCTTCAAGTACACCCATCTCATGTTTTATGATCTAAATGCATCCAAGTAATTCTGAGAACATGTCTCTGTTTCAGAGAAGCAATTTGCGGCACTGACATATTCCACATTGTCTTCAAGCCCGGCCATGAGACATGAAGTTTTGACTGGCTCCCTATCTTGCCAAAGCTTGATCAGGATAATGTGGTATACATTGCAGGGCTTATTTCTCTCCAGTTGGTGGATAATAGAGTTCACTTTGCCAAGTTTTTCGACCATTTCATATGGCCCCTGCCACTTGGCTAGGAACTTACTCTCCACAGTGGGTATCCGCTCTAACACCTGATTCCCAGGACTGAATTTCTACACCCTTACCAATCAATTGAATACCCTTAATTGGGCCTCTTGAGCCTGCAGAAGGTATTCTCTCATATTAGGCATGACCTCCACAATCTTTTCCTGCATCAGGGCAACATTTTCATTTTCGCTTCTGTAAGGTGTAACTTTTGCTTCCAAGGTCTCCTTCGATACATCCAGGAGTCAATGAGAGTGTCGGCCACACAACAATTGAAACAGGGAAACCCGCGTGGAAGCCTGAGAAACTTCCCAGATGAAGAATTTCAGATACAGAAGTAATAGATCCTGTCTCGGCCATCCTTCTCTACATGAGCATGGTTTTCAAGGTTTTATTGAACCACTGCATGAGGCCTGTCATCTGCGGATGGTACACCAAAGTCCTGAGTTGTGTGATCTGAGGCCTTTACAGAACTTTCTCATTACTTTGGACATGAATGGTGGCTTCACGGTACTGCATTGCATAGTCTAGGACCACCAGAATATATTGATGTCCTCTAGCGGACTTGACCAGGAGTCCCAAGAAATCCATAGCTAAGCGATCAATTGACACTACTGTGATGGGTAACTGCAAAGAAGTGCTACAAAAGTGAGTGACAGGGGCAGTTAGCTGGCAGATGGAACAGGACCTGCAAAAGTTAAGAATTATTTGTTGACAGCTGGGCTAATAGAACCTCTGGAGTATCCGCTCTTCCATTTTGTCTATGTCTAGATGATCCCCCAAGACATGGGTATGGACCATGTTTAACACCTTACATCTGTAGGGTATTAGCAAATGCTCCAATACTTCACTTCTGTGTTTGGTTACCCAATACAATAACTCACCATTTACTGAGAAATGTGGGTACCTGGTGTCAGCTTCTGGCTCTTGAGCGACTCCCTTTAAAATGGGTACATTGTCAAATGCCCCTTTAACAGTTACGTCCCTATGTTGGGCAGTCCCAAAGTTCCCCCACTCAGAAATGTTGGCCTCTGAGAATGCTGCCTCCTCCTCATTGCCCACATGTGCACAAAATGGAAACTCATCAGTCTCTGGCTGCCGTTAGGTTTCTTTAAGGGTGACCTGCCTCTTACCTGAGTAACCAAATACCCCCACATATCTCAGAATAAGGAATAGTCCTGCCCTGTTAAAACAGGGTGCAATAGGTTGTTTGCCACGCTGACTTCATGGGACTCAGAGCTACAGTTTCTCTCAATGACCACTCCGGCCACAGGGTAGTTCTTAGCATATCCGTGAACACAGCAGTCACCCACCATTTTCCTCAGAATCAAGTCCAATAGATCCAGCATTGGCACTCTATTTATTGATGTGAGACATGCCTACGGCCCCTTGCTGGATTGAAAATCCACATTGTAGGCTGGATAGGCATCATACGAAGAGTGCTGGCCTATACTGCAATCTATCAACTTGGTGGCCGTGACACACAAAATACATAATTTGTTGAGGCTTTTGGAAATAGCTCAGCTGCCCCTTGGAACCTTGCAAACCCCACTTTTATGGCTTTTGTACCCTTCTTGTGGGTGTCAGCCTCCCTTTTGGAACCCAGTATGGCGATGCTATGACCTCTGGTTTCCCCATGGACCTCTCAACCCACTAGTACATTTTTACCAAGCCCACTATGTCATCAGCATTCCAGGGATCTCCTTGGGATACTAGAGACTGCACCAGCCTCGGAAGGGAGTGAATGAATTGCTCCATGACAACCTGCTCCACCATCTGTGCTGGGTTGGTGTACTCCAACTGCAACCATTTTTGGTCTAAATGTAACAAGCATTTTTTCACATCCAGCAAGGCCAGGACATAATAGGATATTTGCGGTTCTTCAGTCAGATATAGTGCCAGCATCTGGGAATTTTGCTGCTCTTTTAGTATCAACTGTAAGATTCTGACTCGCTTAGGTGAGTGTTGGAGGTAGACACAGAAACTGTTTCTATTTAAATGTCTGGCTGGTTTATTTAGTTCTCATAAACCAAGCAATGAAACAAACTCAAAAAAGCCTTCTTCCGGCACAAGGATACAAATTAAGTCTATATATAGCAGCAGGGTTTCGCCCGCATAGCATAATGTACAGCCCTTAGCAAGAGCAACACAGGGCTGGCAAAAGGGCTGGATGATTAAAAAAAGAGCTGGATGATTTCCGCAGTACACACAACATTGTTGGTTCTAAATGATTTTTTAGATAGGATTTTCATGAGGTCCATCGCATCAATCTGCACACGCGCCGCCTCTACGGCCATTTTCTTGAAGTTCATCGCATCAACCATGGGCAATTCAATTGACCCAGCAGTCAGCTCAATGCACTTGCCACCGAGACACCCTCACAGCCCGCCCGCGCGCAGATCAATGCACTTGATGCTGAGACACCCTCTCAGCCCGTCTGCTCACAGATCAATGCTGCCCTCCGCGACATCGCCGAGCATGTCCTGTGAGCCTTTCTCCTATGACCCCACTCGACCACCGCCACCTTGGTAAGCCATATCCGTTTTGTAAGGTGCACCCCCATTTTACCCCCAGTTTTGGGGGTGAAAAAGTGCGTCTTACAAAGCGAAAATTACGGTATATTTATAAGAAAAATACAAATATACAAAAAAAGTACAAATATTTGATATCACCGTGTTCGGAATGACCCACTTTATAAAACTGTCACTCTAGTCAACCCCTTTAGTGAACACCGTAAAAAAAAAAATAAACTTAGCAAAAAACAATGCTTTTTCATCATAAGGCTTAAAAAAGTGGAATAAGACACGACCAAGAAGTCACGTAAATAAATACGGTATAACTAAAAACGTCATCTTGTCCCTCAAAAAATAAGCCTCCATTCAGCTCAGTCAACAGAAAAATTATTATTATTATTTATTTATAGCGCACCATTAATTTCATGGTGCTGTACATGAGAAGGGGTTACATACAAAATGCATATCCAAGTTGCAATAGATAGACTAGTACAGAGGGAAGAGGACCCTGCCCTTGCGAGCTTAAATTCTGTAGGATTTTGGGAAGGAGACAATAGGTGGGGTATTGATTGGGCGGCGGCTCTGCACGGTGGTGAGGAGATGGCGGCTTCGCACGGTGGTGAGGCGGCGGCTCTGCACGGTGGTGAGGCAGTACCTGTGGTGGTGGTGAAGCAGTGGGGTCATTGAAGATTATAGGCATTCCTGAACAGATGGGTTTTCAACTTCCATTTGAAGCTTGCAAATGTAGCAGATAATCTGACGTGTTGAGGAAGCAAATTCCAGAAGACTGTGGATGCTCGGGGGAAGTCTTGGAGGCGATGCATGATGAGCGAATGGGAGAGGAGGAGAGAAGGAGATCTTGGGAGGACCGGAGATTACGTTTTGAAGTGTAGCGGGAGAGTAGTTCAGAGATATACGGAGGAGACAGATTATGGATTGCTTTATAGGTCAGTGTTAGTAGTTTGAATTGGATACGGTGGAAGATTGGGAGCCAATGGAGGGATTTGCAGAGGGGAGAAGCGGAGTGGTATTGAGGAGAGAGGTGGATCAGTCAGGCAGCAGAATTAAGGATGGACTAGAGGGGGGCAAGATGGTTAGCAGGGAGGCCACAGAGGAGGATGTTGCAGTAATCCAGGCGGGAGATTATGAGGGCATGCATTAGCATTTTTGTAGATTGGGAATTGAGGAAGGGATGGATTCTGGAAATCTTTTTGAGTTGAAGACGGCAGGAGGTGGTGAGGGATTGGATGTGTGGTGTGAAGGACAAGGCAGAGTCGAGGGTCATTCCAAGGCACCGAACTTTGGATACTGGGGAGAGCATGATGTTATTTATTGTAATAGATAGATCAGGTAGAGAGTGTAGGTGAGATGGAGGAAATATGCTTAGTTCAGTTTTGGCCACATTGAGTTTTAGGAAGCAAGAGGAGAAGAAGGAAGATATGGCTGATAGAAACTCTGGGATTCAAAAATATAAATACTATAGCTCTAGGAATAAAATAATGCAAAACAATACTTTTTTTTTTTTTAAATGTTATTATGTTAAAACGGCAAAGCATAAAAAACTACATATATGTCGTATTTCTGTAATCATATTGACTCGAAGAATAAAGATGTCTTATTAATTTTACCCCACACAGTGAACAGCATAAAAAAAACAAACAAAATACAATTAATTGCTGTTTTATGTATATTCTGCCTTCTGAAAAACCAGAATACAAAGCAATCAAAAAATATTATGTGCCCGAATGGTACACATAAAAACGTCAACTCATCACTCAAAAACCAAGCCCTCAAATGAGTCTGTTGAAAGAAATACAGATTAAATATAGCTCACAACATATGGCGATGCAAAAACTTTTTGCCAGAACAAAAGTGTTTTTTATTGCGGAATATTAGCCAAATATAAAAAACTATAAATCTGATGTAAAAACACCAAGAAAATAAATGTTTTTCAGCTCACCAGTCTGTAGATCTAGAGGTCCATTCGGGCCAGTGCACGGTATCTGTGGTTGGCTTCCACAGGTGTAGCAATCATTGAAGGGAGGAGGGGATGGAAAACAAACCAGCACTGATGTCTGTAAAATTCTTCTTTATTTGTTACAAAATCATCTTAAAATCGAGATGGATCAATCCTTCCAGAAGCCCCCCATTCCGCCTTACGCGTTTCAGAGAAAAAAACTCCTTAATCATAGGCAAATGTGATTTTCCTATGATTAAGGAGTTTTTTCTCTGAAACGCGTAAGGCGGAATCGGGGCTTCTGGAAGGATTGATCCATCTCGATTTTAAGATGATTTTGTAACAAATAAAGAAGAATTTTACAGACATCAGTGCTGGTTTGTTTTCCATCCCCTCCTCCCTTCAATGATTGCATAAATCTGATGTGGCTGTAATCATACTGACTTAAAAAATAAAGCCATGTATACGACATTGTGACCAGCGTAAAAAATAAATAAAAGCAATTATGACCTGCTATTTATTAATTCTTCCTCCTAAAGATTGCAGTAACGCTCGGCTCATATTTATCCTGCTCTCTACGCTGAGCACTTACATCAGGTTTCTGTGTAAATCTCTGCAATACATGATTCAGATGGAACCCCTGATGCAAGATTCCCTAAAATGAGGCACATCATGGAGTCACTTTGGACTCAGTCTGTGCTGTGATGTGGCGGTCTCTGTATTTTCAGTGGTGCACAATACAGTTTTGTGCACTTTTGAAAAGGACACCACTTAACAGAGGCCAAACAGTTGAAATAAACTCTGCTGCCTCACTATAGTGAATGAATCCCTCAAGGATGTCAATTGGTCCCTGTTATTCAGAGATTTAGATGGAAACCTCGATGTAAGTGCTCAGCACAGAAATTCTGCGGCATCAAAACTCGATAAGCACTGATCGTCAGATTGTACCCTCTAAAAAACAAAGGACTGTTTCGCTGATCAATTTTTTTATTTTTAAACAGATTTTTATTGAATTTTCAGGGTACAGAAGTATAAGGGAGAGGGGAAATCATGAATAATAATCAGTTGTGTGCATATATTATAACACAAAGCAGTATCAAAGCACATAAACTTGTTGACTTTTCCAAACGCAAAGCAGATGATAATTGGACTTGGCTAAAAGATTTCTAAACGTCCTGCTTTCTATGGAATAATAACTAACAAAAACAAAAAAAACAAGGGTCACTTGAGTAGGGTAGAGAGGGAGAAAAGAAAAGAAGAGAAAAAACAGAAAGATATAAACAGAATACTAGAGAAAGAGGAAGTATAGAAGTACTGTACAGTTATTTCAGCATGTGATGGTATAGGGGGATGAGAGAAAGGCCTCCCTCTGAAACCATTTCTCAGCGACAAAGTCCAGCTCTTGCTGAGAGTGCTCTATCAAGGTTTCCATTCGGCGGGTCAAGGAGACCTCTGAAAACCATTCCTCCAGCGATGGGGGATCCGAAGACCTCCAATGCCAGGGGATCACTGTTTTTGCAGCCTGCAGTGGCATAGAAGTGATTTTTTTGTAACCGGACTTTGACATGGGGAACATATACAGCAAAATTGCTGCCGGTGATGGGGGAACTGAAATTCCTGTTACCTCCAAAGCTACCCTAAGGATCCCTTCCCAGAAGGCACTCAGGGTTGGACACGACCACCATATGTGTGACATTGTCCCGACTGCTGCCCCACATCTCCAACATGTGTCCGGGACCACGGGGAACCATCTATTCATAGTGAAAGGAACCCTGTACCACCTAGAGATTATCTTAAAGCTGGTCTCTTGGGATTTAGACACTATCACTGATTTATGTGAAAGGGTGAAACATCTGTCACATTGAGCTTTTGGGGTGGTTTTATGAAGTTCTGTTTCCATGCTTTACAGTAAGGTGGGAGGGAGAGGAGATCTTTTTGAAAAAGCATTTTATAGATGGCCGAGGTTTCATGCGGGATGATAGGCTGTGTTAGGCAGAGTGATATGAAGGTGGTCAAGGGACGTGTCAATGTCCTGCGGTCAGGGATTGACGCATAAAATTCTTGAAGTTGGGTGTATTTGAATCCATGTCTCGGGGTGGATGGCTTATCTCCCAAGATGTCCCTTAAAGGTAGAAGCACACCAGCTGGAGCAACATGGTACAAATGTAGAGGACGAGATTTGGAGCTGCCCAAAAAGACCGAAGAAGTGAAACCCAGGCCGAACTTGGGGTTCCCTGTAATGGGGAACATAGTGCCGTCTGAGTCCAGTAACTCCTTTTTTAATGAGGGAATGTTTAAAGTTTTCAGCTTGTAGACTACTATATAAGAGATGTTATGGCTGTTCGTAAATGGTGTGGAACACAACCATGGGACAACCCTTACCGAAACCGGGCAGATGTCAGTCGCAATGCGTACCCACAACTTCGATGAGTAGTTATGAAGCAAGTCCAACACACGAGCGTGAGCCGCAGCTAAATAGTAGCGGCGACAGTCCGGCAAACCCGCTCCCCCTGCCTCTTTTGGACGCGCTAGTACATCTCACCGAAGTTTCGGATGTTTTGATGTTGCTGATCAATTTTTTTGTCAGTATACATGGTTTGGTGCAGAATTGGTATAACAGCAGATCTGCGGCTGATGCCCCAAAAAATAATTGGGAGAAAAAGATAAAAAAGATACATGCAAAAAATTCCTGGAACATCCAAAAATTAATATTTATTACACAATCAAAAAAAATTGAATAACAAGGAAAAAACTAATTAAAACATTTTAAATAGCAAAAGAAGCCAGGAAAATTCCATTATAGCATATTATATAGCTAAAAATTGGAAATTAACCTTCCATTTCATGTGCAACACTGTGGACGTTTATGCAAGTGAACCGCCACATAAATATAAAGCATCCAATAAATATAACATGAGATAATCACAGAATACAGTATATAAATACTTAGAATTTGTGTGGAGTACAGGTAAAGATCATATAAAAGGGAAGAAACAAAGTTCCCCATGCGTATCGCTGGTATTGACCAGCTTCCTCAGGGGTAAATGAGAAGCCCAAAAAATAGACTCCCAGACATCCAGGAGTGGATTATAGAAAGTCTAAGGAAATTGATGTGAAAATGATCCCAACAAAACAACATGTACAGAAATCACTTCACATGAAGCCATATTGGTATCAGTTATGCAAGAATTAAATGACAGGGTAAACATAATATTGTAATTTGCTACTAGATTTGATCATAGACTGCCATGATTTTTAAGGTACTGCAGTATATAGTGTAAGCAATAGAGTTGAGCGCGGTTCGTGGTTCGTGGTTCTCCAGTTCTAGGCTCGAGTGATTTTGGGGCATGTTCTAGATCGAACTAGAACTCGAGCTTTTTGCAAAAGCTCGATAGTTCTAGAAACGTTCGAGAACGGTTCTAGCAGCCAAAAAACAGCTAAATCATAGCTTGGTTTCTGCTGTAATAGTGTAAGTCACTCTGTGAATCAAACTATTATCACATTTCAGTGTATAGTGTGCGTGAACAGCGCCTTCAGATCACTGCTGTTTCTATAATGGCGATCGCCATTTTTTTTTTTTTTTTTCTTGTCTTCCTTCCCTAAGCGCGCGCGTCTTGTGGGGCGGGCCAGCATGTCAGCCAATCACAGACACACACACAGCTAAGTGGACTTTGAGCCAGAGAAGCAACGGCATGTGTGATAGGATGTCCATGTCACATGTCCCTGCATTATAAAACCGGACATTTTCTTCACGGACGCCATTATCTGCCTTCTGCGTCTTTGGTGTCAGACATCACTGTCGCAGCTCCGTCCTGAGTCCTATCGCCGATACAGCTGTATGCGCTGCATACACAGCGTTAGACAGCATAGGGAGAGCACTTTATAGCAGTCCTTTTAAGGGCTCAAACCGGCAGGGTCAGAGTTAAGGTGACAGGTCCTGAAAACAGCGCCAGCGTCTGTGCAGCCAAGGTCAGGGATTTCCTCCCTGCATTTCACCATTAGGAGGGAATAGAAAGGCAGGCTTCCATTCCTCTACCCAGAGCCCCACAATCCTGCCACTGTACCCTCTTGTCCTCTGCACACTCCAACTCATAACTAAGCCATTATACTAGCAAACACTCAGTGTACCTAGTGGCATCCTATCTGTGGCTATTGGACTTTGCTATAGTCCCACTAGTGCAAAGACATTTGCAGAGCACGTCTGCCTGCATTGCACACTACAACTAATTATAACTAAGCCATTATACTAGCAAACACTCAGTGTACCTAGTGGCATCCTATACGTGGCTATTGGACTTTGCTATAGTCCCACTAGTGCCAAGACATTTGCAGAGCGCATCTGCCTGCGTTGCACACTCCAACTAATTATAACTAAGCCATTATACTAGCAAACACTTAGTGTACCTAGTGGCATCCTATACGTGGCTATTGGACTTTGCTATAGTCCCACTAGTGCCAAGACATTTGCAGAGCGCATCTGCCTGCGTTGCACACTCCAACTAATTATAACTAAGCCATTATACTAGCACACACTCAGTGTACCTAGTGGCATCCTATACGTGGCTATTGGACTTTGCTATAGTCCCACTACTGCCAAGACATTTGCAGAGCGCATCTGCCTGCGTTGCACACTCCAACTAATTATAACTAAGCCATTATACTAGCACACACTCAGTGTACCTAGTGGCATCCTATACGTGGCTATTGGACTTTGCTATAGTCCCACTAGTGCCAAGACATTTGCAGAGCGCATCTGCCTGCGTTGCACACTCCAACTAATTATAACTAAGCCATTATACTAGCAAACACTTAGTGTACCTAGTGGCATCCTATACGTGGCTATTGGACTTTGCTATAGTCCCACTAGTGCCAAGACATTTGCAGAGCGCATCTGCCTGCGTTGCACACTCCAACTAATTATAACTAAGCCATTATACTAGCACACACTCAGTGTACCTAGTGGCATCCTATACGTGGCTATTGGACTTTGCTATAGTCCCACTAGTGCCAAGACATTTGCAGAGCGCATCTGCCTGCGTTGCACACTCCAACTAATTATAACTAAGCCATTATACTAGCACACACTCAGTGTACCTAGTGGCATCCTATACGTGGCTATTGGACTTTGCTATAGTCCCACTAGTGCCAAGACATTTGCAGAGCGCATCTGCCTGCGTTGCACACTCCAACTAATTATAACTAAGCCATTATACTAGCACACACTCAGTGTACCTAGTGGCATCCTATACGTGGCTATTGGACTTTGCTATAGTCCCACTAGTGCCAAGACATTTGCAGAGCGCATCTGCCTGCGTTGCACACTCCAACTAATTATAACTAAGCCATTATACTAGCACACACTCAGTGTACCTAGTGGCATCCTATACGTGGCTATTGGACTTTGCTATAGTCCCACTAGTGCCAAGACATTTGCAGAGCGCATCTGCCTGCGTTGCACACTCCAACTAATTATAACTAAGCCATTATACTAGCACACACTCAGTGTACCTAGTGGCATCCTATACGTGGCTATTGGACTTTGCTATAGTCCCACTAGTGCCAAGACATTTGCAGAGCGCATCTGCCTGCGTTGCACACTCCAACTAATTATAACTAAGCCATTATACTAGCAAACACTTAGTGTACCTAGTGGCATCCTATACGTGGCTATTGGACTTTGCTATAGTCCCACTAGTGCCAAGACATTTGCAGAGCGCATCTGCCTGCGTTGCACACTCCAACTAATTATAACTAAGCCATTATACTAGCACACACTCAGTGTACCTAGTGGCATCCTATACGTGGCTATTGGACTTTGCTATAGTCCCACTAGTGCCAAGACATTTGCAGAGCGCATCTGCCTGCGTTGCACACTCCAACTAATTATAACTAAGCCATTATACTAGCACACACTCAGTGTACCTAGTGGCATCCTATACGTGGCTATTGGACTTTGCTATAGTCCCACTAGTGCCAAGACATTTGCAGAGCGCATCTGCCTGCGTTGCACACTCCAACTAATTATAACTAAGCCATTATACTAGCAAACACTTAGTGTACCTAGTGGCATCCTATACGTGGCTATTGGACTTTGCTTTAGTCCCACTAGTGCCAAGACATTTGCAGAACGCATCTGCCTGCGTTGCACACTCCAACTAATTATAACTAAGCCATTATACTAGCACACACTCAGTGTACCTAGTGGCATCCTATACGTGGCTATTGGACTTTGCTATAGTCCCACTAGTGCCAAGACATTTGCAGAGCGCATCTGCCTGCGTTGCACACTCCAACTAATTATAACTAAGCCATTATACTAGCAAACACTTAGTGTACCTATTGGCATCCTATACGTGGCTATTGGACTTTGCTTTAGTCCCACTAGTGCCAAGACATTTGCAGAACGCATCTGCCTGCGTTGCACACTCCAACTAATTATAACTAAGCCATTATACTAGCACACACTCAGTGTACCTAGTGGCATCCTATACGTGGCTATTGGACTTTGCTATAGTCCCACTAGTGCCAAGACATTTGCAGAGCGCATCTGCCTGCGTTGCACACTCCAACTAATTATAACTAAGCCATTATACTAGCAAACACTTAGTGTACCTAGTGGCATCCTATACGTGGCTATTGGACTTTGCTTTAGTCCCACTAGTGCCAAGACATTTGCAGCACGTCTGCCTGCGTTGCACACTCCAACTAATTATAACTAAGTTACATTGTCAGTGATATTTATTCTTTATTATTCTGCTGTTAATAAAGCTAGACCACCACTGCAATCTTCACCACCTCTCAATTTTTACTACCACATTTTCAGTCCACAATCTTGTCGCAATCAACATGAGTGGCAAAATGACAGATGCTGGTGGAAAGGGGAAGAGGCGTGGTGGAAAAGGCAAAAAAGGTTTTGTCAGTGGGGAAGGTGGCAAAGCTCCATTATCATCTGCTGCAGATAGACCATCTACTAGCAAAAGTAAGATGTCTACTACTTATTGTGGACAATCCGATGTGCTCCCTTTTTTACGGACACGAACAAGAGGAACAAAGGTAGATGATGGGCAAAAAAGGAAAATGCTTGAATGGATCTCAAGTGGTCCAACAAGTGCCCTCTCAGCCACTTCAAGTACCGCATCCAAAAAACACCAGTCCTCTGAGTTGTCATCCCAATCACACTTGATTTCTCCCAGCTCTGAAGTCTCCATCAGCCCTGCACAGTATGGTGGAACTGAGATGGCTGAGTCTGCAGAGCTGTTCAGTCACACTATAGCCTGGGAATCAGAGGTCTGCTCCCAAGCTACAGTGAGTACAGAACAGGAAATGGTCTGCAGTGATGCCCAGAACCTTTGTGACTCTGATTCAGGCCGTGAGGACCAAGTTTCTGAGCATAATGTTGACCCTTTGTCACAAACTGTAACACCTGTGGTTATAGACAATGAGGAACATACTGATGAAGATGAGACGCAGATACCCGATTGGGATGACAACTTAAATATTCGGTCAGGGCAAGAAGAGGCTCGGTCTGAGGGGGAGGGGAGTGCAAACACAACAATTGATGATGACGTTCTAGATCCCACCTACTGTCAACCCCCAGTCAGGCACTCGAGGAGGTCAACAGAGGCGGTGGAGGAGGATGCAACCGACGACGAAGTTACCTTGCGCCTTCCTGGACAGAGTCGGAGCACTGGTAGCACGTCTACAACTGCATCCTCAGCCACCACTCTGCCTATGAGCATTATTCGGGGTGGATCAACAGGTCGCATGGCCTCTAAGCCTTGCCTAGCCTGGTCCTTTTTTCACATCGAAAAAGATCGCCCAACTCATGTGATATGTAACATTTGTCATGATTCTGTTAGTAGAGGTCAAAACCTCAGCAGTTTGACAACTTCTTCCATGAATCGTCACATGACTAAATATATGATAAGTCCCGGTGGGAAGCTCACCGTGCTGCAATGCGGCCTAGCGGAGCGAACCATCCACCGCCCGCCCCTTCCAGTGCATCCGCGCGCTCTTCATCTTCTAGGACTGTGGGGACAGCTGTCACACCTGTTTTTCCACGCAAAACTTCCACCACTGTAACCGCAACAGGCAGTTTGCTTGTAAGGTCGTCAGTTGGTTTGGAAGGGGAAACAAGTGAGTTTGTACAGCTCTCTCAGACATCGATAGCACCAACGTTGGATGAAGGCAACATCATGTCTCCGCCTGCACTTTCCTCACAAAACTGCATTTTTCCAGGGACACCCTACTCAACACCATCTACACACAGCAGCCAGATCTCTGTCCCTCAGATGTGGTCAAATAAAAGGCCACTTCCTCCGACCCATGACAAAGCTAAGAGGTTGACTCTATCCCTGTGTAAGCTGTTGGCTACCGAAATGCTGCCTTTCCGCCTAGTGGACACACAGGATTTTAGAGACCTTATGTCTGTCGCTGTGCCCCAGTACCAGATGCCTAGTCGCCACTACTTCTCTAAGAAAGGTGTGCCCGCGCTACACCAGCATGTCGCACACAACATCACCGCTTCCTTGAGAAACTCTGTGTGTGAACGGGTGCATTTCACCACCGATACTTGGACCAGTAAGCATGGACAGGGACGTTACATGTCGCTGACTGGGCACTGGGTAACTATGGTGATAGATGGTGAAGGGTCTGCTGCACAAGTCTTGCCGTCCCCACGACTTGTGTGTCAATCCTCTGTCTGTCCAAGTTCCGCCACTGCTTCTGCATCCTCCACCTTATCTGGGTCCTCCACCTCCGCCCCAAGCCTGCCTGGTCAGGCCACCAGCGTTCTCACTGCGCAGAAGGAATCACGCACCCCTCATTACTATGCTGGCAGCAGAGCGCAACGGCATCAGGCGGTCTTTAGCTTGACATGTCTTGGTAATAAGAGTCACACAGCTGAGGAGTTGTGGTCAGCTCTGCGGTCCGAGTTTAATAAATGGTTGTCTCCACTCAACCTGCAGCCTGGTAAGGCCGTGTGCGACAATGCTGCAAACCTGGGTGCGGCCCTTCGCCTGGGCAAGGTGACACACGTACCTTGTATGGCTCACGTGTTGAACCTTGTCGTGCAGCAATTTTTAACACACTATCCCGGCCTAGATGGCCTTCTGAACAGGGCACGAAAACTGTCTGCTCACTTCCGCCGTTCAAGCGCCGCAGCTGAGCGACTTGCATCGCTCCAGAAGTCTTTCGGCCTGCCGGTTCATCGCCTGAAATGCGATGTGGCGACACGCTGGAATTCAACTCTCCACATGTTACAGCGACTGTGGCAGCACCGCAGAGCCCTGGTGCAATACGTCATGACGTATAGCCTGGGCCAACGAGATGCAGAGGTGGGGCAGATCACCCTGATGGAGTGGTCTCAGATCAAGGACCTATGCACCCTTCTGCACAGTTTCGACATGGCGACGAATATGTTTAGCGCTGACAATGCCATTATCAGCATGACGATTCCAGTCATTTACATGCTGGAGCACACGCTAAACACTATTCGGAGTCAGGGGGTGGGACAACATGAAGGGGAGGAACTACAGGAGGATTCATATGCGCAAGGGACAACAACATCACCAAGGTCCAGACGTTCATCATCACCAACGCAGCAGGCATGGGACCAAGGGGGACAGGGATCGACAAGGGCGCATAGTAGCAGGCGAAATGTTGAGCAAGGTGCAGGAGAACATGAAGAAATGGAGGACGAACTGTCCATGGACATGGAAGACTCAGCGGATGAGGGAGACCTTGGTCAAATTTCAGTTGAAAGAGGTTGGGGTCAGATGTCAGAGGAAGAAAGAACGGGTAGCACCTCTATGCCACAAACACAGCGTGGACTTGGTCCGCATGGCTGCGCAAGACACATGAGTGCCTTTTTGTTGCACTACCTCCAACATGACAGTCGTATTGTCAAAATTAGAAGTGATGATGACTACTGGATTGCCACACTATTAGATCCCCGGTACAAGTCCAAATTTTGTGACATAATTCCAGCCATAGAAAGGGACGCACGTATGCAGGAGTATCAGCAGAAGCTGTTACTAGATCTTAGCTCGGCTTTTCCACCAAACAACCGTGCAGGTGCAGGGAGTGAATCTCCCAGTTGTAACTTGACAAACATGGGACGGTCTCGTCATCTTCAACAGTCTACCCGTACCAGTAGGACCGTATCTGGTGCCGGTAACAGCAATTTTATGGAATCTTTTCATAATTTTTTTAGACCCACTTTTGCAAGGCCACCAGAGACAACAAGTCTGACACATAGTCAACGGCTGGAGAGGATGATACAGGAGTATCTCCAAATGAACATCGATGCCATGACTGTGCAACTGGAGCCTTGCTCCTTTTGGGCTTCAAACCTAGAAAAATGGCCAGAGCTCGCAACTTACGCCTTGGAGATTTTGTCGTGTCCAGCTGCCAGCGTTGTCTCTGAACGTGTATTCAGTGCTGCTGGGTGTGTGCTGACAGATAAGCGCACGCGTCTGTCCAGTGACAATGTGGACAGACTGACGTTCATCAAAATGAACAAGTCATGGATCCAGAAGGAATTTACTACCCCTGTGTCATCCTGGGGAGAGTAAATGCTTGTTGATTTGGAATGTGCTTGATGCAAATCAAAACATCCTGTTTGCAACTAGGGCACAAGTGCTGCCACTGAATGGGTGGGTGTGTGGGGCCCAATTTTTGGAAAAAAAGGGAGACTCCGCTTGGAGTAACCCTTGCTTACATTGTTTTTAAAAGAAGCCAAGATGAACAGAGCTGGGATCAGGAAAGACTTTGCTACCTACCCTGGTGTCATCCTGGGGACGGTTAATTATGGCGTATTTTTGAATGTGCTTGATGCAAATCTAGCTGTGAAGTGTACAACTGGGGCACAACTGCTGCCACTGAATGGGTGGGTGTGTGGGGCCCAATTTTTGGAAAAAAAGGGAGACTCCGCTTGGAGTAACCCTTGCTTGCTGTGTTTTTAAAAGAAGCCAAGATGAACAGAGCTGGGATCAGGAAAGACTTTGCTACCTACCCCGGTGTCATCCTGGGGACGGATAAGAATGACGTATTTTTGAATGTGCTTGATGCAAATCTAGCTGTGAAGTGTACAACTGGGGCACAACTGCTGCCACTGAATGGGTGGGTGTGTGGGGCCCAATTTTTGGAAAAAAAGGGAGACTCTGCTTGGAGTAACCCTTGCTTGCTGTGTTTTTAAAAGAAGCCAAGATGAACAGAGCTGGGATCAGGAAAGACTTTGCTACCTACCCTGGTGTCATCCTGGGGACGGATAAGAATGACGTATTTTTGAATGTGCTTGATGCAAATCTAGCTGTGAAGTGTACAACTGGGGCACAACTGCTGCCACTGAATGGGTGGGTGTGTGGGGCCCAATTTTTGGAAAAAAAGGGAGACTCCGCTTGGAGTAACCCTTGCTTGATGTGTTTTTAAAAGAAGCCAAGATGAACAGAGCTGGGATCAGGAAAGACTTTGCTACCTACCCCGGTGTCATCCTGGGGACGGATAAGAATGGCGTATTTTTGAATGTGCTTGATGCAAATGTAGCTGTGAAGTGTACAACTAGGGCACAACTGCTGCCACTGAAGGGGTGGGTGTGTGTGGGGCCCAATTTTTGGAAAAAAGGGAGACTCCGCTTGGAGTAACCCTTGCTTACATTGTTTTTAAAAGAAGCCAAGATGAACAAGTCATGGGTCAGCAAAGACTTTGCTACCTACCCCGGTGTCATCCTGGGGATGGATAAGAATGGCGTATTTTTGAATGTGCTTGATGCAAATGTAGCTGTGAAGTGTACAACTAGGGCACAACTGCTGCCACTGAAGGGGTGGGTGTGTGTGGGGCCCAATTTTTGGAAAAAAGGGAGACTCCGCTTGGAGTAACCCTTGCTTGCTGTGTTTTTAAAAGAAGCCAAGATGAACAGAGCTGGGATCAGGAAAGACTTTGCTACCTACCCCGGTGTCATCCTGGGGACGGATAAGAATGACGTATTTTTGAATGTGCTTGATGCAAATCTGGCTGTGAAGTGTACAACTGGGGCACAACTGCTGCCACTGAATGGGTGGGTGTGTGGGGCCCAATTTTTGGAAAAAAAGGGAGACTCCGCTTGGAGTAACCCTTGCTTGCTGTGTTTTTAAAAGAAGCCAAGATGAACAGAGCTGGGATCAGGAAAGACTTTGCTACCTACCCCGGTGTCATCCTGGGGACGGATAAGAATGACGTATTTTTGAATGTGCTTGATGCAAATCTAGCTGTGAAGTGTACAACTGGGGCACAACTGCTGCCACTGAATGGGTGGGTGTGTGGGGCCCAATTTTTGGAAAAAAAGGGAGACTCCGCTTGGAGTAACCCTTGCTTGATGTGTTTTTAAAAGAAGCCAAGATGAACAGAGCTGGGATCAGGAAAGACTTTGCTACCTACCCCGGTGTCATCCTGGGGACGGATAAGAATGGCGTATTTTTGAATGTGCTTGATGCAAATGTAGCTGTGAAGTGTACAACTAGGGCACAACTGCTGCCACTGAAGGGGTGGGTGTGTGTGGGGCCCAATTTTTGGAAAAAAGGGAGACTCCGCTTGGAGTAACCCTTGCTTGATGTGTTTTTAAAAGAAGCCAAGATGAACAGAGCTGGGATCAGGAAAGACTTTGCTACCTACCCCGGTGTCATCCTGGGGACGGATAAGAATGACGTATTTTTGAATGTGCTTGATGCAAATCTAGCTGTGAAGTGTACAACTAGGGCACAACTGCTGCCACTGAAGGGGTGGGTGTGTGTGGGGCCCAATTTTTGGAAAAAAAGGGAGACTCCGCTTGGAGTAACCCTTGCTTACATTGTTTTTAAAAGAAGCAAAGATGAACAGAGCTGGGATCAGGAAAGACTTTGCTACCTACCCCGGTGTCATCCTGGGGACGGATAAGAATGGCGTATTTTTGAATGTGCTTGATGCAAATGTAGCTGTGAAGTGTACAACTAGGGCACAACTGCTGCCACTGAAGGGGTGGGTGTGTGTGGGGCCCAATTTTTGGAAAAAAGGGAGACTCCGCTTGGAGTAACCCTTGCTTACATTGTTTTTAAAAGAAGCCAAGATGAACAGAGCTGGGATCAGGAAAGACTTTGCTACCTACCCCGGTGTCATCCTGGGGACGGATAAGAATGGCGTATTTTTGAATGTGCTTGATGCAAATGTAGCTGTGAAGTGTACAACTAGGGCACAACTGCTGCCACTGAAGGGGTGGGTGTGTGTGGGGCCCAATTTTTGGAAAAAAGGGAGACTCCGCTTGGAGTAACCCTTGCTTGATGTGTTTTTAAAAGAAGCCAAGATGAACAGAGCTGGGATCAGGAAAGACTTTGCTACCTACCCCGGTGTCATCCTGGGGACGGATAAGAATGACGTATTTTTGAATGTGCTTGATGCAAATCTAGCTGTGAAGTGTACAACTAGGGCACAACTGCTGCCACTGAAGGGGTGGGTGTGTGTGGGGCCCAATTTTTGGAAAAAAGGGAGACTCCGCTTGGAGTAACCCTTGCTTACATTGTTTTTAAAAGAAGCCAAGATGAACAGAGCTGGGATCAGGAAAGACTTTGCTACCTACCCCGGTGTCATCCTGGGGACGGATAAGAATGGCGTATTTTTGAATGTGCTTGATGCAAATGTAGCTGTGAAGTGTACAACTAGGGCACAACTGCTGCCACTGAAGGGGTGGGTGTGTGTGGGGCCCAATTTTTGGAAAAAAGGGAGACTCCGCTTGGAGTAACCCTTGCTTGATGTGTTTTTAAAAGAAGCCAAGATGAACAGAGCTGGGATCAGGAAAGACTTTGCTACCTACCCCGGTGTCATCCTGGGGACGGATAAGAATGACGTATTTTTGAATGTGCTTGATGCAAATCTAGCTGTGAAGTGTACAACTAGGGCACAACTGCTGCCACTGAAGGGGTGGGTGTGTGTGGGGCCCAATTTTTGGAAAAAAGGGAGACTCCGCTTGGAGTAACCCTTGCTTACATTGTTTTTAAAAGAAGCCAAGATGAACAGAGCTGGGATCAGGAAAGACTTTGCTACCTACCCCGGTGTCATCCTGGGGACGGATAAGAATGGCGTATTTTTGAATGTGCTTGATGCAAATGTAGCTGTGAAGTGTACAACTAGGGCACAACTGCTGCCACTGAAGGGGTGGGTGTGTGTGGGGCCCAATTTTTGGAAAAAAGGGAGACTCCGCTTGGAGTAACCCTTGCTTACATTGTTTTTAAAAGAAGCCAAGATGAACAGAGCTGGGATCAGGAAAGACTTTGCTACCTACCCCGGTGTCATCCTGGGGACGGATAAGAATGGCGTATTTTTGAATGTGCTTGATGCAAATGTAGCTGTGAAGTGTACAACTAGGGCACAACTGCTGCCACTGAAGGGGTGGGTGTGTGTGGGGCCCAATTTTTGGAAAAAAGGGAGACTCCGCTTGGAGTAACCCTTGATTGCTGTGTTTTTTATAAATGATCCAAGCTGCACAGAGCTGGGATCAGGAAAGACTTAGCTACCTACCCTGGTGTCATCCTGGGGACGGTTAATTATGGCGTATTTTTGAATGTGCTTGATGCAAATCTAGCTGTGAAGTGTGCAACTGGGGCACAAGTGCTACCACTGAAGGGGTGGGTGTGTGTGTGGCCCAATTTTTGGAAAAAAGGGAGACTCCACTTGGAGTCACCTTGCGGTGTTTTACATGATTTTAGAAGGGCGTGCCATGCCTATATCTGTGTGTCCTCCTCTTTTTCCTTGTCCAGCTGTTTTGTTTTCGCATGAGTATATGTCCTTGTCACTTTCCAATGTGTTTGAGTTGTTTGTCACCTTTAGGACACCTTTGAGGGTGTTTTCTAGGTGTTTTTCTGTGTTTGTGATTGCCTGCCATTGTTTCCTATGCAGTTCGAGTTCGGTTCGTCGAACGTTCGACGAACCGAACTCGAACGGGAGGTCCGTTCGGCGAACCAACCTCGAGCCGAACCGCGACCGGTTCGCTCATCTCTAGTAAGCAATCAATCGATTGCAATTTCAAATCACTTAAGAAAACTAAAAGCAATAAGGTAAAAGATTGAAAAAGGTTTTAAAAATATATTTAAAAAGTCATCAAAATTTAACTTATTCCCATTTTCCATTTTTAAAAATAAAGAATTTTCATTACAAAAAAAACATATTAACTCTTATGGTAAATACAATAAATAAATAAAAAATTCAAAAGCCACAATTGTGTTTTATTTTGTCACGTCACTTCCATAAACTAACGCAAATAAAACCAATCAAAATGTTCTATGTACCCCAAATTGGTATCAGCAAAACATTATCTCAGCACGCACAAAAACAATGCCTAAGCTTCATCAATAGAAAAATAATAACTTTATGAGTTTCAGAAAATGGCGAATCAAATAATTTTTTTCACAAAATTCTGAATTTTTTAATTTTTTAAATAGAAAAAAAACCCAATATATTTTTGGTATTAGATGTTAGATTAATTATTTGAATAATCTGGGCAATCATAACTTTACGTCAGTTTTACCATGCAATGAACGCTGTGAAAACAAAATCAAAATAATGGAGGATGTGCATTTTTTTTTACCACTTCATCCCACTTAGAATTTTTGTCACCTTTTTCAGTATACATATTGTATGGTAAAATTAATGGTGTCATACAAAACTTTAAAACTACATGTCCTTCAAAAAAGAAACAAGCCCTCACATGTCTATGTTGTTGGTAAAATAAAAAGTTATGGCTCTTGGAAGAAGGAGAGGAAAAAATGAAAACAAAAAAAATTGAAAAATTCCATGGTCATTAACGGGTTGATCATTACCATGTAGAACCACATAAGGAAATAGGGTTCTGCTTAGAATCATAAAATGGTAGAGTTGGAAGGAACCTCAAGGGCCATCGAGTCTAACCACCTGCGAGTGCAGGGTTTCCTAAATCATCCCAGCTATATTTATCAAGCTTCCGCTTGAAGATTTCCATTGATGGAGAGCTCACTACCTCCCGTAGTGGCCTGTTCCTGTCTCTGACTACCCTCTCCACCTCCCGTGGTAGCCTGTTCCACTCTGACTGCCCTCACTACCTCCCGTGGTAGCCTTTTCCACTCTCTGACTGCCCTCACCACCTCCCATGGTAGCCTGTTCCACTCTCTGACTGCCCTCACTACCTCCCGTGGTAGCCTGTTCCACTATCTGACTGCCCTCACCACCTCCCATGGTAGCCTGTTCCACTCTCTGACTGCCCTCACTACCTCCCGTGGTAGCCTGTTCCACTCTCTGACTGCCCTCACTACCTCCCGTGGTAGCCTGTTCCACTATCTGACTGCACTCACTACCTCCCGTGGTAGCCTGTTCCACTCTCTGACTGCCCTCACCACCTCCCGTGGTAGCTTCTTCCACTCTCTGACTGCCCTCACTTCTCACGGCCCACCCTGTAAAATATACCTAAAAGCACTTTTCTGTAGAGAATAAATCATCTGAAGAAACAACAGATAACATATACTTCATTTCACAGAACTCAAATATTGTTAAAGGGTATATTAGAAAGAAAATGACTGCTTCTCCCAAAAAAAGTCAGTAATGGTATTGGCTGGTCTGGTGCAGGAAAGTAAATGAGATAAATGAGAAAGAGCTGCAGTACCACATACAACCTGTAGACAAATGTGGTGCTGTTTTTTTTTTTTAATTTATCTCTTTATTTGTCAACAGAAAGTTAACTTTCTATCATGTTTATATAACGCCACATAAGGGTAAGTTCACACAGTGCGTTTTTCGCGGCGTTTTTGCGCAGTTTTCGGGTGCGTTTTTGCTCAGAAAACTGCATGACTTTGCTTCCCCAGCAAAGTCTATGAGTTTTCATTTTTGCTGTCTGCACACAGCGTTTTTTTTCAGCTGCGTTTTTGTGGTGCCACAAAAACGCAGCATGTCAATTATTCCCGCGTTTTTCACTGCGCTTTTCATCCATTGAGTGCAATGGGATGTTGAAAGACGCAATGAGAAACGCAAATAGCTGCGTTTTGGTGCGTTTTGGAGCGTTTCTAAGACCAAAAACGCAGCTATAAACGCAGGAGGTGGGTAGTAAAGTGACATGTACAGGAACAGGATTCCTTCTCTCAGTAAATACAGAAGCGTGAATCCTCCCGGTACCGTCACCGCTGCGTCCACCTCCCGTCCTGTGCATGTATGCTGCCATGCGGCGCCATGTTCGGGCAGGAGGTGGAAGCGGCTGCGAAAACAAAAGTGAACAGTAGAAAAAAAAAAAAATCATACTGACCTGTCTGCAGACTCCCAGTGCTATGCCCGCTCCCAGCTCCTCTCACGGTATCGCCACCCCCGCTCCGGCTGTGTGCAGACGGCCGGGACACCTCTGATGGATGCAGGACCTGGCGATGGATCACCTGATGCAGTCACCTGACGCATCAGCTGTACGTAAGTATCGCGGTGACGCGGGCGCCTGGCCGGTTTAACCTATCAGCGGATGCGTCAGGAGACTTCATCCCTGATTACCGGCAGCTGCTGCAGCGATCGGACAGGATCAGACTCCTCCAATCGCTCCAGGAGCTGCCGGTAATCAGCACATAAGTGAGTATTTTTTTTTTTTGCACCGATGCATCTGCTGATTGTATAAACGGCTTTTATACAATCAGCTGATGTGTGATGTGCTTCAGCCCCTAGAACCTGACACATCATCTGATCGCTTTGCCTTCCAGCAAATCCATCAGATGATATTGGATCCGGATTGGACGGCGCGGGACCCATGACCCAGGATTACTGCGGAGGGGGGTTCTTTATTTCAATAAAGATGGAGTCACTAATTGTGTTGTGTTTTATTTCTAATAAAAATATTTTTCTGTGTGTTGTGGTTTTTTTTTATCTTTACTAGAAATTCATGGTGGCCATGTCTAATATTGGCGTGACACCATGAATTTCGGGCTTAGGGCCAGCTGATAATATACAGCTAGCCCTAACCCCATTATTACCCAGCGAGCCACCCGGCATCAGGGCAGCTGGAAGAGTTGGATACAGCGCCAGAAGATGGCGCTTCTATGAAAGCGCCATTTTCTGGGGTGGCTGCGGGACTGCAATTCACAGCGGGGGTGCCAAGAAAGCATGGGCACCCTGCACTGTGGATTCCAATCCCCAGCTGCCTAGTTGTACCCGGCTGGACTCAAAAATTGGGCGAAGCCCACGTCATTTTTTTTTTTTTAAATTATTTCATGAAATTCATGAAATAATAAAAAAAAAAAGGGCTTCTCTATGTTTTTGGTTCCCAGCCGGGTACAAATAGGCAGCTGGGGTTGGGGGCAGCCTGTACCTGCCTGCTGTACCCGGCTAGCATACAAAAATATGGCGAATCCCACGTCAATTTTTTGGGGGCAAAAAACTCCTGCATTCAGTCCTGGATGGAGGATGCTGAGCCTTGCAGTTCTGCAGCTGCTGTCTGCTCTCCTGCATACACTATTGGATGGAGTATGCTGAGCCTTGTAGTTCTGCTCCCTCTGCCTCTCCCTCCAGCATACAGTCCTGTATGGAGCATGCTGAGCCTTGTAGTTCTGCAGCTGTCTGCTCTATTGCATACACTAGTGGAGAATGAAGAACATATTGAAGAAGGAAATGACATCAGACCTTTTTTTTTTCTTTTCAACAATCTTTAATGTTCACTGATAAAAAGCGCATAAAGAAGCAGTGAGCAAAAACGCAGCAAAACGCAGCAAAAAAATGCACCAAATCGCGGCAAAACGCGTTTTTTTGACACGGGTGCGTTTTTGTGCGTTTTTTGCCGCAAAAAACGCACAAAAATGCAGCGTCAAAAAAACGCAGTGTGTGAACCTAGCCTAAAAATACATTTACTTGCATGACTAAAGGGAAACATTGACACAAGGAGGGGTCGGCACCATCCTGCCTCATTTAGCAGCCACAAACATTGGGCTGTTGCTCTACACAGAACCCTTTACAACACAATGGCCTGTATTTGAAATCTGTCAATGTCTGTGTTTTTTTTCTGCTGGGGCTCATATCCACGCTCCCATTTTTAAAAGGAGGCCAGGACAATGTGGTATCTCATCTAAATTAATGGATTCGACCTCTTGCCCATTTTAGCAGATGCTGCTCCTAGTCATCCCAAAAAGCTTGTTAAAAGTCAACAACGTTAAGCGTTTTTAGGTCACAATGCGCAATTCAAGGTCATTTTAATTCCTGCGAAAGGTTAATTAGATCACTGCATAAAACAACAATAGACTTTACTCAACTCTTCTGTAACAGCTACAGACGGGACATATACTAAAATATTTACTGTGTGTCACACTGAGCAGGTGTTCTGGGCATCTAAAGAGCACATTTTAGTTGCGGCTTCCCACTATTAAAAAGACATATGTCTAATATCGCATTATATTTATTTCCCATAAGGGAAAGCAAATCAATTAATAGCTCGGTATTTCTTAGCTTTCTAGAAAGCTTTATATAATAAGGACAAAAGTCAATTAAAGGCTATCGCCTTATGGAACCATTCCTTTTAACAAACAATCTACTAATGTATTTAAATGAGTGGAGCAGATCATGAAGAAATACAACAGGTTTCTCTCATGCCTGAAACCATTGAAGCAAATCATTGTTCCCTCTAAAATAAGCAGGGAGAATATAACATCCTAATATCTAAAACCCAAAAATGGAGCAGCCTCCCGATAAAGGAACATTGAAATAACACAAAAATCAACAAATATATTTGTAGCTTGGTGGTCAGTGAAGGCTTGTGTGGCGCCCCTGAGGCTCCAGTTGCACAGAGGTATTGCAGCTCAGCCAGAGGTGTGGTGTCCCATTCCCGGGTAAAGAGAAGGTCAGAAATCGGTACACACAAACACAGCTACACTCTTATTTAGCAACACTCCATCAGAGCAGGGTAATAGTGGCCTGCTGGGAGGTGGGGTTTAGTTAGTGGGAGTACACTGTAGAAAGTGAGGCAGTCAGGAAGTGGACGTGGAGGAGTGAAGACCTGTGGTCTGGAGGCGGAGCAGCTCGGCCCAGGCATTGGCGAGAAGGTTCCTAGAGCCCACGGAAAGTGCGAAATACATCCGTGGTCTCATTCCACAAACGACATTTGAACGTAGTGGAGGGACTTGGCCGCAGTAGGGGACCGGCCCTTCAACTAGTAGAGAACTACAAGGCTAGTAAACCAGAGGCTAAGGTTACTGCAAGTGCCGAAGCAACATTCGCACATGAATCCGCTGGAAGGTGATCACAAAGGGCCAAGGGACATAGCTTCAAGTCACTCTACAGGGTCTGTGGACACCGACTCAGGGCACTGTGTATGTAGGCACGAGACAGGCAGGAGACGTCAGCGCAGGAAGACGACCAGGGAAGGAACATAGAAGGGTGCACTGGGTTGTGCCTTCGAACTATCTGGGGATCAGCTGGAGCCCATCACAGCAGAACCCAGCACTCTGGGGGCGACATTTGACCGGTCATGTAAACCAGGAACTTTCAACAGTGCGTAAAATCTTGAGATTGCATTCCTGCGTTGTCTAGTTATTTGTCTGCGCCTCCGGCCTTTCCAGACTACGACTCCCAACAGCCCTGGGGCCCAGCTCTACCTGTGGAGAGCTATTCCAACTTAGCTCATCACCACTGACCCCCAGGGAACTGAATAGCAGCGGCGGCACCTATCTTGCCGCACACCACAGGTGGCGTCACAACATATATTCTATAAATAATCCCCACCATCATCTTTATTTAACAACACCGCCAGGGTCACAGAACGGGGCCCTGTTGCCGTGATATCCTCCGAACAGAACAGAGCCGGCCCAGTAACGAGTAACCCCCAGACCCTGGTGCGGGCGTGTCACTTGCATTGAATTTCTTTAAATTGCAGACATCAATAATGATTGAAAAGCTGTATGCCTAATACTGGACTAATGGTAGCCAAGTGGTAGCCAGTGGTTCCCTGTCAGGATTCAGCTCTGCTTGGTTCCAGGAGTCATCACATGGGCATAAAATGTATATGCGTTTTTCATGCTTACAGTTTTTCACTGAACAAGGAAAAAATTAGGAGGAGCAGCTAGTCGGCTTGTGACTTTAACTGTGCAAATTGCAAATGAATGATTGGTCACATGACGACTACTCAAACTGCTAACTGCTTGGGGGTGCCTAAACTCATTTCTTGCCCCATGTGCTGGAAAACCTACATACACTAAAATGCTTACAAGAAATTACCAATTTTTATGTGTTAAAGGGAACCAACCAGTAGTATTTTCAGATTTAAAGTAAAGCCAATGCTATACTAGCACTAGGATGCTGAATGTAAGCATAGCTTTTGTTCAGAGGTTGGATGTTTTATTTCAGAAATACGTGCAAGTAAAAATCCAGCAATGCCTTGCTATTTGATTGACAAGTGCAATACTAAGGGAATATGTGGGTTGGGTTTTACTATCTATTCCCACCCCTGTCTGTCTGCTTGAGCCGTAATTAACATCTACGATGGTGACAGGGGGAGTAAGGCCAGGCAAGCAGACAGGGGTGGGAATAGATAGCAAAACCCAATCCACATATTCCCTTCCTATTGCACCTGTCAATCAAATAGCAGGGCATCGCTGGAACTTTACTTCCACATATTTCTGAAAGAAATATCCAATCTCTCAACGAAAGGTATGCTTAGATTCAGCATCCAAGAGCCAGTATAGGACTTGCCTTACTTTATACATAAAAATCCTGCTGGGTGGTTCCCTTTAAAATCTGTAAAGATAGATAGATAGTTTGATAAATAGATAAATAGATAATAGTATGGATAGATAGATAGATAGATATGAAGTATTTCTCCCAGAAAATTATTTCAATTACACATATTGACATGCACATGTTTATTTCCATTCTGTATATTAGAGGAACAACAAAAAAACTGAGAAAAAAAGGCAAATCTGAAATAATTACACAAAAAAACCCAAAAATGGGCAGGACAAAATTGGTAGCACCCTTCCAAAAATCTGAGTAAACGACTTTTTTCCTGCATGCTATGTTTGTTCACACTCCTCTGTGGCAAGTAACAAGTATGGGCAATGTGAAAATCCCACCTGAAACTAGATAAAAAGGGGAGAAGTTGACTCAATCTTTGCATTGTGTGCCTGTGTGTGTCACACTATGCAAGGAGCATAGAAAGAGGAGAAGAGATCTGTCTAAGGACTTAAGAATTAAAATATCAACACTCTCAAGGTTACATGTACATCTCTAAAGATCTTGATGTTCCTGTGTCCACGGTGTGCATGGTTATGGACGACAGATAGAAATTGATGAAAGGTTGAAATGCATGATAGTTCAGATGGTGGGTAAACAGCCCTAATCAAGTTCCAAAGAAATTCAAACTGTCCTGCAGGCTCGGGGGCATTAGTGTCAGCATTTACTATCTGTTGACCTTTAAATGAAATGAAATGCTATGGCAGGAGATCCAGGAGGACCCCCCTGCTGACTCATAGACATAAAAAAGCTAGACTGCAGTTTGCTAAAATGTTCATGAGTAAGCCAAAAGCTGTCTGGGAAAGCTTCTTGTAGTCAGAATCTGGGTTTATGTGGCGCCTCTGAGGCTTCAGCTGCCACAGGGTACTGCACCTCCTTTAAGGTACAGTATTCATCCCAGTAAGGAGGAGGTTAATGTCTGGAGTTTCTCACTTACACAACAGACTTGCACAACACATACAGTCAGGTGCTCCCCACAGGAACTGGGACAAAGGTGGTCACCATAACAACGGGTTTTCCCCAGCCACTGTGAGTCATCAGGAGGGAGGGGGGAGCACTAGGGAAATAGAGGAACACAGAGACATGCAAGTTAGAATAGTCTGGGACACTGCAAGAACAAGGTCCTTCGGGAGCGTGCTTAAGAGCTTTCCGAGGGAGACATGACCAGACTGGGAGAAAGCTGGAGATGCAGATAGGAGAGGAGCTTGATATTGGTAGTACCTGTCGAACAAAGGAGAACTAACGGTCGCCTGGAGGTGAGTTTAACTGTTCCCCGGGACTGGTGCTGACCAGGGTGCAGAACCCTAGGGTGATACAGACTTTAAGTTGTATCACCAAATTCTGCAGGACGGGAAGATTGCATGTCTCCCTGGCCACCACTAGTTCCCCGTGCAAAGTGACACAAAGATTTGGGATCGGGATTGTAGCCAGGCCCCACGGCGAGGATCCGTGCCACCTTCATACGGGACGGAACACTTGAGACGAATATCGGGGTCCCCAAGTGCTTCAAGCACGGGGATATGACACAGAGAGAGCGCAACAAGGAAGGGCCCACAGACTGCCAAAACGGACTTAACCTCCGACCTGCCCGTGATCGTCTGAGGCCTTTGACGGCGAGGATCGGTACCTCCAGGGCAGCAGATAACTTGTGAGTAAAAGACCTGGAACCGCAACCGCTGCCTCAGCCTTTTATTACCAGCTCCGGTGCCCCATGCCTTGGTGCCAATGACCGAGACTCCAGCCCTCTTCCTCATCCCCTGGGGCCTGCTCCACCTGCGGGGATCAGAACTATCTCGACTGCGACATTACCATCCGCCCCAGAGGACAGCGAACTCAGCGGCTGCTAATCCCTGGCCGCATACCATAGGTGGCATCATGACAATTCCCATCATCCACCTTCATCACCCTTCCCTTTCACTGCACACCTCGGTGCTACAGAACTGTGCCAGGCCAGCTGTGACATCGCAGAGACCTGCATCACTGGTCCGGCGATGAGTAAAGGTGAGCCAATCGACCCCTTTGCACTGTGGGTGCTACATTTGCGTACTAGATCATTGGTCTTCTAGCAAGACAATGACAGCAAACATACTTGAAGACGCACCCAGAAATAGATGGAAACAAAGCACTGGAGAGTTCTGGAGCGGCCAGCAATGTGTCCAGATTTAAATCTCATTTGATGCCTGTGGAGAGATTTTAAAATTGTTGTTGGGAAAAGGCATCCTTCAAATATAAGATACCTGGAGCAGATTGTAAAAGAAAAGTGGTCAAAATTCCAGTTGAGAGGTGTAAGAAGCTTGTTGATGGTTATAGAAGGTGATTGATTGCAGTTATTTATTCCAAAGGGTGTGCAACCAAATATTAAGTTGAGGGTGCCAAAAATGTTGTCGAGCCTATATTTAGAGTTTTGTGTGGAATTGTGACCAATTTGACTTTTTTTGTGTTGTTCCAATATACACAAAGGAAATACACATGTTTGTAACAAAACATGAACAGATGAAATCATTTTCTGGGAGAAATACTTCATTTCAGCATGTCCATCTTGAACTGTCCTCACACCTCTCTTCCTGCTCTCTCTTTGACCGGTTACAATCTGGCTTCCGACCCCATCATTCCACTGAAACTGCCCTGACCAAAGTCACTAACGACCTACTCACCGCAAAAGCCAAATAACACTACTCTATTCTCTTCCTCCTAGACCTGTCCTCTGCCTTTGACACAGTGGACCACTCCCTTCTACTACAAATTCTCTCATCTCTGGGCATCACAGACTTGGCGCTATCTTGGATATCCTCATACTTAACCAACCGAACTTTCAGCATCTCCCATTCTCACACCACTTCCTTATCTCACCCCCTATCTGTTGGTGTCCCTCAAGGTTCAGTTCTTGGACCCCTGCTGTTCACCATTTACATCTTCGGCCTGGGACAGCTCATAGAGTCCCACTGCTTTCAGTATCATCTCTACACTGATGATACACAGATCTACCTCTCTGGACCTGACATCACCTCCCAACTAACCAGAATCCCACAATGTCTGTCTGCTATTTCATCCTTTTTCTCTGCTCGATCCCTAAAACTGAACATGGACAAAACTGAATTCATTGTCTTTCCTCCTCCTCACTCAACCCCCCCACCTGAGATATCCATCAATGTCAATGGCTGCTCACTTTCCCCAGTGTCACGTGCTCGCTGCCTGGGAGTAATCTTAGACTCTGATCTCTCTTTCAAGCCACACATCCAAGCCCTCTTCACCTCCTGCTGCCTCCAACTCAAAAATATTTCCCGGATCCATACATTCCTTACCCAAGAAGCTTGCAAAAACCCTAGTACATGCCCTTATTATTTCCCGCCTGGATTATTGCAGCCTCCTGCTCTGTGGCTTCCCTTCTAACAGTCTCACACCCCTTCATATCTATTCTAAACTATGCTGCCCGGCTCATCCACCTGTCCCCCCGCTACTCCCCGACCTCTCCTCTCTGCCAATCCCTTCACTGGCTTCCCATTGCCAACGACTCCAGTTCAAAACACTAACCATGACATACAAAGCCATCCACAACCTGTTTCCTCCCTACATCTCTGACCTAGTCTCCCGATACTTACCTGCACGTAGCCTTCGATCCTCACAAGATCTCCTTCTCTACTCCCCTCTCATCTCCTCTTCCCACCATCGCATCCAAGATTTCTCCCGTGCCTCCCCCATACTCTGGAATGCTCTGTCTCAACACATCAGACTCTCACCTACCTTGACAAGCTTCAAAAGGAACCTGAAGACCCACCTCTTCCGACAAGCCTACAACCTGCCATAACCCTCAGTCTGATACAGCTCAGTCTGATACAGCGCCGCACAATCAACTCTACCTTAACTTACTGTATCCTCACCTATCCCTTGTAGACTGTGAGCCCTCGCGGGTAGGGACCTCTATCCTCCTGTACCTGTCTGTGCCTTGTATTGTTTATGATTATTGTACTTGTCCCTATTATGTACACCGCTTTCACATGTAAAGCGCAATGGAATTGATGGCGTTATAATAATAAATAATAATTATTATTATTATTATTATTATTATTATTATTATTTCCTGAAACAAGTGCCAACACTGTTGGCCATGACTGTATATAACTTCAAAACCACATGAGACTTTATAATATTGCACCCTTTAGTGCCTTTCATGTAGATCTTATTGTCTAGCTTTGTATTAATTAACTGAATAAATAAATAGGAAAATGATGTGAGGTCCAGCAAAGGTAAAGCAGACAGCTGAGCTGATATTATAAAGCTGGGAAGTTTAAAGGTTATTGAGCTCTTCCCAGAACAAAAATACCAGTTTACAGCTGCCCTAGAAGTAGAGCATCATTCATGAGATGCTCCAAATATGGCATTTAGCCTCAACTCTTCTCGATGCCCTGGTTCTTGGGCAATTTAGGTAATGGTGCTTGGGGTTGATGGAAGCTGTGAAGTGTCCAAGATGACAGCTGAAATCAAGCCCTGTTGCTAGTAATGGACAGGTGTCTATCAGACACATTACTAGCCAAGTATTAAAAAAGGAAAAACACACACAAGCATGCTTTAGTGAAATAAACACTCCCCGACTCTTTCTGTCATTCACAACTATTTAAAGAAAAGTAAAAATCCCAACCAATTCCAACATAGTCCACCAAATCTGACTTAGTTCAGCAAATCCAATGAATAAAGTCTATGGATCCTCATTCTGACACTTCATAGACTTAGCCAACAGCCACTCCCTTTTCACACTGTGCTGTGTGTGACTTTGACTCTAGACTGAATAGGTAACAGATAGATGGCTAGATAAGAGATAGATAAATATATAGACAGATAATAGGTAGATAGATAAATAGATATAAGGATAAATAGATGATAAATTTATAATAGATACATAGATAAATAGATAGAAAGAAAGACAGCACATTATTCTCACCTATGCAGAAGCCTTTTCCTTCCTGGGGTTTTAGGAGAGTACAGGAGACTGAGGCAGGAGGCAGGTGGGTCTTGTAGACACTGGGAGTGGCTTCAGGGGCGGGTCTGGCAGGCACTGGGTGTGGCTTCAGTTGTGACATTTGGACCAGTCTCTGCAAAACAGAGAAGCACTAGTCGGGGTGTGAGCAGCTTTTTCAGAATCAGGAGAGAGCTGGTCACATGTCTAAGGGGTACTTCTCACATAGCGAAATCGCTAGCGAGATCGCTGCTGAGTCACGTTTTTTGTGACGCAGCAGTGACCTCATTAGCGATCTCACTGTGTGTGACACTGAGCAGCGATCTGGCCCCTGCCATGAGATCGCTGCTCGATGCACACACTGCTTGTTCATTTTTTTATTGTTGCTCTCCCGCTGTTAAGCACACATCGCTGTGTGTGACAGCGAGAGAGCAACAATCTAAATGTGCAGGGAGCAGGGAGCCGGCGTCTGACAGCCTGCGGTAAGTTGTAACCAAGGTAAACATCAGGTAACCAAGGTGGTTACCCGATATTTACCTTAGTTACTAGCGTCCGCCGCTCTCACGCTGCCAGTGCCGGCTCCCTGCTCCCTGCACACATAGCCGGATTACACATCGGGTAAATAAGAAAAGGTTTGCTTATTAACCCGATGCGTACTGTGGCTACGAGTGCAGGGAGCCAGCACTAAGCGGTGTGCGCTGGTAACCAAGGTAAATATTGGGTAACAATACCCGATGTTTACCGTGGTTACCAGTGTCCGTAGCTTCCAGACGCCGGCTCCCTGCAAGCGCAGCATCACTTCCACGTCGCTGCTGGCTGGGGGCTGGTCACTGGTGAGCTCTTCCTGTTTGACAGCTCACCAGCGACCATGTAGCGACGCACAAGCAATCCTGACCAGGTCAGATTACTGGTGGGATCGCTGCTGCGTCGCTAAAGTGGGACGGTACCCTAAGTTTGGTAGCAATCAACAGTGCAGAATGCTGACAGGGAGTATATTACAAACTGTCATCATCCTACAGCCTACATACACACACAAATTATAGAGAAAGCCCGGCAACCCCTTTAACATTTTTTAACTTACAGTAGATCCCCCATACTGTCAGTTTGCACTTTCACTAGACAGAAGGGGACACTGTAATAGTCACAATAAATTATTAGTATTTAATTATTAATATATTGGTTAATTGATTAATAATAATTAATATAATATTAGAATGTATTACACAATTGATAGAAAATTCAAGCTATAACTCTCCCCCTGTAATGTAGACAAACCATATACATGTAATAGTAAGATAGATCTCTTTGCTCAGGTGGCTAATCATTAACAAGTTAAATCAATATTCTCACATACAAAAGTATTTCTGGTAATCAGTGGTGAGATGTGTGTCATTATTGATCAGTTTAGTGACTGCTCAATTACACTGTGCTACATATTTTTAAAGGTTTTCAGGTTCAGTTATGAAAGGAGCCATTTCTTAATGATTTTCACCTCCTGAAATCAAGTCTGAAAATATGAAAATTGTTAGTTAGCTTTTGGCTCTATGATATCAAAGAGTTTTCCTTCTACTACTACATATAATTAATGTATAACTGTTTTAAAAAATTGTTTAAAAGAACTGAGAGTCCTCAGTGGTTGATACCTTTTAATGGCTAACTGAAAAGATGGTAATAATTGCAAGCTATCGAGACTACTCAGGTCTCTTCATCAGGCATGGTATAACACAAAATCTGAAGAGTCACATATTTATACACAACAGGACATAGAATAGTGCAGTCTTTTTTTACTTTACTATTCTATGTCCTGTTGTGTATAAATTCAGCGATGTTGCTAGCGATGTTGCTGTGTGTGACATCCAGCAACAACCTGGCCCCTGCTGTGAGGTCGCTGGTTGTTGCTGAATGTCCTGGGCCATTTTTTAGTTGTTGCTCTCCCACTGTGAAGCACACATCGCTGTGTGTGACAGCGACAGAACAACAACTAAATGTGCAGACAGCAGGAGCCGGCTTCTGCGGACGCTGGTAACCACGGTAAACATTGGGTAACCAAGAAGCCCTTACCTTGGTTACCCGATATTTAATTTACCTTCGTTACCAGCATCTGCCGCTCTCAGCTGTCAGTGCCGGCTCCCTGCTCTCTGCACACGTAGCCACAGTACACATCGGGTAATTAACCCGATGTGTACTGTGGCTATGTGTGCAGGCAGCAGGGAGCTGGCACTGGCAGTGTGAGAGTGGCAGACGCTGATAACGAAGGTAAATATCGGGTAACCAAGGTAAGGGCTTCTTGGTTACCCGATGTTTACCGTGGTTACCAGCGTCCGCAAAAGCCGTCTCCTGCTGCCTGCACACGTAGCAGAGTACACATCGGGTAATTAACCCGATGTGTACTGTGGCTAGGTGTGCAAGGAGCCAGCGCTAAGCGGTGTGCGCTGGTAACCAAGGTAAATATCGGGTCGGTTACCCGATATTTACCTTAGTTACCAACCGCTGCATCGCTTCCACGCGGCGCTGGGGGCTGGTCACTGGTTGCTGGTGATATCTGCCTGTGAGACAGCTCACCAGCAACTCATGTATCGATGCTCCAGCGATCCCTGCCAGGTCAGGTTGCTGGTGGGATCACTGGAGCGTCGCTTAGTGTGACATCTCACCAGCAACCTCCTAGCAACTTGTATCATTGTTGGGATCGCTGGTAAGTTGTTTAGTGTGACTGGGCCTTTACTCTTAGCAGATCCAAATCTCTAACAAAATTGTTCAGTTCACTTTGTGATAATATGTGATTCAGTTGAGGTTCTTGACCGAAAGTCTATGTTGTGACTCGTGCGATGAAGATTCCTCATGATACCAATTGCTCTCTTCTTCCTCACTTGACACAATTTAAAATCTTTCTGGTTCTTTTGGAATCTGCAGTTCTTCTATATGTGGTACTGGGTGTAGTGGTACATGGAATGTTTGAATACTGTAAAGTCCACTTCTCCTTCCTTGAAACTCCTTTCCTAATGTTGGTCAGCATGCAGAAACAGCAATTAGTACTGGGATGAGTTGGCTCTCACCAGATCATTGGGATGGCTAATATTCAGATCATTGGGACTGGTTAAGATGTGATGCACATCTATTGCAGCATATGTGTGGAGTGCAGCTCTTGTCCTGACCTCCTATTCTGCACCCAAAATACAGGTTGTAGACTTTCGTTATCATGGTAGTTAAGTTTCACCTTTGTGACTTCTCCGCATATGTAGCAAAAAACTATACACTTCGTTAATGCAAGAACGAGACATATCTGAAAAACATATAGAAACATGGCAATATGCTAAAAAACTATGCTAGGAAATCTTTAAACTGTATACCTCACACAGAGAACATTTATAAAAGTAGGTAATGCAACTGTAGTTAGGATTAAGTCATCGGCGCTGTTTTTTTTATTGGTCACCCAAAGATAATAGCATACTGTTGGCTTAATACTAAGGGTGGCTTTACATGCTACGACATGGCTAAAGCGATCTCGTTGGGGTCACGGAATTTGTAGCGCACATCCGGCCGCGGTAGCGATGTCGTTGTGTGTGACACCTATTAGCGATTTTGAATCATTGCAAAAATGTTCAAAATCGCTAATCGGTGACATGCCCCCCTATTCCCAATTATCGTTGCTGCTGCAGTAACGATGTTGTTCCTCATTCCTGCGGCAGCACACATCGCTACGTGTGACACCGCAGGAACGAGGAACCGTACCTGCGTCCCGCCAGCAATGAGGAAGGAAGAAGGTGAGCGGGATGTTCGTCCCGCTCATCTCCGCCCCTTCGCTTTAATTGGGCGGTCACTTAGTGACATCGCTGTAACGCCGAACGAACCATCCCCTTAGAAAGGAGGCGGTTCGCTGGTTACAGCGACATCGCTAGGCAGGTATGTGCGTGTGACGCTGCCGTAGCGATAATGTTCGCTACGTCAGCGATCACCACATATCGGCCATACGTTGGGGGCGGGTGCTATCGCACTCGACATCGCCAGCATCGGCTAGCGATGTCGCAGCATGTAAAGCACCCCTAAGTAGAAGATGTAATAGACTAACTACTAACTATGCAATAATAACATTTTTCTATACGTCTGTATGAAAGGTGTCATGAGTAATTACAACCTTTTCTGGATCTTCAAAATTAGAGCCAATCAGAAAATGGAAGGTTCATATTTGCTTTCAGGACCACATATTAGTTGTGTTCTACCGTTTTTGTCTCTGAACCAGTTTGGCTGTAGAACAGTGTTATGTAACCTTCTAGTACAATTAAAAAAGCACTCATTTGTAGCTTATACTGCACTTAACAAAAAGTAAATTGAGATTATGAAAGTCTCCCATACTTGGTTGCCTAAGTTATTTTTGTCCATTAAAGCACCAGCTGGGTTATTTTTCAGAGCTGGAGTAGTGCTTCAAATCTAAGTTTCCTGCTCTGTTATACATACTCTATATAAAGTGAAAGCTGCACACCAAATTCAGAGAAATATGAATAAGCATAAATGCTCTATAATACTTAAAGAAATGAAAAACACAATTAGCCATATGAAAAATTGAAAAATGTGACATTGCATGACTGGTGAGGATTATTTAAAAAAAAAAAAAAAAAGAAGAGACATTTAGCTAATGTCTTGATCAATTCATTACTGCCCGATACCCACTTCATGGTAATCTCTTATTTACTGTGTCCCTAACCAAATGTTACCTCTATATGCGGTTAAAACCTGCTTATGTGTATGGGCCTCTAACCAAATGTTACCTCTATGTGTGGTTAAAGCCTGCTTGTGTATGGGAAGCCAGGGACCTGGCTATATAGGAAATTAAATAAACATGGCTAAAGGGCGTAACTGGGTTCTCGCACAGAAAAAACTGCATAACAATCAAAATGACTGCTGGAACACCATTGTAAATGTGAACAAGGTGCTAGCTAAAAAATAGACAATTTATATCAAGAAAAAGCTGCACACCAAATTAAGAGAAATATGAATCAGCATAACTGCTCTATAATACATAAAGAAATGAAAAACACAATTAGCCAAAGGAAAATTTGGCTAGTTTAGGGACTTTGGTTAGGGACCCGATTTATAAGAGAGGACGTGAAGTGGTTATCGGGCAGTAATGAATTGATCAACACATTAGCTAAATATCTCTTTTTTTCAAATAATCCTCAGCAGTCATGCAATGTCACATTTTTCAATTTTTCATATGGCTAATTGTGTTTTTCATTTCTTTATGTATTATAGAGCAGTTATGCTGATTCATATTTCTCTGAATTTGGTGTGCAGCTTTCACTTCATATAGAGTGTGTATTTTTTAGCTAGCACCCTGTTCACATTTGCAATGGTGTTCCAGCAGTCATTTTGATTGAAAGGATATGTGCACACGCTGCGGATTTACCGCAGATTTTACCACGGATTTGCAGCGGATTTGGTACAGAAAATATTTCTAACATTTCTGCAGTCATTCCCCAGCAAAACCTATGGGTATAAAGAAATGCTGTATGCACGCTGCCTTTTTTATACCTGTGGATTTACATGCGGAATTTCCGCTCTGGAATTAATGTGCATGTCACTTCTTTTCTGCAGGTACCGGCGTTTTTTGCCATAGATAATGGTAAAAACCTGCAGGGACGAACCTGCTGAAATACTATGGCAAATCCGCGGCAAAACCGCACCAAACCGCGGCAAAACTGCAGCAAAACCGCATGCGGTTTTGGTGCTGTTTTTTATCCCAGGTGCGGGATTCTTTCAGAGGGTCCGGTTTTTCCTTAAGAAAAAGTCAGTTTCTAGTGCGCACATGGCCTTATGCAGTTTTTTCTGTCTGAGAACCCAGTCCCACCTTTTAGCCATGTTTATTCAATTGCCTATATAGCCAGGTCCCTGGCTTCCCACACACAAGCAGGTTTTAACCACACATAGAGGTAACATTTAGTTAGGGACTCAATAAATAAGAGATTACCGTGAAGTGGTTATCGGGCAGTAATGAATTGATCAATACATTAGCTAAATATCTCTTTTTTTCCAATGATCCTAAGCAGTCATGCAATGTCACATTTTTCAATTTTTTCAATTTTTCATATGGCTAATTGTGTTTTTCATTTCTTTATGTATTATAGAGCAGTTATGTTTATTCATATTTCTCTGAATTTGGTGTGCAGCTTTCACTTTATATAGATTGTGTATTTTTTGGCTAGCAACCTGCTCACATCTGCAATGGTGTTCCAGCAGTCTTTTTGACTGTTATACATACTGGCTGCCATCTTTACCTTTTGTTGGCACCGCTCCACTCCAGTGGATTAGCCGGACTGATATGACATCATCTGGACATCATGCCACAATGAAGGTAAGAGATTTGTGAGCCTCCCTTGCAGCAGCTAGAGTCTACTGACCTGGCCGATGGACTGAAGTCCCGTAAATCGATCTGCCAATATCTAATATTCACAAATACCATATTTGTTACAATTCCTCCAAATTAAGTTTGCAGAAAAACTTGTACTTGTAACTAAAAGAAAATCCCATTTCAATGTATAGAACTGATTCCTAGTTTCAAAATTTTCTGAAGCTCATCTTCCTCATGATGACATACCCTTACTAGAGTTGAGTGCGGTTCGCGATTCTCCAGTTCTAGGCTCGAGTGATTTTGGGGCCTGTTCTAGATCGAACTAGAACTCGAGCTTTTTGCAAAAGCTCGATAGTTCTAGAAACGTTCGAGAACGGTTCTAGCAGCAAAAAAACAGCTAATTCCTAGCTGGCTTTCCGCTGTAATAGGTAAGTCACTCTGTGACTCACACTATTATGACATTTCAGTGTATAGTGTGCGGGAACAGCGCCTTCAGATCACTGCTCTTTGTATAATGGCCATTTTTTTTTTTTCCTTGTCTTCCTTCCCTAAGCGCGCGCGTCTTGTGGGGCGGGCCAGCATGTCAGCCAATCCCAGACACACACACAGCTAAGTGGACTTTGAGCCAGAGAAGCAACGGCATGTGTGATAGGATGTCCATGTCACATGTCCCTGCATTATAAAAACGAGTATCTGGCCGTCCGGACGCCATTATCTCTTCTGCGTCCTTGGTGTCAGACATCACTGGCGCAGCTCCGTCCTTTGTCCTATCGCCGATACTGCTGTATGCGCTCCATACACAGCGCTGGACAGCATAGGGATAGCACTTTCCATCAGTCCTTTTAAGGGCTCGTACTGGCAGGGTCAGAGCCATAGGTGACAGGTCCTGAAAACAGCGACAGCGTCTGTGTAGCAAAGGTCAGGGATTTCGTCGCTGCATTTCCCCATTAGGAGGGAATAGAAAGGCAGGCTTCCATTCCTCTACCCAGAGACCCACAACCCTGGCACTGTACTCTCCTGTCCTCTGCACACTCCAACTCATTATAACTAAGCCATTATACTAGCAAACACTGAGTGTACCTAGTGGCATCCTAAACGTGGCTATTGGACTTTGCTATAGTCCCACTAGTGCAAAGATATTTGCAGCACGTCTGCCTGCATTGCACACTCCAACTCATTATAACTAAGCCATTATACTAGCAAACACTCAGTGTACCTAGTGGTATCCTAAACGTGGCTATTGGACTTTGCTATAGTCCCATTAGTGCAAAGATATTTGCAGCACCTCTGCCTGCATTGCACACTCCAACTCATTATAACTAAGCCATTATACTAGCAAACACTCAGTGTACCTAGTGGCATCCTAAACGTGGCTATTGGACTTTTGTCTAGTCACACTAGTGCAAAGACATTTGCAGCACCTCTGCCTGCATTGCACACTCCAACTCATTATAACTAAGCCATTATACTAGCAAACACTCAGTGTACCTAGTGGCATCCTAAACGTGGCTATTGGACTTTTGTCTAGTCACACTAGTGCAAAGACATTTGCAGCACCTCTGCCTGCATTGCACACTCCAACTCATTATAACTAAGCCATTATACTAGCAAACACTCAGTGTACCTAGTGGCATCCTAAACGTGGCTATTGGACTTTTGTCTAGTCACACTAGTGCAAAGACATTTGCAGCACCTCTACCTGCATTGCACACTCCAACTTATTATAACTAAGCCATTAAACTAGCAAACACTCAGTGTACCTAGTGGCATCCTAAACGTGGCTATTGGACTTTTGTCTATTCACACTAGTGCAAAGACATTTGCAACACCTCTGCCTGCATTGCACACTCCAACTCATTATAACTAAGCCATTATACTAGCAAACACTCAGTGTACCTAGTGGCATCCTAAACGTGGCTATTGGACTTTTGTCTAGTCACACTAGTGCAAAGACATTTGCAGCACCTCTGCCTGCATTGCACACTCCAACTCATTATAACTAAGCCATTATACTAGCAAACACTCAGTGTACCTAGTGGCATCCTAAACGTGGCTATTGGACTTTTGTCTAGTCACACTAGTGCAAAGACATTTGCAGCACCTCTGCCTGCATTGCACACTCCAACTCATTATAACTAAGCCATTATACTAGCAAACACTCAGTGTACCTAGTGGCATCCTAAATGTGGCTATTGGACTTTTGTCTAGTCACACTAGTGCAAAGACATTTGCAGCACCTCTGCCTGCATTGCACACTCCAACTCATTATAACTAAGCCATTATACTAGCAAACACTCAGTGTACCTAGTGGCATCCTAAACGTGGCTATTGGACTTTTGTCTAGTCACACTAGTGCAAAGACATTTGCAGCACCTCTGCCTGCATTGCACACTCCAACTCATTATAACTAAGCCATTATACTAGCACACACTCAGTGTACCTAGTGGCATCCTAAACGTGGCTATTGGACTTTTGTCTAGTCACACTAGTGCAAAGACATTTGCAGCACCTCTGCCTGCATTGCACACTCCAACTCATTATAAGTAAGCCATTATACTAGCAAACACTCAGTGTACCTAGTGGCATCCTAAACGTGGCTATTGGACTTTTGTCTAGTCACACTAGTGCAAAGACATTTGCAGCACCTCTGCCTGCATTGCACACTCCAACTCATTATAACTAAGCCATTATACTAGCAAACACTCAGTGTACCTAGTGGCATCCTAAACGTGGCTATTGGACTTTTGTCTAGTCACACTAGTGCAAAGACATTTGCAGCACCTCTGCCTGCATTGCACACTCCAACTCATTATAACTAAGCCATTATACTAGCAAACACTCAGTGTACCTAGTGGCATCCTAAACGTGGCTATTGGACTTTTGTCTAGTCACACTAGTGCAAAGACATTTGCAGCACCTCTGCCTGCATTGCACACTCCAACTCATTATAACTAAGCCATTATACTAGCAAACACTCAGTGTACCTAGTGGCATCCTAAACGTGGCTATTGGACTTTTGTCTAGTCACACTAGTGCAAAGACATTTGCAGCACCTCTACCGGCATTGCACACTCCAACTTATTATAACTAAGCCATTAAACTAGCAAACACTCAGTGTACCTAGTGGCATCCTAAACGTGGCTATTGGACTTTTGTCTAGTCACACTAGTGCAAAGACATTTGCAACACCTCTGCCTGCATTGCACACTCCAACTCATTATAACTAAGCCATTATACTAGCAAACACTCAGTGTACGTAGTGGCATCCTAAACGTGGCTATTGGACTTTTGTCTAGTCACACTAGTGCAAAGACATTTGCAGCACCTCTGCCTGCATTGCACACTCCAACTCATTATAACTAAGCCATTATACTAGCAAACACTCAGTGTACCTAGTGGCATCCTAAACGTGGCTATTGGACTTTGCTATAGTCCCACTAGTGCAAAGATATTTGCAGCACCTCTGCCTGCATTGCACACTCCAACTCATTATAACTAAGCCATTATACTAGCAAACACTCAGTGTACCTAGTGGCATCCTAAACGTGGCTATTGGACTTTTGTCTAGTCACACTAGTGCAAAGACATTTGCAGCACCTCTACCTGCATTGCACACTCCAACTCATTATAACTAAGCCATTATACTAGCAAACACTCAGTGTACCTAGTGGCATCCTAAACGTGGCTATTGGACTTTTGTCTAGTCACACTAGTGCAAAGACATTTGCAGCACCTCTGCCTGCATTGCACACTCCAACTCATTATAACTAAGCCATTATACTAGCAAACACTCAGTGTACCTAGTGGCATCCTAAACGTGGCTATTGGACTTTTGTCTAGTCACACTAGTGCAAAGACATTTGCAGCACCTCTGCCTGCATTGCACACTCCAACTCATTATAACTAAGCCATTATACTAGCAAACACTCAGTGTACGTAGTGGCATCCTAAACGTGGCTATTGGACTTTGCTATAGTCCCACTAGTGCAAAGACATTTGCAGCACCTCTGCCTGCATTGCACACTCCAACTCATTATAACTAAGCCATTATACTAGCAAACACTCAGTGTACCTAGTGGCATCCTAAACGTGGCTATTGGACTTTTGTCTAGTCACACTAGTGCAAAGACATTTGCAGCACCTCTACCTGCATTGCACACTCCAACTTATTATAACTAAGCCATTAAACTAGCAAACACTCAGTGTACCTAGTGGCATCCTAAACGTGGCTATTGGACTTTTGTCTAGTCACACTAGTGCAAAGACATTTGCAACACCTCTGCCTGCATTGCACACTCCAACTCATTATAACTAAGCCATTATACTAGCAAACACTCAGTGTACCTAGTGGCATCCTAAACGTGGCTATTGGACTTTTGTCTAGTCACACTAGTGCAAAGACATTTGCAGCACACCTGTCTGCATTGCACACTCCAACTCATTATAACTAAGCCATTATACTAGCAAACACTCAGTGTACCTAGTGGCATCCTAAACGTGGCTATTGGACTTTTGTCTAGTCACACTAGTGCAAAGACATTTGCAGCACCTCTGCCTGCATTGCACACTCCAACTCATTATAACTAAGCCATTATACTAGCAAACACTCAGTGTACCTAGTGGCATCCTAAACGTGGCTATTGGACTTTTGTCTAGTCACACTAGTGCAAAGACATTTGCAGCACCTCTGCCTGCATTGCACACTCCAACTCATTATAACTAAGCCATTATACTAGCAAACACTCAGTGTACGTAGTGGCATCCTAAACGTGGCTATTGGACTTTGCTATAGTCCCACTAGTGCAAAGACATTTGCAGCACCTCTGCCTGCATTGCACACTCCAACTCATTATAACTAAGCCATTATACTAGCAAACACTCAGTGTACCTAGTGGCATCCTAAACGTGGCTATTGGACTTTTGTCTAGTCACACTAGTGCAAAGACATTTGCAGCACCTCTGCCTGCATTGCACTCTCCAACTCATTATAACTAAGCCATTATACTAGCAAACACTCAGTGTACCTAGTGGCATCCTAAACGTGGCTATTGGACTTTTGTCTAGTCACACTAGTGCAAAGACATTTGCAGCACCTCTGCCTGCATTGCACACTCCAACTCATTATAACTAAGCCATTATACTAGCACACACTCAGTGTACCTAGTGGCATCCTAAACGTGGCTATTGGACTTTTGTCTAGTCACACTAGTGCAAAGACATTTGCAGCACACCTGTCTGCATTGCACACTCCAACTCATTATAACTAAGCCATTATACTAGCAAACACTCAGTGTACCTAGTGGCATCCTAAACGTGGCTATTGGACTTTTGTCTAGTCACACTAGTGCAAAGACATTTGCAGCACCTCTGCCTGCATTGCACACTCCAACTCATTATAACTAAGCCATTATACTAGCAAACACTCAGTGTACCTAGTGGCATCCTAAACGTGGCTATTGGACTTTTGTCTAGTCACACTAGTGCAAAGACATTTGCAGCACCTCTGCCTGCATTGCACACTCCAACTCATTATAACTAAGCCATTATACTAGCAAACACTCAGTGTACGTAGTGGCATCCTAAACGTGGCTATTGGACTTTTGTCTAGTCACACTAGTGCAAAGACATTTGCAGCACACCTGCCTGCATTGCACACTCCAACTCATTATAACTAAGCCATTATACTAGCAAACACTCAGTGTACCTAGTGGCATCCTAAACGTGGCTATTGGACTTTTGTCTAGTCACACTAGTGCAAAGACATTTGCAGCACCTCTGCCTGCATTGCACTCTCCAACTCATTATAACTAAGCCATTATACTAGCAAACACTCAGTGTACCTAGTGGCATCCTAAACGTGGCTATTGGACTTTTGTCTAGTCACACTAGTGCAAAGACATTTGCAGCACCTCTGCCTGCATTGCACACTCCAACTCATTATAACTAAGCCATTATACTAGCACACACTCAGTGTACCTAGTGGCATCCTAAACGTGGCTATTGGACTTTTGTCTAGTCACACTAGTGCAAAGACATTTGCAGCACCTCTGCCTGCATTGCACACTCCAACTCATTATAAGTAAGCCATTATACTAGCAAACACTCAGTGTACCTAGTGGCATCCTAAACGTGGCTATTGGACTTTTGTCTAGTCACACTAGTGCAAAGACATTTGCAGCACCTCTGCCTGCATTGCACACTCCAACTCATTATAACTAAGCCATTATACTAGCAAACACTCAGTGTACCTAGTGGCATCCTAAACGTGGCTATTGGACTTTGCTATAGTCCCACTAGTGCAAAGATATTTGCAGCACCTCTGCCTGCATTGGACACTCCAACTCATTATAACTAAGCCATTATACTAGCAAACACTCAGTGTACCTAGTGGCATCCTAAACGTGGCTATTGGACTTTGCTATAGTCCCACTAGTGCATAGATATTTGCAGCACCTCTGCCTGCATTGCACACTCCAACTCATTATAACTAAGCCATTATACTAGCAAACACTCAGTGTACCTAGTGGCATCCTAAACGTGGCTATTGGATTTTTGTCTAGTCACACTAGTGCAAAGACATTTGCAGCACCTCTGCCTGCATTGCACTCTCCAACTCATTATAACTAAGCCATTATACTAGCAAACACTCAGTGTACCTAGTGGCATCCTAAACGTGGCTATTGGACTTTTGTCTAGTCACACTAGTGCAAAGACATTTGCAGCACGTCTACCTGCATTGCACACTCCAACTCATTATAACTAAGCCATTATACTAGCAAACACTCAGTGTACCTAGTGGCATCCTAAACGTGGCTATTGGACTTTTGTCTAGTCACACTAGTGCAAAGACATTTGCAGCACCTCTGCCTGCATTGCACACTCCAACTCATTATAACTAAGCCATTATACTAGCAAACACTCAGTGTACCTAGTGGCATCCTAAACGTGGCTATTGGACTTTTGTCTAGTCACACTAGTGCAAAGACATTTGCAGCACCTCTGCCTGCATTGCACACTCCAACTCATTATAACTAAGCCATTATACTAGCAAACACTCAGTGTACCTAGTGGCATCCTAAACGTGGCTATTGGACTTTTGTCTAGTCACACTAGTGCAAAGACATTTGCAGCACCTCTGCCTGCATTGCACACTCCAGCTCATTATAACTAAGCCATTATACTAGCAAACACTCAGTGTACGTAGTGGCATCCTAAACGTGGCTATTGGACTTTGCTATAGTCCCACTAGTGCAAAGACATTTGCAGCACCTCTGCCTGCATTGCACACTCCAACTCATTATAACTAAGCCATTATACTAGCAAACACTCAGTGTACCTAGTGGCATCCTAAACGTGGCTATTGGACTTTTGTCTAGTCACACTAGTGCAAAGACATTTGCAGCACCTCTACCTGCATTGCACACTCCAACTTATTATAACTAAGCCATTAAACTAGCAAACACTCAGTGTACCTAGTGGCATCCTAAACGTGGCTATTGGACTTTTGTCTAGTCACACTAGTGCAAAGACATTTGCAACACCTCTGCCTGCATTGCACACTCCAACTCATTATAACTAAGCCATTATACTAGCAAACACTCAGTGTACCTAGTGGCATCCTAAACGTGGCTATTGGACTTTTGTCTAGTCACACTAGTGCAAAGACATTTGCAGCACACCTGCCTGCATTGCACACTCCAACTCATTATAACTAAGCCATTATACTAGCAAACACTCAGTGTACCTAGTGGCATCCTAAACGTGGCTATTGGACTTTTGTCTAGTCACACTAGTGCAAAGACATTTGCAGCACCTCTGCCTGCATTGCACTCTCCAACTCATTATAACTAAGCCATTATACTAGCAAACACTCAGTGTACCTAGTGGCATCCTAAACGTGGCTATTGGACTTTTGTCTAGTCACACTAGTGCAAAGACATTTGCAGCACCTCTGCCTGCATTGCACACTCCAACTCATTATAACTAAGCCATTATACTAGCACACACTCAGTGTACCTAGTGGCATCCTAAACGTGGCTATTGGACTTTTGTCTAGTCACACTAGTGCAAAGACATTTGCAGCACCTCTGCCTGCATTGCACACTCCAACTCATTATAAGTAAGCCATTATACTAGCAAACACTCAGTGTACCTAGTGGCATCCTAAACGTGGCTATTGGACTTTTGTCTAGTCACACTAGTGCAAAGACATTTGCAGCACCTCTGCCTGCATTGCACACTCCAACTCATTATAACTAAGCCATTATACTAGCAAACACTCAGTGTACCTAGTGGCATCCTAAACGTGGCTATTGGACTTTGCTATAGTCCCACTAGTGCAAAGATATTTGCAGCACCTCTGCCTGCATTGCACACTCCAACTCATTATAACTAAGCCATTATACTAGCAAACACTCAGTGTACCTAGTGGCATCCTAAACGTGGCTATTGGACTTTGCTATAGTCCCACTAGTGCATAGATATTTGCAGCACCTCTGCCTGCATTGCACACTCCAACTCATTATAACTAAGCCATTATACTAGCAAACACTCAGTGTACCTAGTGGCATCCTAAACGTGGCTATTGGATTTTTGTCTAGTCACACTAGTGCAAAGACATTTGCAGCACCTCTGCCTGCATTGCACTCTCCAACTCATTATAACTAAGCCATTATACTAGCAAACACTCAGTGTACCTAGTGGCATCCTAAACGTGGCTATTGGACTTTTGTCTAGTCACACTAGTGCAAAGACATTTGCAGCACGTCTACCTGCATTGCACACTCCAACTCATTATAACTAAGCCATTATACTAGCAAACACTCAGTGTACCTAGTGGCATCCTAAACGTGGCTATTGGACTTTTGTCTAGTCACACTAGTGCAAAGACATTTGCAGCACCTCTGCCTGCATTGCACACTCCAACTCATTATAACTAAGCCATTATACTAGCAAACACTCAGTGTACCTAGTGGCATCCTAAACGTGGCTATTGGACTTTTGTCTAGTCACACTAGTGCAAAGACATTTGCAGCACCTCTGCCTGCATTGCACACTCCAACTCATTATAACTAAGCCATTATACTAGCAAACACTCAGTGTACCTAGTGGCATCCTAAACGTGGCTATTGGATTTTTGTCTAGTCACACTAGTGCAAAGACATTTGCAGCACCTCTGCCTGCATTGCACACTCCAACTCATTATAACTAAGCCATTATACTAGCAAACACTCAGTGTACCTAGTGGCATCCTAAACGTGGCTATTGGACTTTTGTCTAGTCACACTAGTGCAAAGACATTTGCAGCACCTCTGCCTGCATTGCACACTCCAGCTCATTATAACTAAGCCATTATACTAGCAAACACTCAGTGTACCTAGTGGCATTCTAAACGTGGCTATTGGATTTTTGTCTAGTCACACTAGTGCAAAGACATTTGCAGCACCTCTGCCTGCATTGCACACTCCATCTCATTATAACTAAGCCATTATACTAGCAAACACTCAGTGTACCTAGTGGCATCCTAAACGTGGCTATTGGACTTTTGTCTAGTCACACTAGTGCAAAGACATTTGCAGCACCTCTGCCTGCATTGCACACTCCAACTCATTATAACTAAGCCATTATACTAGCAAACACTCAGTGTACCTAGTGGCATCCTAAACGTGGCTATTGGACTTTTGTCTAGTCACACTAGTGCAAAGACATTTGCAGCACCTCTGCCTGATTGATGCTGCCAGTTTAAGGGCCGTAGTTGCATTGTCAGGGATATTTATTCTTTATTCTTCTGCTGTTAATAAAGCTAGACCACCGCTGCAATCTACACAACCTCTCAATTTTTACTACCACATTTTCAGTGCACAATCTTGTCGCAATCAACATGAGTGGCAAAATGACAGATGCTGGTGGAAAGGGGAAGAGGCGTGGTGGAAAAGGAAAAAAAGGGTTTGTCCGTGGGGAAGGTGGCAAAGCTCCATTATCATCTGCTGAAGACAGACCATCTACCAGCAAAAGTAAGATGTCTACTACTTACCGTGGACAATCCGATGTGCTCCCTTTTTTACGGACACGAACAACAGGAACAAAGGTAGATGATGGCCAAAAAAGGAAAATGCTTGAATGGATCTCAAGTGGTCCAACAAGTGCCCTCTCAGCCACTTCAAGTACTGCATCCAAAAAACACCAGTCCTCTGAGTTTTCATCCCAATCAAACTTGCTTTCTCCCAGCTCTGAAGTCTCCATCAGCCCTGCACAGTATAATGGAACTGAGATGGCTGAGTCTGCAGAGCTGTTCAGTCACACTATAGCCTGGGAATCAGAGGTCTGCTCCCAAGCTACAGTGAGTACAGAACAGGAAATGGTCTTCAGTGATGCCCAGAACCTTTGTGACTCTGATTCAGGCCATGAGGACCAAGTTTCTGAGCATAATGTTGACCCTTTGTCACAAACTGTAACACCTGTGGTTATAGACAATGAGGAACATACTGATGAAGATGAGACGGAGATACCCGATTGGGATGACAACTTAAATATTCGGTCAGGGCAAGAGGCTCGGTCTGAGGGGGAGGGGAGTGCAAACACAACAATTGATGATGAAGTTCTAGATCCCACCTACTGTCAACCCACAGTCAGGCACTCGAGGAGGTCAAAAGAGGTGGTGGAGGAGGATGCAACTGATGACGAAGTTACCTTGCGCCTTCCTGGACTCAGTCGGAGTAGTGGTAGCACGTCTACAACTGCATCCTCAGCCACCACTCTGCCTCTGAGCATTATTCGGGGTGGATCAACAGGTCGCATGGCCTCTAAGCCTTGCCTAGCCTGGCCCTTTTTTGACATAGAAAAAGATCGCCCCAATTATGTGATCTGTAAAATTTGTCATGGTTCTCTTAGTAGAGGTCAAAACCTCAGCAGTTTGACAACTTCTTCCATGAATCGTCACATGAATAAATATCAAATGGCCCGGTGGGAAGCTCACCGTGCTGCAATGCGGCCTAGCGGAGCGAACCATCCACCGCCTGCCCCTTCCAGTGCATCCGCGCGCTCGTCATCTTCTAGGACTGTGGGGACAGCTGTCACACCTTTTTTTCCACCCACAACTTCCACCACTGTAACCGCAACAGGCAGTTTGCTTGGTAGGTCGTCAGTTGGTTTGGAAGGGGAAACAAGTGAGTGTGTACAGCTCTCTCAGACAGCGATAGCACCAACGTTGGATGAAGGCAACATCATGTCTCCGCCTGCACTTTCCTCACAAACCTGCATTTTTCCAGGGGCACCCTACTCAACACCGTCTACACACAGCAGCCAGATCTCTGTCCCTCAGATGTGGTCAAATAAAAGGCCACTTCCTGCGACCCATGACAAAGCTAAGAGGTTGACTCTATCCCTCTGTAAGCTGTTGGCTACCGAAATGCTGCCTTTCCGCCTAGTGGACACACAGGATTTTAGAGACCTTATGTCTGTCGCTGTGCCCCAGTACCAGATGCCTAGTCGCCACTACTTCTCTAAGAAAGGTGTGCCCGCGCTACACCAGCATGTCGCACACAACATCACCGCTTCCTTGAGAAACTCTGTGTGTGAACGAATGAACAAAAAGATAAGGTGACAGATGGAAAATCAATGCAAGATAGAGGGCCACTCAAAATAGCAATGAATAAATATAGAGAACTGAGTTTTATATGGCCAAGCATAATTCCAGAAGGAAAATTAATAACTAGTACACCCATATAAATAAACAGGTATTTATTACAAAATTCCACATACAAAGCAGGGGTACTGTTAATAAAAAACAGATTATCAAATATAAGAGGTGAAGGGTTAAGGAACAATCAGAGATCACCCTTCCAAGGGCCCGGACAACGTTAATCAAGTATTCTGCATAGGTGAATGTACCGCACACCCCAAAGGGAAAAGTCACATTGTATGGCCTACCAATTATGTCTAGAGGCACAGGGAAAAGCCCATGGGTTGTGCAGGGGTTAGAGCAACAGCTTACCCATATCAGGTTCCTATGCAGTAGCCGTGTCCAGGGTCCAGTAAAGAGGGGGAGAAACGCCCCGACGCGTTTCGCTTAGTTGCTTCCTCGGGGGGCGGTGTGACCCTATCTGGTGTATCCCATCTATTTATATTCATCATGATTGTTTGCAGACCGCCGCCGTCTGATTGCCGCATGCGCCGTGACTGTGCCTGCCACGCGCGCGTCACTTCCGGGTCTCCCGGCGGAAGTGACGTTCACAAGGGGAACGTCACTTCCTGCCGATCGGAGCTCCTCAGTGCGCGCGCGCATGCAAGGCAGCACAGGGCATGCGAAGCGCGCGCGGCCATCTTGAGTGAGGGTAGGAGCCCTTTTATGAATACCGATGTTATTTGCCCGGAGTGGGGGGAGATATAGCGTCATCGTCAGGACGTATCAAGTCAGGGCGGCCACCCTTAGGATGCTGATAACATCCCAGTATAAAAATCGGCACATGTCCAAAGTTACAGACGGGGGGGGGTGGGGGCGTGAAGGAGAGATAAGTCACGTCATAGTCAGGTAAAAATAGGAGGGAGGATGCAAATATGTTAATCACAATACCACCATGGTACCCACAGTGGGAAAGGAAGCTAGTAGGAATACTATATAGAGGAAAGGGAGAATCATCCGGATCAACCGCACATCCCGACCCATATAAAAAGTAACATATGGACATACACCTTGTCCACAATTAGAGCCGAGGCACGAGCACAAAATCTAGGGTATCATACCAAGTGGTCCGGGATCATGTGAATCACATGTAAATATAATAATCATTACTGATCCCAGGTCACAATGCACATCCACCCTCATGTGCCGGTACCGCAGCAGAAAAAAACCACACACATGGATCAGGGACATGAGAGCAGACCCGAAAGAGACCACCAGATCAATAGACATTCATAGAAAGAATATTTTATCGTCATACAAAAAAAGGGGGTCAACTAGACCATACACTCCATGTGGTAAATATATCATACCGCATACTCCACACAATCAATAATTGACATAAAACATGACAGATATCCCCAATGTAATATCCACAGAACAAAAAATAATAAGGAGTTAGTTATTTGCTTATTAGTACTATCATTTTCAACAGATACAATTATGAATCACTGCAAATATACATATAAGATGGTCCAGGCATGGGTGTTCATTGCCAAAGGTGAAAATCCATGAACTTGGCCGCAGATGGTATGAAGAGGATGAAGCTTAATATCTCCACATCATATGATCCAATGTGGCAGGGCAATCAGCGCATGTGGATACATGGGAAATAGCTTTATGGGTCACATCTCGGAAAAAAGAGAAGAAAGGAAAAAAGAAGGGAATTAAAATCACAATAAAATTAAAAACAGCGGGACACAGAAAAAGAGTGACCCGCCACCAGAGAGACCTGTTGCAATTCTACAAAAATGAGGAAAAACTCATTTTCTCATTCAAACCGGATGGTGATAGGGTGCCCAAACGCACTATCCAGCTACATTCCCGTTGGGACAACATCTTGGTGTAGTCACCGCCTCTGGTCCCCAGATGAACGACATCAATGCCCCTGACTCTGAACTCTTTGGGATTGCACCCATGTTCCAATTTATGGTGTCGGGGCAGAGTCTTCATCTGGGGATCCTCGAGACTGATGTCCACCGCAGCCAAGATGCCCCTCACATGCTCACGTGTACGGAACCTCAGTTCACGTGTGGTGAGACCCACATAGATCTTGCCGCAACCACATGTGGCATAATATATAACATTGCTTGTCCGGCAAGTAATATGATGTTGTATTGTAAATTCAGTATTGCCGTCGGCTGAAGAAAAAGAAAATGCCCTCACCATATTACGACAAGCAATGCAAGAGCCACATGGGAAGAATCCCTTCACAGGTTCCCCCCCACCAAAAATACGAGGTATACTGGCCACATAGTGGCTCTGAACCAACTTATCGCGCAAGTTGGGTGCACGTCTGGAAGTCACCAAGGGAGTAGGTGGTAAATAATCCCCAATGGATGGATCCATTTTCAGGACACCCCAATGACGTCTAAGTATTGTACACATCTCCTGCCAACGATCATTAAAAGTAGAAATGAAACGTACGGGCGGAAAAGACTCCTCCCTTTGTTTAAGTTTAGGCACCAGAAGGTCGGTGCGTATTGCCTGTCGTGCACGTCCAAAACCACGGCGCACACTCCTCCCACTATAACCTCTAGATGTAAATCTCTCCCGGAGGTCCTGGGCCTGCTCCTTAAAAAGGGCATCAGTTGAGCAAACCCTTTTTGCCCTCAAATATTGCCCAACCGGGATTGCAGAGATCGTGGAGGGAGTGTGCGCCGAGGACGCATGCAGGAGGCTATTAACAGATGTTTCCTTACGACATATGGTTGTCTGGATTGAGCAGTCAGGATGCACCATGATACGAATATCCAAAAAATCTATAATTTGTTTATCACAATTATAAGTAAGTTTAATGTTAAAATCATTAGAATTTAAAGCATGAATAAATAATGAAAAATCAGAAAAAGTGCCCTTCCAAAAAATCAAAATATCATCAATATAACGGAGCCAGCACTGCGCCTGGGACACGGCGGACACGCCCTCGCCGAAAACCTCCCTCTCCCAATACCCCAGAAAGAGGTTTGCGTACGGATACACCAGATAGGGTCACACCGCCCCCCGAGGAAGCAACTAAGCGAAACGCGTCGGGGCGTTTCTCCCCCTCTTTACTGGACCCTGGACACGGCTACTGCATAGGAACCTGATATGGGTAAGCTGTTGCTCTAACCCCTGCACAACCCATGGGCTTTTCCCTGTGCCTCTAGACATAATTGGTAGGCCATACAATGTGACTTTTCCCTTTGGGGTGTGCGGTACATTCACCTATGCAGAATACTTGATTAACGTTGTCCGGGCCCTTGGAAGGGTGATCTCTGATTGTTCCTTAACCCTTCACCTCTTATATTTGATAATCTGTTTTTTATTAACAGTACCCCTGCTTTGTATGTGGAATTTTGTAATAAATACCTGTTTATTTATATGGGTGTACTAGTTATTAATTTTCCTTCTGGAATTATGCTTGGCCATATAAAACTCAGTTCTCTATATTTATTCTGTGTGTGAACGGGTGCATTTCACCACCGATACTTGGACCAGTAAGCATGGACAGGGACGTTACATGTCGCTGACTGGGCACTGGGTAACTATGGTGATAGATGGTGAAGGGTCTGCTGCCCAAGTCTTGCCGTCCCCACGACTTGTGTGTCAATCCTCTGTCTGTCCAAGTTCCGCCACTGCTTCTGCATCCTCCACCTCATCTGGGTCCTCCACCTCCGCCCCAAGCCTGCCTAGTCAGGCCACCAGCGTTCTCACTGCGCAGAAGGAATCACGCACCCCTCATTACTATGCTGGCAGCAGAGCGCAACGGCATCAGGCGGTCTTTAGCTTGACATGTCTTGGGAATAAGAGTCACACAGCTGAGGAGTTGTGGTCAGCTCTGCGGTCCGAGTTTAATAAATGGTTGTCTCCGCTCAACCTGCAGCCTGGTAAGGCCGTGTGCGACAATGCTGCAAACCTGGATGCGGCCCTTCGCCTGGGCAAGGTGACACACGTACCTTGTATGGCTCACGTGTTGAACCTTGTCGTCCAGCAATTTTTAACACACTATCCCGGCCTAGATGGCCTTCTGAACAGGGCACGAAAACTGTCTGCTCACTTCCGCCGTTCAAGTGCCGCAGCTGAGCGACTTGCATCGCTCCAGAAGTCTTTCGGCCTGCCGGTTCATCGCCTGAAATGCGATGTGGCGACACGCTGGAATTCAACCCTCCATATGTTACAGCGACTGTGGCAGCACCGCCGAGCCCTGGTGCAATACGTCATGACGTATAGCCTGGGCCAACGAGATGCAGAGGTGGGTCAGATCACCCTGATGGAGTGGTCTCAGATCAAGGACCTATGCACCCTTCTGCACAGTTTCGACATGGCGACGAATATGTTTAGCGCTGACAATGCCATTATCAGCATGACAATTCCAGTCATTTACATGCTGGAGCACACGCTAAACACTATTCGGAGTCAGGGGGTGGGACAACAGGAAGGGGATGAACTACAGGAGGATTCATATGCGCAAGACACAACAACATCACCAAGGTCCAGACGTTCATCATCACCAAGGCGCCAGGCATGGGACCATGGGGGACAGGGATCAACAAGGGCGCATAGTAGCAGGCTAAATGTTGAGGAAGGTGCAGGAGAACATGAAGAAATGGAGGACGAACTGTCCATGGACATGGAAGACTCAGCGGATGAGGGAGACCTTGGTCAAATTTCAGTTGAAAGAGGTTGGGGGGAGATGTCAGAGGAAGAAAGAACGGTTAGCACCTCTATGCCACAAACACAGCGTGGACTTGGTCCGCATGGCTGCGCAAGACACATGAGTGCCTTCTTGTTGCACTACCTCCAACATGACCCTCGTATTGTCAAAATTAGAAGTGATGATGACTACTGGCTTGCCACACTATTAGATCCCCGGTACAAGTCCAAATTTTGTGACATAATTCCAGCCATAGAAAGGGACGCACGTATGCAGGAGTATCAGCAGAAGCTGTTACTCGATCTTAGCTCGGCTTTTCCACCAAACAACCGTGCAGGTGCAGGGAGTGATTCTCCCAGTTGTAACTTGCCAAAGATGGGACGGTCTCGTCATCTTCAACAGTCTACCCGTACCAGTAGGACCGTATCTGGTGCTGGTAACAGCAATTTTATGGAATCTTTTCATAATTTTTTTAGACCCTCCTTTGCAAGGCCACCAGAGACAACAAGTCTGACACATAGTCAACGGCTGGAGAGGATGATACAGGAGTATCTCCAAATGAACATCGATGCCATGACTTTGCAAATGGAGCCTTGCTCCTTTTGGGCTTCAAATCTAGAAAAATGGCCAGAGCTCTCCAGTTACGCCTTGGAGATTTTGTCGTGTCCAGCTGCCAGCGTTGTCTCTGAACGTGTCTTCAGTGCTGCTGGGTGTGTGCTGACAGATAAGCGCACGCGTCTGTCCAGTGACAATGTGGACAGACTGACGTTCATCAAAATGAACAAGTCATGGATCCACAAGGAATTTACTACCCCTGTGTCATCCTGGGGAGAGTAAATGCTTGTGGATTTGGAATGTGCTTGATGCAAATCAAAACATCCTGTTTGCAACTAGGGCACAACTGCTGCCACTGATGGGGTGTCTGTGTGGCCCAATTTTTTGAAAAAAGGGAGACTCCGCTTAGAGTAACCCTTGCTTACATTGTTTTTAAAAAGAGCCAAGATGAACAAGTCATGGTTCAGCAAAGACTTTATCTACATAGTCCAGAGTCATCCTGGGGACGGTTAATTATGGCGTATTTTTGAATGTGCTTGATGCAAATCTAGCTGTGAAGTGTACAACTGGGGCACAAGTGCTGCCACTGAAGGGGTGGGTGTGTGTGGGGCCCAATTTTTTGATCAAAGGGAGACTCCGCTTGGAGTAACCCTTGCTTACATTGTTTTTTAAAAGAAGCCAAGATGAACAGAGCTGGGATCATGAAAGACTTTGCTACCTACCCTGGTGTCATCCTGGGGACGGTTAATTATGGCGTATTTTTGAATGTGCTTGATGCAAATCTAGCTGTGAAGTGTACAACTGGGGCACAACTGTTGCCACTGAAGGGGTGGGTGTGTGTGGGGCCCAATTTTTTTAAAAAAGGGAGACTCCGCTTGGAGTAACCCTTGCTTACATTGTTTTTTAAAAGAAGCCAAGATGAACAGAGCTGGGATCATGAAAGACTTTGCTACCTACCCTGGTGTCATCCTGGGGACGGTTAATTATGGCGTATTTTTGAATGTGCTTGATGCAAATCTAGCTGTGAAGTGTACAACTGGGGCACAAGTGCTGCCACTGAAGGGGTGGGTGTGTGTGGGGCCCAATTTTTGGAAAAAAGGGAGACTCCGCTTAGAGTAACCCTTGCTTACATTGTTTTTAAAAAGAGCCAAGATGAACAAGTCATGGTTCAGCAAAGACTTTATCTACATAGTCCAGAGTCATCCTGGGGACGGTTAATTATGGCGTATTTTTGAATGTGCTTGATGCAAATCTAGCTGTGAAGTGTACAACTGGGGCACAAGTGCTGCCACTGAAGGGGTGGGTGTGTGTGGGGCCCAATTTTTGGAAAAAAGGGAGACTCCGCTTAGAGTAACCCTTGCTTACATTGTTTTTAAAAAGAGCCAAGATGAACAAGTCATGGTTCAGCAAAGACTTTATCTACATAGTCCAGAGTCATCCTGGGGACGGTTAATTATGGCGTATTTTTGAATGTGCTTGATGCAAATCTAGCTTTGAAGTGTACAACTGGGGCACAAGTTCTGCCACTGAAGGGGTGGGTGTGTGTGGGGCCCAATTTTTGGAAAAAAGGGAGACTCCGCTTGGAGTAACCCTTGCTTGCTGTGTTTTTTAAAAGGAGCCAAGATGAACAGAGCTGGGATCAGGAAAGACTTTGCTACCTACCCTGGTGTCATCCTGGGGACGGTTAATTATGGCGTATTTTTTAATGTGCTTGATGCAAACCTAGCTGTGAAGTGTACATCTGGGGCACAACTGCTGCCACTGAAGGGGTGGGTGTGTGTGGGGCCCAATTTTTTGAAAAAAGGGAGACTCCGCTTGGAGTAACCCTTGCTTACATTGTTTTTAAAAAGAGCCAAGATGAACAAGTCATGGTTCAGCAAAGACTTTATCTACCTACTCCAGAGTCATCCTGGGGACGGTTAATTATGGCGTATTTTTGAATGTGCTTGATGCAAATCTAGCTGTGAAGTGTACAACTGGGGCACAACTGCTGCCACTGAAGGGGTGGGTGTGTGTGGGGCCCAATTTTTGGAAAAAAGGGAGACTCCACTTGGAGTAACCCTTGCTTGCTGTGTTTTTTAAAAGGAGCCAAGATGAAAAGAGCTGGGATCAGGAAAGACTTTGCTACCTACCCTGGTGTCATCCTGGGGACGGTTAATTATGGCGTATTTTTAAATGTGCTTGATGCAAATCTAGCTGTGAAGTGTACAACTGGGGCACAACTGCTGCCACTGAAGGGGTGGGTGTGTGTGGGGCCCAATTTTTGGAAAAAAGGGAGACTCCGCTTGGAGTAACCCTTGCTTGCTGTGTTTTTTAAAAAAAGCCAAGATGAACAGAGCTGGGATCAGGAAAGACTTTGCTACCTACCCTGCTGTCATCCTGGGGACGGTTAATTATGGCGTATTTTTGAATGTGCTTGATGCAAATCTAGCTGTGAAATGTACAACTGGGGCACAACTGCTGCCACTGAAGGGGTGGGTGTGTGTGGGGCCCAATTTTTTGAAAAAAGGGAGACTCCGCTTGGAGTAACCCTTGCTTACATTGTTTTTAAAAAGAGCCAAGATGAACAAGTCATGGTTCAGCAAAGACTTTATCTACCTACTCCAGAGTCATCCTGGGGACGGTTAATTATGGCGTATTTTTGAATGTGCTTGATGCAAATCTAGCTGTGAAGTGTACAACTGGGGCACAACTGCTGCCACTGAAGGGGTGGGTGTGTGTGGGGCACAATGTTTTGAAAAAAGGGAGACTCCGCTTGGAGTAACCTTTGCTTGCTGTGTTTTTTAAAAGGAGCCAAGATGAACAGAGCTGGGATCAGGAAAGACTTTGCTACCTACCCTGGTGTCATCCTGGGGACGGTTAATTATGGCGTATTTTTGAATGTGCTTGATGCAACTCTAGCTGTGAAGTGTACATCTGGGGCACAACTGCTGCCACTGAAGGGGTGGGTGTGTGTGGGGCCCAATTTTTTGAAAAAAGGGAGACTCCGCTTGGAGTAACCCTTGCTTACATTGTTTTTAAAAAGAGTCAAGATGAACAAGTCATGTGAAATGATGAGCCAGGGAGGCCTCTGGCTGTGTAGTCATGGCAGCAGTGAATTCAAGGCACACCCCTGGCTCCATCACTCCTTCAATGTTGGGGACTAGCTTGGTAGGACAATGGGTGTCAGTATCTTCGTCGAAAGGTACACAAACAGTCCTCAGGCAGAAGTTGATGCCAATAAAAGATAACATTTATTTTTCACAGATACAATCCGGTCAGCAGATTTCGGCAATTCCTGTGGAGCTGGGGACAACCTGCCCAAACGCGCCCTCTAGTGGGGATATGCCCTGGGTACTCCGCTTCTCCGGGCTCCCACTCCTAGGTCAAGCACACACCGGACCCACACCAGCGGAATCAGACCTTGAGGTTGCGTACTCCTCCGTTGCTCCGGCGTCCCCTGATGTTCCGCTCATACACACTGCCACCGATGGTCACACACTGCTGTCCCGGATCCGACTACCTTCCACACACACAGACCTTCCCTAGCCATCCAGCCGACTCCTCCTCCCCGGTGGCAACAGCCGTCCCACCCGGCCACTAGGGGGTGCCCTAACACTATAATACAATACAATATTAAAATACAACACTTTTATTAATAACATTTCCGGTCTTTCAGTAGGGGTTATGAGCACCCACTACACATGGTTCAGCAAAGACTTTATCTACCTACTCCAGAGTCATCCTGGGGACGGTTAATTATGGCGTATTTTTGAATGTGCTTGATGCAAATCTAGCTGTGAAGTGTACAACTGGGGCACAACTGCTGCCACTGAAGGGGTGGGTGTGTATGGGGCCCAATTTTTGGAAAAAAGGGAGACTCCACTTGGAGTAACTTTTGCTTGCTGTGTTTTTTAAAAGGAGCCAAGATGAACAGAGCTGGGATCAGGAAAGACTTTGCTACCTACCCTGGTGTCATCCTGGGGATGGTTAATTATGGCGTATTTTTGAATGTGCTTGATGCAAATCTAGCTGTGAAGTGTACAACTGGGGCACAACTGCTGCCACTGAAGGGGTGGGTGTGTATGGGGCCCAATTTTTGGAAAAAAGGGAGACTCCACTTGGAGTAACCCTTGCTTGCTGTGTTTTTTAAAAGGAGCCAAGATGAACAGAGCTGGGATCAGGAAAGACTTTGCTACCTACCCTGGTGTCATCCTGGGGACGGTTAATTATGGCGTATTTTTGAATGTGCTTGATGCAAATCTAGCTGTGAAGTGTACAACTGGGGCACAACTGCTGCCACTGAAGGGGTGGGTGTGTGTGGGGCCCAATTTTTTGAAAAAAGGGAGACTCCGCTTGGAGTAACCCTTGCTTACATTAATTTTTAAAAGAAGCCAAGATGAACAGAGCTGGGATCATGAAAGACTTTGCTACCTACCCTGGTGTCATCCTGGGGACGGTTAATTATGGCGTATTTTTGAATGTGCTTGATGCAAATCTGGCTGTGAAGTGTACAACTGGGGCACAACTGCTGCCACTGAAGGGGTGGGTGTGTGTGGGGCACAATTTTTTGAAAAAAGGGAGACTCCGCTTGTAGTAACCCTTGCTTGCTGTGTTTTTTAAAAGAAGCCAAGATGAACAGAGCTGGGATCAGGAAAGACTTTGCTACCTACCCTGGTGTCATCCTGGGGACGGTTAATTATGGCGTATTTTTGAATGTGCTTGATGCAAATCTAGCTGTGAAGTGTACAACTGGGGCACAACTGCTGCCACTGAAGGGGTGGGTGTGTGTGGGGCCCAATTTTTTGAAAAAAGGGAGACTCCGCTTGGAGTAACCGTTGCTTACATTGTTTTTAAAAAGAGCCAAGATGAACAAGTGATGGTTCAGCAAAGACTTTATCTACCTACTCCAGAGTCATCCTGGGGACGGTTAATTATGGCGTATTTTTGAATGTGCTTGATGCAAATCTAGCTGTGAAGTGTACAACTGGGGCACAACTGCTGCCACTGAAGGGGTGGGTGTGTGTGGGGCCCAATTTTTTGAAGAAAGGGAGACTCCGCTTGGAGTAACCCTTGCTTGCTGTGTTTTTTAAAAAAAGCCAAGATGAACAGAGCTGGGATCAGGAAAGACTTTGCTACCTACCCTGGTGTCATCCTGGGGACGGTTAATTATGGCGTATTTTTGAATGTGCTTGATGCAAATCTAGCTGTGAAGTGTACAACTGGGGCACAACTGCTGCCACTGAAGGGGTGGGTGTGTGTGGGGCCCAATTTTTTGAAAAAAGGGAGACTCCGCTTGGAGTAACCCTTGCTTACATTGTTTTTAAAAAGAGCCAAGATGAACAAGTCATGGTTCAGCAAAGACTTTATCTACCTACTCCAGAGTCATCCTGGGGACGGTTAATTATGGCGTATTTTTGAATGTGCTTGATGCAAATCTAGCTGTGAAGTGTACAACTGGGGCACAACTGCTGCCACTGAAGGGGTGGGTGTGTGTGGGGCCCAATTTTTGGAAAAAAAGGGAGACTCCACTTGGAGTAACCCTTGCTTGCTGTGTTTTTTAAAAGGAGCCAAGATGAACAGAGCTGGGATCAGGAAAGACTTTGCTACCTACCCTGGTGTCATCCTGGGGACGGGTAATTATGGCGTATTTTTGAATGTGCTTGATGCAAATCTAGCTGTGAAGTGTACAACTGGGGCACAACTGCTGCCACTGAAGGGGTGGGTGTGTATGGGGCCCAATTTTTTGAAAAAAGGGAGACTCCGCTTGGAGTAACCCTTGCTTACATTGTTTTTTAAAAGAAGCCAAGTTGAACAGAGCTGGGATCATGAAAGACTTTGCTACCTACCCTGGTGTCATCCTGGGGACGGTTAATTATGGCGTATTTTTGAATGTGCTTGATGCAAATCTGGCTGTGAAGTGTACAACTGGGGCACAACTGCTGCCACTGAAGGGGTGGGTGTGTGTGGGGCACAATTTTTTGAAAAAAAGGGAGACTCCGCTTGGAGTAACCCTTGCTTGCTGTGTTTTTTAAAAGAAGCCAAGATGAACAGAGCTGGGATCAGGAAAGACTTTGCTACCTACCCTGGTGTCATCCTGGGGACGGTTAATTATGGCGTATTTTTGAATGTGCTTGATGCAAATCTAGCTGTGAAGTGTACAACTGGGGCACAACTGCTGCCACTGAAGGGGTGGGTGTGTGTGGGGCCCAATTTTTTGAAAAAAGGGAGACTCCGCTTGGAGTAACCCTTGCTTGCTGTGTTTTTTAAAAAAAGCCAAGATGAACAGAGCTGGGATCAGGAAAGACTTTGCTACCTACCCTGGTGTCATCCTGGGGACGGTTAATTATGGCGTATTTTTGAATGTGCTTGATGCAAATCTAGCTGTGAAGTGTACAACTGGGGCACAACTGCTGCCACTGAAGGGGTGGGTGTGTGTGGGGCCCAATTTTTGGAAAAAAGGGAGACTCCGCTTGGAGTAACCCTTGCTTACATTGTTTTTAAAAAGAGCCAAGATGAACAAGTCATGGTTCAGCAAAGACTTTATCTACCTACTCCAGAGTCATCCTGGGGACGGTTAATTATGGCGTATTTTTGAATGTGCTTGATGCAAATCTAGCTGTGAAGTGTACATCTGGGGCACAACTGCTGCCACTGAAGGGGTGGGTGTGTGTGGGGCCCAATTTTTTGAAAAAAGGGAGACTCCGCTTGGAGTAACCCTTGCTTACATTGTTTTTAAAAAGAGTCAAGATGAACAAGTCATGTGAAATGATGAGCCAGGGAGGCCTCTGGCTGTGTAGTCGTGGCAGCAGTGAATTCAAGGCACACCCCTGGCTCCATCACTCCTTCAATGTTGGGAACTAGCTTGGTAGGACAATGGGTGTCAGTATCTTCGTCGAAAGGTACACAAACAGTCCTCAGGCAGAAGTTGATGCCAATAAAAGATAACATTTATTTTTCACAGATACAATCCGGTCAGCAGATTTCGGCAATTCCTGTGAAGCTGGGGACAACCTGCCCAAACGCGCCCTCTAGTGGGGATATGCCCTGGGTACTCCGCTTCTCCGGGCTCCCACTCCTAGGTCAAGCACACACCGGACCCACACCAGCGGAATCAGACCTTGAGGTTGCGTACTCCTCCGTTGCTCCGGCGTCCCCTGATGTTCCGCTCATACACACTGCCACCGATGGTCACACACTGCTGTCCCGGATCCGACTACCTTCCACACACACAGGCCTTCCCTAGCCATCCAGCCGACTCCTCCTCCCCGGTGGCAACAGCCGTCCCACCCGGCCACTAGGGGGTGCCCTAACACTATAATACAATACAATATTAAAATACAACACTTTTATTAATAACATTTCCGGTCTTTCAGTAGGGGTTATGAGCACCCACTACACATGGTTCAGCAAAGACTTTATCTACCTACTCCAGAGTCATCCTGGGGATGGTTAATTATGGCGTATTTTTGAATGTGCTTGATGCAAATCTAGCTGTGAAGTGTACAACTGGGGCACAACTGCTGCCACTGAAGGGGTGGGTGTGTGTGGGGCCCAATTTTTTGAAAAAAGGGAGACTCCGCTTGGAGTAACCCTTGCTTACATTGTTTTTTAAAAGAAGCCAAGATGAACAGAGCTGGGATCATGAAAGACTTTGCTACCTACCCTGGTGTCATCCTGGGGACGGTTAATTATGGCGTATTTTTGAATGTGCTTGATGCAAATCTAGCTGTGAAGTGTACAACTGGGGCACAACTGCTGCCACTGAAGGGGTGGGTGTGTGTGGGGCCCAATTTTTTGAAAAAAGGGAGACTCCGCTTGGAGTAACCCTTGCTTACATTGTTTTTTAAAAGAAGCCAAGATGAACAGAGCTGGGATCATGAAAGACTTTGCTACCTACCCTGGTGTCATCCTGGGGACGGTTAATTATGGCGTATTTTTGAATGTGCTTGATGCAAATCTGGCTGTGAAGTGTACAACTGGGGCACAACTGCTGCCACTGAAGGGGTGGGTGTGTGTGGGGCACAATTTTTTGAAAAAAGGGAGACTCCGCTTGGAGTAACCCTTGCTTGCTGTGTTTTTTAAAAGAAGCCAAGATGAACAGAACTGGGATCAGGAAAGACTTTGCTACCTACCCTGGTGTCATCCTGGGGACGGTTAATTATGGCGTATTTTTGAATGTGCTTGATGCAAATCTAGCTGTGAAGTGTACAACTGGGGCACAACTGCTGCCACTGAAGGGGTGGGTGTGTGTGGGGCCCAATTTTTTGAAAAAAGGGAGACTCCGCTTGGAGTAACCCTTGCTTGCTGTGATTTTTAAAAAAAGCCAAGATGAACAGAGCTGGGATCAGGAAAGACTTTGCTACCTACCCTGGTGTCATCCTGGGGACGGTTAATTATGGCGTATTTTTGAATGTGCTTGATGCAAATCTAGCTGTGAAGTGTACAACTGGGGCACAACTGCTGCCACTGAAGGGGTGGGTGTGTGTGGGGCCCAATTTTTGGAAAAAAGGGAGACTCCGCTTGGAGTAACCCTTGCTTACATTGTTTTTAAAAAGAGCCAAGATGAACAAGTCATGGTTCAGCAAAGACTTTATCTACCTACTCCAGAGTCATCCTGGGGACGGTTAATTATGGCGTATTTTTGAATGTGCTTGATGCAAATCTAGCTGTGAAGTGTACAACTGGGGCACAACTGCTGCCACTGAAGGGGTGGGTGTGTGTGGGGCACAATTTTTTGAAAAAAGGGAGACTCCGCTTGGAGTAACCCTTGCTTGCTGTGTTTTTTAAAAGGAGCCAAGATGAACAGAGCTGGGATCAGGAAAGACTTTGCTACCTACCCTGGTGTCATCCTGGGGACGGTTAATTATGGCGTATTTTTGAATGTGCTTGATGCAAATCTAGCTGTGAAGTGTACATCTGGGGCACAACTGCTGCCACTGAAGGGGTGGGTGTGTGTGGGGCCCAATTTTTTGAAAAAAGGGAGACTCCGCTTGGAGTAACCCTTGCTTACATTGTTTTTAAAAAGAGTCAAGATGAACAAGTCATGTGAAATGATGAGCCAGGGAGGCCTCTGGCTGTGTAGTCGTGGCAGCAGTGAATTCAAGGCACACCCCTGGCTCCATCACTCCTTCAATGTTGGGGACTAGCTTGGTAGGACAATGGGTGTCAGTATCTTCGTCGAAAGGTACACAAACAGTCCTCAGGCAGAAGTTGATGCCAATAAAAGATAACATTTATTTTTCACAGATACAATCCGGTCAGCAGATTTCGGCAATTCCTGTGGAGCTGGGGACAACCTGCCCAAACGCGCCCTCTAGTGGGGATATGCCCTGGGTACTCCGCTTCTCCGGGCTCCCACTCCTAGGTCAAGCACACACCGGACCCACACCAGCGGAATCAGACCTTGAGGTTGCGTACTCCTCCGTTGCTCCGGCGTCCCCTGATGTTCCGCTCATACACACTGCCACCGATGGTCACACACTGCTGTCCCGGATCCGACTACCTTCCACACACACAGACCTTCCCTAGCCATCCAGCCGACTCCTCCTCCCCGGTGGCAACAGCCGTCCCACCCGGCCACTAGGGGGTGCCCTAACACTATAATACAATACAATATTAAAATACAACACTTTTATTAATAACATTTCCGGTCTTTCAGTAGGGGTTATGAGCACCCACTACACATGGTTCAGCAAAGACTTTATCTACCTACTCCAGAGTCATCCTGGGGACGGTTAATTATGGCGTATTTTTGAATGTGCTTGATGCAAATCTAGCTGTGAACTGTACAACTGGGGCACAACTGCTGCCACTGAAGGGGTGGGTGTGTATGGGGCCCAATTTTTGGAAAAAAGGGAGACTCCACTTGGAGTAACCCTTGCTTGCTGTGTTTTTTAAAAGGAGCCAAGATGAACAGAGCTGGGATTAGGAAAGACTTTGCTACCTACCCTGGTGTCATCCTGGGGATGGTTAATTATGGCGTATTTTTGAATGTGCTTGATGCAAATCTAGCTGTGAAGTGTACAACTGGGGCACAACTGCTGCCACTGAAGGGGTGGGTGTGTGTGGGGCCCAATTTTTTGAAAAAAGGGAGACTCCGCTTGGAGTAACCCTTGCTTACATTGTTTTTTAAAAGAAGCCAAGATGAACAGAGCTGGTATGAGGAAAGACTTTGCTACCTACCCTGGTGTCATCCTGGGGACGGTTAATTATGGCGTATTTTTGAATGTGCTTGATGCAAATCTAGCTGTGAAGTGTACAACTGAGGCACAACTGCTGCCACTGAAGGGGTGGGTGTGTGTGGGGCCCAATTTTTTGAAAAAAGGGAGACTCCGCTTGGAGTAACCCTTGCTTGCTGTGTTTTTTAAAAGAAGCCAAGATGAACAGAGCTGGGATCAGGAAAGACTTTGCTACCTACCCTGGTGTCATCCTGGGGACGGTTAATTATGGCGTATTTTTGAATGTGCTTGATGCAAATCTAGCTGTGAAGTGTACAACTGGGGCACAACTGCTGCCACTGAAGGGGTGGGTGTGTGTGGGGCCCAATTTTTTGAAAAAAGGGAGACTCCGCTTGGAGTAACCCTTGCTTGCTGTGTTTTTTAAAAGGAGCCAAGATGAACAGAGCTGGGATCAGGAAAGACTTTGCTACCTACCCTGGTGTCATCCTGGGGACGGTTAATTATGGCGTATTTTTGAATGTGCTTGATGCAAATCTAGCTGTGAAGTGTACAACTGGGGCACAACTGCTGCCACTGAAGTGGTGTCTGTGGGGCCCAATTTTTGCAAAAAAGGGAGACTCTGCTTGGAGTCACCTTGCGGTGTTTTACATGATTTTAGAAGGGCGTGCCATGCCTATATCTGTGTCTCCTCCTCTTTTTCCTTGTCCAGCTCTTTTGTTTTCGCATGAGTATATGTCCTTGTCACTTTCCCATGTGTTTGTGTTGTGTTGTGAGTTGTTTGTCACCTTTTGGACACCTTTGAGGGTGTTTTCTAGGTGTTTTTATGTGTTTGTGATTGCCTGCCATTGTTTCCTATGCAGTTCGAGTTCGGTTCGTCGAACGTTCGACGAGCCGAACTCGAACGGGACCTCCGTTCGGCGAACCGACCTCGAGCCAAACCGGGACCGGTTCGCTCATCTCTAACCCTTACGGTAAAATTCCCTTTTCTCTGCTGAAGACAATCTTCTGTTACATGTTAGTTTGGGCAAGATTATATTTTTCTAGATATCATTTAGGATAGAAATAGGTTTTAATTAACATTATGGCAAAATGCAGTAAAACTTATATTTAGCCAGAATCTGATATATTTGCTGTTAAAAATGTTATAGTCCTTGGAACCCTTTCCTTGTGCATAAAAATAAATGATCAGAGAAGCTAGAAAATGTCACAAATTTTTCATGTGTGAATTTAATTTTCAAACTTTGTCTCAAATGCACCAAAGTTATAAAATGGCACATGACTTAATAAATGTGGCACAAATTTTATATGTGTAAATGTCTACATTTAAGGCCCCTTTCACACATCAGTTTTTTGCCATCAGTCACAATCCGTTGGCTTGACGGATCGTCGAAAAAACGGATCTGTTGCATTAGTTTTTTCAGCCCAACAGTGTTTTTACACCCCATCTGGGCATGATCAGTTAAAAAAACTGAAATCCGTCTCCGGATTCTGTCATTTGACGGATTAAGATGGATCCTTCACCCTTAGGCTTCCATTACAACAAATGATGGATGGTGACGAATCCGTCGCTGTTCATTTGTTTTTCCGCTGTAGACAAAAAACGTTACTTTGTCTGTTGTCTCCGTCTGACGGACAAACAATTTTCGATGGATCCGTCGAACGACGCTTGAAACGTGAGACCATCCATCGCAATCCGTCACTAATACAAGCCTATGAGAAAAAACGGATCCAGCAGCATCAGTCGCTAGATCCGTTTTTGTCAAATTCGACGGATTGCGACTGATGGCAAGAAACTGATATGTGAAAGGGGCCTTAGCCACCATGTTTTACATAACAGTGGATGAAAGGTATTTAGGCTTTTAGTAGACTGTAGCTGCTATAAAATCCTCTTATGAATTGGAAGTGTATGGAGGTTTAAAGAATCTTCTCATCATATGTTTTCAGAAGCTCACCGCTTCCCTGCCTCCTGACTTCTGAAGGGAGATGTGCTCCTAATTGATCAGTTCTGAGCATAGTGCATTGAAGCTTGCTTGAGCCAATGATTCTGGACAGTTACAGAGCAGCGATTACAAGCTCTATAGAGAAGAACTTGCAAGCACTGTACTCCTTGCTTAGGAGACTGGAAAATGCTTATAGACTGCAGTGGCTACTAACCTAAGCAACAAAAAGAAAATAATCTAAAAGAAATGCCACTAGATACCTCAGCTTAATTAATTAATAAAAAATTGAGTAAATAACCCTAAAAAGATTTTTTTTTTTTTAATAGCAAAAAATGGTTAAAGGGAATCTGTCAGCAGGTGTTTGCTATGTAAGCTGAAGACAGCATGCTGCAAAGGTTAACATAGAAAATTCAGGGATACCTATTAGGGATGATCGAATACCGCAAATATTCAGCAACGCCCATATTCGCCGAATAGGCCGCCACTATTCGACGATTTGCGAATAATCGATGCGCAATGTAAGTCTATGGGAAACCCGAATAGTTGCCAAATAGCAACTGTTCGGGCTTCTCATAGACTTACATTGCGCATCGAATATTCGCATAGCGGCGACCTATTCATCAGATATTCGTGAAGCTGAATATTACCGAATATTTGTGATATTCGATCATCCTTAATACCTATGTTTGTTTAAGCAGCAGGACTTATCATTGCCTAGACTACAATGTCACGTGCATGGCTGTCTGGCACACCGTTACCTCTGATTTGCACCTCAATGTTAAAGTACAATCTCTTTTGAGAGCCTGGTGTGGGCAGGGTTCATCTTTCTTAGCTCTGCTACATTGTTAAATCAAAAAATTTGGATTCTGTCACAACTGCTGCAGCCAGTAATCTAAGTGATGCATCGTTGGATTCAGGATCTTTTTGCCTAGATCATGTTGCTTTCAGATGGGGTAGCAAAAAGCTGCTGACAGATTCTCTTTAAGAAATTTTTAATAGCACAGAGAGATTGGAAATATTTTAGCGTGTAAAGCTATAAAATAGCTTTACACGTTAGGTTTTTCCTATCACTGTGTCTGGGGATGCTAGTGAATATTTTCCAACTATTTATTGATATTCAATAAACATTTTTAGTTTTTTTACTTTTATTTAGAAAAAATCATTATACTAGGCTACAAGTAGTAAACAATATAATTAAAAATCCCTCCAGTCTTTAGAATGGAGAGAATTTTTAACATTGAGTACATTTTTTTAGAAGCAGCTTGCAATTTTACCCATTTGATCTAGCAAGAATAACCCTTACTAGACGTCTATGGGTGCAATGTTATTGATCAGTATACCTTGGAGCTTGTAGAAAGCTGTTAGACACCTGTGTGAATAAGGTCCAGATGAGACATGATAAGGAATGAGCTGTTTGTGTTATCTTTTTATAAATATTTGAAATGTTTTTACTACTTTTCAAATTATTTGCAGATATGAGAAAGTCCAGGCATTAAATCTAAATTTAATCTCCGCTTTATGACAGGCAGTAAAATTCCGACCTTGAATATTCTTCTGTACTATTAAAGACATGTACAATTAATTTAGCAAATAACATTGCATTGTGCATTTCTGTCCAACAATGGATTTACAGTGAGGATACACTGAGAATAAACTACACTTTGTTTTTTGTTATGTCAACAGAATTCGCTGATGGTGATTCCTTGTCCGGCAGCTGTAAATTATCGTAAGCTATAGGGTGTCTGTGGTGGTATAACTAAACTGTTCATTGCTCATATTGATTTACAAGCGGCACTGTTAGGAACATACAATTAATAGTTCACTTCATTGGCAGCCAGCTGTTATCACCATAATTTACAAGTCAAACAGTTTGTTTCAGGAGAAGGGGAAAAAAAGAATTATATTGGTTACAGTAGTTTTCAGTGACTTGAAAGGTCAGATCCATGCACCATCAATCTTAACTAATAATATTATTTTTCTGGAGTATGATGGGTATAATTTAACAATTGTCTATTGTGAATCAAGCAGTACAGTTGATTTGCGGCTAAGCCAATGAATAAGTATGGCACTGTATTTATGATTTTCCTGAAACTCTTCATTAAAAATCTTTCAATTTCCAAAAAAAAAAATAGAGTAGAGAACTAAAATGGCAGATATTTGCTTTTTAGTACTTTATATAAGGTTGTGAATGCAGCTTCTAACCCTTGCTTGGCTGAGACGTCTTAAGATTTGATGCTGATGGGATAATACAATTGAGCTAACATCAGAATTTTGTTATCCGGTGGGCATAGCCGCATGTGACAGAGGCAATGATGTAAGGGATTGGAATCCAGATAAGCATAAAGTAACAGAATGACAGATAGTAGAAGGAGCAGGTGCCTCCAAAACACAGAATAGTGATGTAAGGCTCTGGTTCATGATGTAGCATTGGAGGACAGTGAGTGCAGAAGGTTAATATGGTCTGTGCCCTCCAGAGAACAGCAACATCAGCATGCTTCCATTTGTTTATATCTCACTTTAAAATGAATCCATGTAGATAATGGCTACAGCTAGGACAGAGGTTCAGATTGCAAAATAGACCCTTGTGCTTTGCCAAATACTTTTTTTAGCTTCAGCAAAAAAATCCCAACAATTATTCAAAATATCACTTTGAATCCTTTTTTCTAATGTGTATGGGCAGGTTTGAAATCAAGGTAAAAAATGGCTGAAAATAATGTTTAGAGATGAGCAGACCCAAACTGCAGACTTTTAGAAAACCTCAGTGTCTGACTTTGGAGTTTGGATGCTGTACGTATACTAATCCCTCAAGTGAGCATCACCGTGCTTGAGTACGCTCTGTGCTCAGCCCAGAGCAAGCCTCCTGCAGTCTCTGGCTTGCACCGGGGGTAAAAACGACGTTTTCAGATGCTGTGTAGAAAAATAAATAAATACTCGTCCACCCTTCCCCTGAAATGCTCTGTTTATGGCTGGCTGTATTTTGGTGGAGAGCCAAACTGCCCATTCATTGACTTCCAATAGGGTTTGACTCTGGTATCAAGTTTAGGTCAAGTCCAGGTCCTAAACTGAACTTTTTCTGAAGACTGGCTGAACCCGGTAAACTCGAACGTCCACGGGTCCTCTGATGTCTAATAATGTTGCATCTGAGAGCCCAGAAGTCAAAGAACCTATACAGAAAGCTACATGGACATCCTTCAGAACCAATGAACTCCAACTCCAGGAAACACATATGCCTTTAATTGTAGAAATGAAGATATGTACAAACATCTAACCTATGCTACATACTTAAGTATTAATTCTAATACCAACAAAGAAGTGCATATCTGATAAGATTCAAATCCGACAAATCATGTGGATTTTACTGGGAAATCTGATTTGGGGTTTCAGCGGCAGTAAGAAGGGGCACCGAGGACCATATAGAGGAGAATGAGGAGTGGCCAAAGAGGTGAGTTGTGAGATGAATATTAGGTTTTTTAACCTTTCCTGGTCCTCTTTGATTCAGCAAAATGGCTGCTAGTCGGCTGTCATTTAGATGAATTCATGCAGAGCGAATTGCAAAAACTCTGTATTGTAGAGAATACAGATTTTTGTAAAATTTGTGTATAATTAAATTCCACTAAAATAAATTTACCCAACACTAGAGATGAGAGAAGCAAATTGAATATGCTTAAAAAGTCACCAAAATTTTGTATTCACCAAAAAGGATTTATTTGGCGATTTGCTATATGTGTATTACGGCCAGGAAGGAGAAAAAACATAACGGTTACCTTTCTCCTATTCTCACCTGTCCCCTCGGCTTTCGTTACTCTTCAGGCCTCTTCAGTGCCCCTATTCCTGATTAGCCCTCCCATAGTCATGATGTCAGATGAGGCCTAGTCAGCATTAATGATCCCTAAAGAGTAACCGGAACTGGAGGAATCTGTATGGTGGGATAATGGCAAGCATGAGAAAAGGTGCAAAGTTAACACAATATGCACACCTAAATATATGTATGGTGGGATAGCTTGGGCTGCGGAGATCTGAATATTATATATATATATATATATATATATATATATATATATAAAAGTATATATATATATATATATATATATAAAAAAATAAAAATACATGTGTGTTAACCCTACATTTACTATGCTATGAGATCTGGAGAGATCCCTGAGTGTAATAAGTGTCATAGAATGGCAAATTGAGATCCCTGAGTGTAATAAGTGTCTTTAAATGGCAAGTTTGGTTTGCTGTGAATAAATTAGTGGCAAATCGAATTTATCATGCGAATGCAAGCTAATCTGCCAGATTTGAGAGATCTTGAGGAAGAAGTTAACGAACTTCGAAACGCGTTGATCAAATGAAGACCCTTTAATTCAGCCATATTGCATCATCTAAATGATTCTAAGCTGCGCATTATATATACACCACTTTTTCCATTTAATATTTGACGTCCTCATCAGCTGACATCTTTATGCCTGTTACATTCATCCTAAATGTGAGCACATACCTAGCAATATTATAATGTTATATTCCCTCCTCATATAAATATACCGCTTTACTCAAAAAAACATCTCCACAGGGCAGAATATTCTACTTTGTTCTGTAAATTGAGCCCAGCCCTTAGTGTCACTGCCTTTCTATTCTGTGGCCTTTTAAAGATATCAAGACACATAGGTAGCGTATGTGAAGTGTAAAATTGAAAGTAACAGCTTTAAACCTCTCCATGATGTCTACATTAGACAGGACTTAACCACTTCCCAAATAAAGAAGCAATAGGAAAGTGCACACGAGCCAGAATGGTAATTACCAGCGTGGTGCGGCAGATAAAGGGGCAGATGGGGAAGTGAGGCACACTTTGAGGTCTGATGCATATCTGCCAGACAGCACTTGTCTTTTATTTCTATTGTGATTGATCTTGCCCTGATCTTTCAATTGTTGTTCATATAACTGCATAAATTCGTCAAAGTGCTTCCTCTGGAACTGTGCAGTCACCTAGGCTCTTCATCTTAAACGCTGCGTAAGTCGCAATGATTTCCCTCAAAATTCCGGGTTTTCTTTGAACATATATTATTGTATTGGCAGAGTAAAGAGTAGTCAGCTGCAATGTTTATAATAATTTAGGAGATGATTTGCCTATTAGAAATTAATCTTTCTTCTGTGGCCGGGCCCCATGTTGTGCTCTTTTGCTAGAACAGTGATTCTGATCTCAATTAGATTATGTCTCTCTCCTTTACCTCCCCATAAATCATTCCAGCAAACTGAAATTAACAGCTACTGGAGCGCATTAATAATCTGACACATACATTGGAAAATGCATTAGCCGAAATCCTCCCATTGCTCTGACTGTTAAGCACATCATTTTGTTTATGAAATATAAACATTTCATGCTAGAGCTCGCACACATTTCTCTGGGCCCTGTGACAGCTAAAATGATTGCACACAATTGCCAGTCAGTCAAGCGCCCAAATAAAGTTTGTTTAAAGCCATGGTCCTGTGGCTGCTCCAATTTCTCGAGCATTCAGAGATGCACTTTTTTTTTTCTTAAATCTTTTGCCTATGAAAAATAAATGTATTTATTTGTTTGCTATACTGAATCAATTTATCATTTTCCGTCCTAGGTCCAATGGGTACAGGGAAAAAAATAATGAAACATAAATGTTAGAAAGTGTCCTTGTCAACTTTTACTAGTTATACCCTATATATGTACAACAGTGACCTTCTTTCTGGGATTAGATATGTTAGTCTATCGGACTGTATATACAGTAATATGGTAATTGGATTAATGCATATGTCAAATTGTACCTCAAATTTTCTAGGGGGTGAATACTAGAGATGAAAGGATCTGGTAAAATTCAAAATGGATTTCGATTTGGAGATGTTATTTTTCCGAGAATCGAATGTTCTTTATTTTGTTTTTGTTTCTTTACAGACCTCACAGCATGATTACAGGAATATGTAAAAAATAGCAAAAAGTACCTTACTGCTCACCTTTATGGCACATATGCTCCTCACCATCCCCCATCCAGACCTCATTGTATCTTATTATCACTACTAAGGCGGGCTTTGCACGCTGCGACATCGATAACAATGTGTTACCGATGCTGCAGCGATAGTCCCCGTCCCCGTCGCAGGTGCGATATCTTGTGATTGCTGCCGTAGCGAACATTATCGCTACGGCAGCTTCACATGCACTCACCTGCCCTGCGACGTCGCTCTGGCCGGCGACCCGCCTCCTTACTAAGGGGGCAGGTCGTGTGGCGTCATAGCGATGTCACACGGCAGGCAGCCAATAGAAGCGGAGGGGCGGAGATGAGCGGGCCGGGACGCAGGTAGGAGATGTTCCTCGCTCCAGCGGCTTCACACACAGCGATGTATGCTGCCTGCTGGAACAAGGAACAACATCATACCGTCGCAGCAGCGGCATTATGGAAATGTCGGACCCTACACCGATCATACGATAACGACGCATTTGCGCTCGTTAATCGTATGTAAAAGGCTTTACACACTACGATGTCGAGAGCGACGCCAGATGTGCGTCCCTTTCGATTTGACCCCACCGACATCGCACCTGCGACATCGTAGTGTGCAAAGCCCGCCTAAGAGTAATGAAATCTTGTGCCTTTTCATCTTCATCCAACAATTCTGCGCATGCGTGGAAAATGATGGCGCTTGTTGTGATGACATGGTGTTGGACTCTTATCCACAATTACACAGAAGTGTCCTAGGCATCATCATAGCCGGAAGTCCCAGCCTAGTATGAAGAGTATTTAAGCCCATGGTCGCAATGAGAAGATGTGATAAAGATCTAAGGAAGGAAGTTGAGACAAGCTATGTGGCCTTTTTTGGCCATTTCCCCTTGCGAAAATAAAAAATCTTTGTCTAAAACAGTATTTTAGTGATTACAATGCAATTATTAGTTCTTCACTACAGAATGGTATAAAATTTTGTGACACATCTGGAATGTCAATATGCTTACTGGACTCCTAGATGAATTAATCTACGGATTCAGTCTGTAAAATGGGGCCATTTGTACTGTATTGCTGCTGTTCTGGCACCTCAAGGTCTTTGCCAAGCTGACATCACACTCACAAACCATTCCAGCAAATTCTGAAGTTCCATATAGCTCTCCTTCCCTTTACATGGAGAATATTGGTGCACTCAGGAAATCATTAGACAACTGTGTGGTCTATTGTTTTTATTATTTTTTGTTATTAAATTTTTCTATTTTATTTTAAAAAGTTCGGGCTAAAACAACATTTTAGTGAAAAAAATATATCATTATTCTTTCTTTACCGCCCAATAGTATATAATTCTGTGACACACCTGTGTTGTCAATGTGCTCACTGCACCCCTAGATTAATTCATTAAGGGGTGTAGTTTGTAAAATGGGGCCACTTTTAGTGGGTCTGTCTTTCTGGCATGTCATGGGTTCTGTCAATGTGCCATGGCACCCCCAAACCCCTACAACTATATTTGAACTCCAATATGGCGCTCCTTCTCTTCTGAGCTTTGAACTATTTTCTTTTATTATCCTTTTTTGAAAATGTAAACTTTGAGGCTAAAGCAACATTTTAGTAGAAAATATTTCACAGCTCAATGTTGTATAATTCCATTAATTATCAGAGGGTTAAAAATGGTCACTATACCCCAAGATGTTTTTTTTTTCTGAGCCCTTGTACCTTGAACAGTAGTTTTCCACTACATTTAAGGTATTGGTATTGAGATATTTCTCAACAAATTGTATAGTCTACTTTCTCCTGTTTTACTTGTGAAAGTGAAAAATTTCCTGTTAATGCAGCAATTTTTGGGGAAAAAATTATTTTTTCATTTTTATTATTCAATTTATAAAATTTTGTGAAGCATTTGTGGGATGAAGGTATTTACCAACAGTCTAGATAAAATTCCTTGAGTGGTGTAGTTTCCAAAATGGGGTCATTTGTGGGGGTTTCCAATATTTAGGCTCATCAGGGGTTCTGCAAACATTACATGGCATTCACTATCTATTCCAGTCAATTTTGTGCTCCAAAATTCAAATAGCTCTCCTTCCCTTCTCAGCCCTGCTGTGCGACTATACAGCAGTTTTGCACTACATATATAGTATCTCTGTACTCAGGAAAAATTGCAAAACAAATTATATCGTCTACTTTCTCCTGTCACCCTTGTTAAAATGAAAAAAATTGTGGTTAAAGCAGCATTTTTGTGTTAAAAAATTATTTTTTCATTTCATGGCTAAACGTTACAAAATTCTGTGAAGCACATGTGGATTCAAGGTGCACACTACAAGTCTAGATAAATTTCTTGAGGGATATACTTTCAAAAATGGAGTGACATGTGGGGACTTTCCACTATTTACAGTGCTGGCCAAAAGTATTGGCACCCCTGCAATTCTGTCAGATAATATTCAGTTTCTTCTTGAAAATGATTGCAATCATAAATTCTTTGGTATTATTATCTTCATTTAATTTGTCTTCAATGAAAAAAAAAAAAAATTGTCATAAAGGCAAATTGGATATAATTCCACACCAAACATAAAAAGGGGGTGGACAAAAGTATTGGCACTGTTTGAAAAATCACGTGATGCTTCTCTAATTTGTGTAATTAACAGCACCTGTAACTTACCTGTGGCACCTAACAGGTGTTGGCAATAACTAAATCACACTTGCAGCCAGTTGACATGGATTAAAGTTGACTCAACCTCTGTCCTGTGTCCTTGTGTGTACCACATTGAGCATGGAGAAAAGAAAGAAGACCAAAGAACTGTCTGAGGACTTAAGAATCCAAATTGTGAGGAAGCATGAGCAATCTCAAGGCTGCAAGTCCATCTCCAAAGACCTGAAAGTTCCTGTGTCTACGGTGCGCAGTGTCATCAAGAAGGTTAAAGCCCATGGTACTGTGGCTAACCTCCCTAGATGTGGAAGGAAAAGAAAAATTGATGAGAGATTTCAATGCAAGATTGGTGGATAAAGAACCTTGACTAACATCCAAACAAGTTCAAGCTGCCCTGCAGTCCGAGGGTACAACAGTGTCAACCCGTACTATCTGTCGGCGTCTGATTGAAAAGGGACTGTATGGTAGGATACCAAGGAAGACCCCACTTCTTACCCTGAGACATAAAAAAGCCAGGCTGGAGTTTTCCAAAACTTACCTGAGAAAGCCTAAAACATTTTGGAAGAATGTTCTCTGGTCAGATGAGACAAAAGTAGAGCTTTTTGGGAAAAGCCATCAACATAGAGTTTACAGAAAAAAAAAAGAGGCATTCAAAGAAAAGAACACGGTCCCTACAGTCAAACATGGCTGAGGTTCCCTGATGTTTTGGGGTTGCTTTGCTGCCTCTGACACTGGACTGCTTGACCGTGTGCATGGCATTATGAAGTCTGAAGACTACTAACAAATTTTGCAGCATAATGTAGGGCCCAGTATGAGAGAGCTGGGTCTTCCTCAGAGGTCATGGGTCTTCCAGGAGGACAATGACCCAAAACACACTTCAAAAAGCACTAGAAAATGGTTTGATAGAAAGCACTGGAGACTACTAAAGTGGCCAGCAATGAGTCCAGACCTGAATCCCATAGAACACCTGTGGAGAGATCTCAAAATGGCAGTTTGGAGAAGGCACCCTTCAAATCTCAGGGACCTGGAGCAGTTTGCCTAAGAAGAATGGTCTAAAATTCCAGCAGAGCATTGTAAGAAACTCATTGATGGTTACCGGAAGCGGTTGTTATTTTGGCTAAAGGTTGTGTAACCATGTATTAGCTAAGGGTGCCAATACTTTTGTCTGGCCCATTTTTGGAGTTTTGTGTGATATGATCAATGATTTGATTTTTGTTTCATTCTCTTTTGTGTTTTTTCATTGAAGACAAATTAAATGAAGATAATAATACCAAACAATTTGTGATTGCAATCATTTTCAAGAAGAAACTGAGTATTATCTGACAGAATTGCAAGGCTGCCAATACTTTTGGCCAGCACTGTAGGTATGTAATGGGCTCTGCAAGGCAAAATGGTGTCCGCTATCTATTCCAGCTAATTTTGTGCTTCAAAATTCCCTTCTAAGCTCTTCCGTTCACCCAAACAGTAGTTTCCACCCTATATCGGTATCCCTGTATTAAAGAGAACTTGCACAACAAATAGTATGGTACATTTTCTAATGTTAAACCAGTGAAAATGAAAACATTTGGGGATAAACCAACATTCTTGTATTAGAAGTGTATTTTTTAATTTTCACAGCTCAATGTTACAAAATTCCGTGAAGCACCTGTGGATTCAAGGTGCTCACCACACATCTAGATAAATTCCTTATGGGGTGTATTTTCCAAAATGGGGTCACTTCGAGAGGGGGAAATTTCCACTGTTTATTAATATAAAGGGCTATGCAAACATGACATGGTGTCCACTATCGATTCCAGCCAATTTTGTGCTCCAGAATTCAAACAGAACTCTTTCCATTTTTTATTGTCAAATTTTTGATATTTTCAGAAATAAACACAAATCGACCAAAATTTACCACTAACATAAAGTACAATGTGTCACAAAAAAACAGTCTCAGAATCACTGGGAATTACTGAAGTGTTTCAGAGTTATTATCTTATAAAATGACACTGGTCAGAATTGTAAACTTTGGCCTGGTCAGGAACTTGAAAACAGGCTCGGGGGTGAAGGGGTTAATACACCTGCATTACACTACATTTTTATAGTTTTAGACAATAAAAATTTCAATGGGCGTGTTTCTTAAATGACAATGAAATTAGGGATTTTTTTTACCATGATAACCAGTTGAATTAAGTTTTATAAGATGGACTATCAAGTAATGTTAAAGTATATGAGGAGGAATTATTGTGTAAAATAATTGCAAAATTTATAACTATAGACTTCGCTAAAGGACGTCTGGAAAATAAAAAAATCCAGTATAAGAAACAAAGTCCATACATTCCTGAATGACTCTATGATAGGAATTACAACCGACAAGCTCTTTAAAACACAGATCTGAACCAAGAGGTGATGGAATTATTCTGAATGTGAAATTCCATTTAAATGGAAACATTTCCGGTGTTTCATTCAAGATATAAATAAGGGTGGATTTCAATCATCAGCAGACTGGGCACTCAGTAAAATATTTCAACCATAGACTTGCTTCTTGAAATAGCATAATACTAAGAGATGTTTTTAATGGCCAGAAAATCAATAAAAAGTTCAACCATTGGTTCAGGAGTTTATTTAGTTTAATTTACTACCTATTTAATATACGTAACTTTACTAACAATGAAAAATAAACAAAAGTCGCACCATGTTTATGGCATACTTTTTATGGTGTACTTCATGTATGGCTGCTGATGCAAGTAATTGGCTGCAGCGTTCACACAAATTATGTTAGTACATGTGTCCAGCTGCAGAAGCATTGGGGACCAGTGAAGTTGGAGTGCTGGAGAAGTAAATTATGGCTATTTTGTTATGTTATCACTCACCTTGCCTGCTGTTAGTGAAGTTTTACAAAACCACAAAAAACCCTTTAATTTACAACGCCTTTTGGAATGTTAGTCTATTGCTAGTGGTAAAATGTATTGGGCTTAAAAGGAATGCGTCATCAGAAAATGACCCATTGTTTAAATCAAGTTATTGTGTTACCTTTATTTTGCTTTTTATTTTGGCAGTGTTTTTTTATGTATCACAATCTATGTTAGCATAAAAATTAGTAAGTCTGCAATTTTCACGCTGGCTACTTGGGTAATTTTAACCCCTTTATGACCAAGGTCATACTTGTGCGTTCTTGGTTGCCTCCCTACGGTTACAGCGGGCTCCAGCGGTGAGCCTGCTGTAATCCCCGCACATGTCTGCTGATCTGATTAGCAGACATGTGTGGCTAACAGGAGCGGGTGGATCACTGATCCACCCGCACCTGTTAATCCCTTAGATCGTGTTGTAAAATACTGACAGGGCGATTTAAATGGCCGTGGCGGTGATTGCACCGTGATCCGCCGCAATTGGCAGCACCATGACGCGATCATGATGAGCCAATGTGTTGCCATGGTAGCACGGGGTCAGCTGATGACCCCTGATGCTGTTATTACTCACTTCCTGTGAGAGCCAACAGAGTGCCAGCACTCACAGGAGATGAGCGTTTCTGCTGATCACAGCAATGCTGCTCTGATCAGCAGAAATGTATAGGTGATCAGACTGTGAAGTCATAAAGTTCCCTAGGGGGACTAGTCAAATAAATAAAAAAATGTAAAAATAAAAAAAAAAATAAATAAAAAAGAAAAAAAAATCACCCACTTGAAAATAAAACAGTTAAAAAAATAACCATATTTGATATCACCGCTTTCAGAAATGCACATGCTATCAAAATATAAAATCGGTACATGCCACGGCAAGAAAAAAATTCTGAGCGCCAAAATCATGTTTTTTGGTCATCACAACATTTTTTTAAAATACAATAACAGGCGATCAGTGCATCTACACAAAAATGTTATAATTAAAAATGTCAAGATGCAAAAAATAAGCCATCACTGAGACCCAAATCCCCAAAAATTATAACGCTATGGGTGTCTGAAAATGGTGACAAAAGCACAATTCTTTTTTTCTTTCACCCCTTAGATAAAAGTAAAAGTATACATGTTTGGTATTTACGAACTCATGCTGAGCTGAGACATCATACTGACATGTCAGTTTTACCATATTGTGAACATGATGACTACGACCCCCTCAAAATAATCGTGCAATTTCACTTTTTCACTTTTTTCGCTATTTCTCCTCATTGGGATTTTTTTCCCCTCATTTTACAGTACACTACATGGTGAAATGAAGGGTTTCATTCAAAAGTACAACTCATCCTGCAAAAAAAAAGCCCTCATATGGTAAAATTGACAAAAAAAATTGAAAGTAATGGCTCCCGGAAGAAAGGGAAGGGAAAAACAAAAATGAAAAAATGGAAAATCGCTCGGTAGTAAAGGGGTTTAACTCATGCTTCCTGTACTTTTAAGAAATAGCTTTCAGTAGGCTTTTTATCATGAGAGGCAGGGATATAATGACAGGTAACACCTCTATAAACAGCTGATAACATAGGATGCACCAATCACAATAAGTGGTATCATAGTTGACCCTTGTCCTCCTCCCTTTACATTGACCTCTGCACATGCTCATTAGGTGAACCAAGAAAATCCAAGGCACTGAAAACCCCTTTCTGTTAGTAAATCTTTACTTGTCCCTGCATACAAAAGAAAACATGCAGTAATGACGTTTCGACCGACACAGGGCTTTTTCCAACCATAAAAAATACATATAAACACATGGTGTTCTTATATGGAGGTTTGAGTGCAGACCACTGCCTTCCATCCTCCCACAGGGAACCATAGCAATACTATATACAAATTAAAATACAATTAAAAACAACTGTACATAACACACAACATTAGATATTATAGACATCATCACATTAGGTGTTTTAATAAAATAAAATACCTATGTGACCTGTGTTGCTTAATTCACCTTATTAGCATATATACATCCCGGATATAGTTTGTTTTGTTTGTTTTGTTTTATTTTTCCTTTTTGCTTTTTCTCCCTTTTGTTTTTTTTCCCCCTTTTTTTCCTCTTTTTCCTTTTTTTCCTGATATTTTTGAAACTCAGGTACTAAACAGCGCCTTATTAATGGTCCATGGGTACTTAAATAAAAAAAAAATCTATACTTACCTTTTGGACCCGCGTAGATCATCCTCTCTCAGCTTCCGGTGTCCTGAGATGACCACTGTGGACCTAATTCATCATTGCATTTCTGACAGTTTTTCTCATTCATACCTCTCAATTAGTGACTTTTTATTTTGTAACATTCATCAAATTATTTGTACCTTTTTTCAACTTGTATTTTGTGGTCAGATTTGTACATCAATTCGGCTTTCACAGATGTTTTAGACATTCATAAAATGTGAATTTTTTTAAAAGAAGTCGCAAAATTTGGAGCAACTCTACTTCTGTCTCTACTAGAGGGACTTTGTGTATGCTAGTTATTTTGAACAATTTTTTTTTTACATTTTGCAAAACATACGACTTTTTTGGTTATAAAGTCGCAAAATCAATTTTAGACAGAAAAAAAGATTTTGTTGGGCTTTACGCAAAAATTAATCAATTGAATGACCCATTTTAATGAATTTGGTGCAAAAAAAAATAAGCTAAGACCCAACTAAAAAAAAGGCAAATAATAAATCGGGTCCTGTTTTTCCCTCGGACAAAATTATGAAAGATGCAGTTTATCAGTGTGTTTGAGGACATATGATTTTGTTTATGTTGGTAGACTTGGTTGAGTACAGGGCTGGGAGTGGAGGAGCCTTGGGGCCATTAATAAGAGGTTGTCATGAAGTGGTCAACCCCTTTAGGGAACCTCTTTTATAGTATGGGGTGAGCATGCTCGCCACTATTCTGTACGCAATTGAACTTCGGGGTGCTTGGGTACTCGCAGAGCTTGACCAAGTATTGCGTGTGTTCGGATGTGTCGTCCATGAAACAAAGACCTCAACGCTGAGGCTTGCTTCACTGCATGATGTGTACAGGCACCCTAGAGAGAGACATTCGCAGTCTCTGAATGGTTCTCATTAGGGTTAAAAAATATTGTTGGATGAGTCATGTCAACAGAAAAAAAAACGCCCTCCCTCCACCCCAGGAAATGCTCTATATATGGCTGGATGTTTGTGGGCGGAGACCCGAACTGCCCAATCATTGGCTTCGCATATACTCATTACTCAAGTTGAACACTGCTAGAGCGTCTGATCTACTCGACTCGAGTAACGAGCACCTGAACATTTCAGTGCTAGCCCATCTCTACTCGCTAATAATCTATATATATAATTGCCTTATTCTGTCTGTCTGTCTTTTTGTCTGTCTGTCTTGCTCCAAAATTCTGTCCTTACCGCGACAAGCGTCTCATTGGCCGCTCACCTCGGCTCCGCCCCCCTGCATGGATTGGCCGCTCGCCCAGGCTCTGCCCCCCACACGGATTGGCCTCTCGCCCCGGCCCCCTGCACGCATTGGCAACTCGGACACGCCCCGCCCCCCTCACGCATTGCACGCTTGCTCTGGCCCCGCCCCCCACACGCATTCCCCGAACCGACACGGAGCCCCGACTCCCAGGTGAGGGCTGTACCCCAGGGAGCCCACATCAGCGTACGCCGCCAACCCAGCCGACACATACCCTCGCATTGCTGGGGTTGCCGGCGTACGCTGGTGTGGGCTCCCGTGCGAGCGGGGGGGCGGGGTACGCTGGTAACCATGGTACAGATCGAGTAATATTGTGTAGCATGGTTACCAGCGTACACCGGCTCCCAGGTGAGCGCATCAAGGTCCTGCAGCGGCGGAACACACACACACGCACACACATAAGAACAGACACACACACACACACACATCAGATCACACTCACTCTCACACACACCTCACACACACATCAGATCGCATCCACACACTCACAACATCCAGTGATATCGCTTGCTTCTCGGCGGCGATACTGTGCGTGCAGTGACCTTCCAGGACCTGCCAGAGGATCACATGGCCAGAAGCATGTGGTATCTCCAGATGTTGTGAGTGTGAGCGCGTATGTGCAATATCGTCAATGTGTGTGTGCGTGTATGCGATCGGGTGTGTGCGTGTATGCGATCGGGTGTGTGCGTGTCAGCAGAAGGCAGAGGAGCACTGCGTGCAGCACAGCTGCTGGGACCGCACATCGGAGGGCACAGGCAGAAGTGGGGTGTGAGTGTATGCGATCAGATGTGTGCGTGTATACTGTCTGATGTGTGACTGTGGAGCACGATGGGGCGTGCACAGCATGGGGGATGGAGCACGATGGGGAGTGCGCAGCATGGGGGATGGAGCACAATGGGGAGTGCGCAGTATGGGGGATGAAGCACGATGGAGGGTGCGCAGCATGGGGGATGGAGCACGATGGGGGGTGCACAGCATGGGGGATGGAGCACGATGGGGAGTGCGCAGCATGGGGGATGGAGCACGTTTGGGAGTGCACAGCATGGGGGATGGAGCACGATGGGGAGTGCGCAGCATGGGTGATGGAGCACGTTTGGGAGTGCGCAGCATGGGGGATGGAGCACGTTTGGGAGTGCGCAGCATGGGGGATGGAGCACGATGGGGAATGCGCAGCATGGGGGATGGAGCACGATGGGGAGTGCGCAGCATGGGGGATGGAGCACAATGGGGGGTGCGCAGCATGGGGGATGGAGCACGATGGGGGTGCGCAGCATGGGGGATGGAGCACGATAGGGGGTGCGCAGCATGGGGGATGGAGCACGATGGGGGGTGCGCAGCATGCGGGATGGAGCACAATGGGGGGTGCGCAGCATGGGGGATGGAGCACAATGGGGGGTGCACACCTCCCCCCAAAACACACACACACACACCGCCACACACGCACTGCACAACACAGCACACACACACTGGGAACCACAAACACCGCCCTACACAGACACCCATACACACAGACAACGCCGCACACACACAACACCCAACACACAAACACCGCGGCATACACAAATATACGCACATACCGCACAACACCCACATTGCACAAAACATACCTCCCCCAAAACACACACACACACCCCACATCCACACAAACCGCGCAATACACACACACAACGCTACAGACACACAGCGCTCCACAAACAACGCAACACACGCAACACACAAACAACACCGCTTTCACCCCCCGCCACACCCAGACAACACCCAGAACATGTACAGCGCCCTACACAAACACTTGGTAACTACACACAACAACATCTATATATATATATATATATATATATATATATATATATATATATAACAAAAATCATACATTAAGTACACAATACGTAAATTCTAGAATACCCGATGCGTAGAATCGGGCCACCTTCTAGTAATAATAATAATAGTAATAATAACAGTAATAATAATCAAGTCATAGTCTTGATCATTAGTAATATTTTTTTAAAGAGCTACTCTTCACAAGTAGGTTGAGTAACTATACATGTATGCTAGAATGATACCCTATGTTTACATTTATCCGTATAGATAATGTCAGCTGATGCTTTTAAATATATCAATGTACAAGTATGTAACACTGTATCACAACGATATAATAGATAATGTGTTCCGCTCTAACATCTTGATTTATTTCCGTGCTCATAAATAAATACATGAGTTCTATCAGTCAATAAATGTATTTACCTTATTCCTCTAAATGGCTGCCTCCGGAAGGCTAAACGGTAAATGGTAAAAGTTTATGATATTTAATATCTTTCACTATCATGGCCCTCAAACCTGTCTTTACCAACAGAATGGCTGTTATTTTACTAGAGGTGACAGACAGTGAGGTAAAGAGAGTAATTCAGACTATTACCCAGGTGAAGGCATGAAAGCTCAGTGATATATGAAGACCACTTAAATTCATTGTATCTTGTACATCACATCTTTGATAGATTATAGCTGCAGCATTAAAATGGAAATGGTTTCTCTGAGGCTTGACAGGGCCTGCTGTGACCCCTGACCTCCCTTAGAGGAACGTGGCTGACCGAATTATCAGTTAAGAGAAAAATCTGCAGGGAATAGACTTGCTGTAATGGAGACTCTACCATGCATAAATAAATATTCCATCTCTCCAGCCATCTATGTGTAATATCGCATGTTGTATGGTGTGTGTTATATGTAGTTGTTACGGTAGCCATATTTGACTAGGTTTTTTTCTATTTACTCTCTGCTGCGGCAGAATCTAGCTGAACTGAAATATTGATTGAGAAATTGTTATTAGAAATAGTAGGCTTCTTGCATGCTGCCTACTGATTTAATTTAGAAAACATTTAATTTTATGAAGCGGTAAATGATAGCAGCACGCTCCCCTGTGCTAGGGAGCAGCTGGCTCTTTAGCTCCTCGCCGTCACGGGTCCCAGACGTCCCTTTTGCAATCATGTGCTCCCTTCCCCTTTGCTTAACAAGTTATTTCAATTTCCAAACGAGCGCTGAACAAGAGAAAGACAACATGCAAATTGAGATCCCAGCCACCATTCATACATGAAAATCCTCCCTTGGAATTCCCTCAACTCTCTCCCTGCCCCCCAACTGCATCTGTCATTAAAAAACAGAGTCCTTGTTCTCATCAGATTGTTTTCACCAATGACCTGACACCACCATCTATAATTAATTACATCATTTACATTAGACTATTGACTAAACAAATACATAAATCATAGGCAGAGTCAATAGATTCAGACATATTTAATCATGTTCTAAATAATGATTACTGTTCCCATAATACAATAATTATTTTCAGCAGCTGACTTGAATTAATCTTCTGTCAAAATGCCATTAAAACAAGTGAGAACTTATCACTTCTCTAACCCTCTGGTTTTATCAAACTTCCTTCCTTTCTCTTTGGCTTTTTCTGCCTACCTTTCAGGCTTACCTACATAGCAATACAAATAAAACACTGGCTCAGCTCGGAATAAAAACATTACTATTTGTATTTATTATTATTATTTATTATTAGTATTATTAGCATTATTATTTGTATTACTAATATTATTATTTGTATTATTATTTTCATTATTATCAGTATTTTTATTATTAGTATTAATATTTGTGTTATTAGAATTATTATTTGTTGTTATTATTATTATCATTATTATTTGTATTATTAGTATTATTTTTATTAATGTTTCATTATTATTATTATTATTATAATTATTATAAGTATTTATTATTGCTTTTATTATTAGTATTATTATTTTTATTAGTTCTAATATTATTATTTTTTGTATTTATTATTATTATTATTCACTATTATTATTATCAGCATTATTATTTGTATTATTAGTATTATTATGTTCAGTATTGCTAGTATTTTTATTATTAGTATTAATATTTTTGTTATTAGTATTATTTGTATTTTTTATTATTATTATTATTATTATTATTATTATTATTATTATTGCCATTATTATTATTTGTATTATTAGTATTATTTTTATTATTTTTATTACTATTATTTTCATTATTATTAGTATTTATTATTGCTTTTATTATTAGTAATATTTGTATTAGTTTTAATATTATTCTTTGTATTTTATTATTATTATTATTATTATTATTATTATTATTATTATTATTATTATTATTATCATTGTTATTAGTAGTAGTAGTAGTAGTAGTAGTAGTATGTGTTTGCAATCTGAAGAGTCGTTTTTAGATTTAATATATTTTATTTACATATTTATAGAAGCAATACAAACAAGAAATTGTCATATATATATATATATATATATATATATATATATATATATATATATACTGTACATATATATATATATATAGGGGAAAGGAAATTCCTCCCTATACCTCAGAGCTCCCCAAACTCACCAATAATAACACCAATGGTAGATTAAAATAGATCTACACATATAGGAGCAAAAACAAGGACAACATTAAAATATATTTTTATTGAAAAGTATTAAAATAATAAAAAAGAGAAAATGTACAGAAACCCCCCTATATGGTTTCTGTACATTTTCTCTTTTTTATGATTTTAATACTTTTCAATAAAAATCTATTTTAATGTTGTCCTTGTTTTTGCTCCTATATGTGTAGATCTATTTTAATCTACCATTGGTGTTATTATATTTATAGAAGTGTCACTATTTTCCCCAAATCCTGTGCATTATTAGGACTATGTTCACACAAAATCTGTACTGTAAGTTTATCATAAATGCCAAACGTATATATTCTATAGCTTGGTTATCTCTCTGTATCTCCATCTATGCTTGGGGGTATAAGTCAGAAAATATATGTTTCTACTCTATTGGTAAATGTACTGTATGGTGCATAGTTTTTAATAGTGGGAGTCAATGAATGGTTTAGGCAAATGCATGATATACAGTATCATATTTTAGGCTATAATGCTCATCCGATAGATCAAGAGATTTTTCAGTTTTTATGTTGAATGTATACTACAAGTGGTTTGTGAACACTGCATTTAAATTGTCATAAAATATTGACAAAGATAAAAACTGAAGCATGAGAAAAAGAGAGAGAGAGATGAGAGAGGGAAGTGAGGGGAGATGATAGAGAGAGAGGAGAGAGTGGGAGAGTGAGGAGAACGCGAGGAGAGCGAATAGAAAGAGGGAAAGAGAGAAAGAGGGTGAGAGAGACATAAAGGAGGGAGACGGTAAGAGAAGGAGGGAGGAGAGAGAGAGAGGAGAGAGAAGCAAGATAGTGTGAAGCCCCACAGGTGTAGTGTCGGTGCATACCTTCAGGGACTCCACGTAGCTGGTGCTGGTCACAGGTAGGGAATCTTCAGTTTTGATCGTGACGCCACTCTCAGATTTGCGGTCAGAGGGGACCGCCACTGCAGATTAGGAGGCACCTGGGGCTGATGGTGGGTGCAGTCGGGTGTAGTAGCCTCCTGAGAGTGAGGCAAGCCCCAGGGCCCTTTGTAAAGCTGTAGTACCACAAGTCGCAGAATGACCACACACAGGCAGAGTGTCTTTCAGGGTTTTTACTCACTTCAGGTGGCAGGGTGAGTAACCCGGGCGTAGCTGGGATGAACCAGGTGGGAACCAGGTATCCTTCCGGCTGACTGTATGAGGGTGACTACAAACTCGCCTTCCTTAGCCCTTGGTGGTTTGGGGTGACCCCGACTTTGAGTCCCTATGGGGGTCACCCAGGGAAGATGCTCCAAGCCTCTCTCCCCTTCTTGTTTTGCCGTGTGCTTGTTCCCCGGGCCAGGCCACTCCAGCCTCTTGCCTCCTGTGACCTATGGGCCCTACTTGCGGTTACGTGGCTGCGGCTTTTGGTTGTTGTGGTGTGGGCTGTAAGAGCCCCACACCGGCAGGTTTAGCAGGGAAAGGTGAATCTATCCTCGCTTCGGGATCTGCCGCCCGGTTGGGCCTGGTGCTCTCTAGAAGTCTCCTTACTTCCCACTCCGTTGCACTTGCTAGCTGAAGCTGGCTTTCAGGCAGCACTCCTAGTTGACCGTTCTCCCCCGTCTGTAGCCACTGCGCGGGCGCTGTTAGACAGCAACAGCCCCACAGGTCTGCTCCTCACTGAGCCCTACGGAGTTCTCTCTCTAACTGACTCACTGCTCCTCCTCTCCTGTTCTTGCCTACGCCACCTAGCAACCAGACTCTCTTACCACACCCCTTGAGAGGAGATGGAGGCTTTTAACCCCCTGCCACTATTCCAGTGGAGGTATAGGCTTTGCCCCCTCCTGGGATCCCCAGGGGTCCTCTCATGGGTACATGTGTGAGACCTGATCACTATGCGCCTGTGTTCCACACCCCGGTCAGCCTTCTGGATTACCTGTATTGTACTGTCCCCAGCATGGGTGCAGTACTCAGTGGTGCCTGACCAGGTCAGGGGCGCCACATTCCCCCTTAGTTATCACCAGCACGTCCTCGGGCTGCAAGACAACATTTTAAAATGCATAAAACATTAAAACAGGTAAAACATTTAAAAGCACCAGGTATCAGACATCACCACCCTCCACCCACAAGTCCGTTAACCCACCCAAAACCCTCTCAGGAGGCAGGTCACCGGTTCTGTTGGTAACCAGGTCTGGGCCATCCGTTTCCCCAGACCTTTCCTCCAATCTTCCTCTCCCGTTGGCCGCGACTTCAGCCACTTCTGGCAGGATGTAGAGGCGGCTTTCATGGGCTGGTGGTTTCAGGGTATACCTGGCCTGGTGGATCCGCGCCGTCAGCCTCTTCTGGCAGGATTCAGAGGCGGCCTCCACAGTTGGTGCTGACCAGGTACCCTCTTTGTGGTGGTGAGCCAAGGCCCCATAAACAGGCGTGCTCTCTGGTCGCAGGTGAGCCAAGGCCCTTTTCTACGGACGGGCCCCCCTGGTTGCAGACGAGCCAAGCCCCTAAACAGGCTGGCCCTGGTGGTGGTGCCACTGGTGTAACTATTTACACTGCGAGAGTTTGTGGCTATAGCAAGTTCATAGCCTTAAGTTTGTTTCTCACAATAGTTTTTGTGGGCGCATTTCTTTAACGTTGCAAACAAAACTTGGCAAACTTTAACTGGTCAAAACTTCTTACTTTCCTTTACTTTACTCCTCTTTTTCACTAGGGCGAGGGCACGTTGGGCACTGGCACCTGTGACTTTCTTGCTCTTTGTCTCTTTCTTCATCTGTAGGATCTTTATCTTTCCGTTCTTGGTCTTCATCTGTTTCTACATCTGGTTCTTTATCTCTATCTTGTCTTTCTTGTCTTTCTTGTCTTTCTTGTCTTTCTTGTTGCAGGGGATGGCTGTAAGGTTTGTTGGGACATAGCGTTACGCCCAAAGCATACAATCCTCTTTCGCCTTGATGCAGGGTGAACTGAACAGAATCTCCCATCTTTAGATTTCTGCAAGGGTGTCCTCTTGGCAGATGAGCGTTCACATCTCTGCGGTTTACAAATATCCCTTCTTTTATTCCTGGTGCTACAATGAAGCCATAACCACTTTTCAAGTTGAAATCTTCCACTACGCCATAACACAGGGGTCCTCTAGCCTGGGCTTTGGACTCTCTCAACAAACGCTTCTCCTTTAAGTCTCTGGCGGTGACTGCTCTCTGTTCAGGAGACTGTGGTGCTGGAGCAACCTGTGTTCTTCTGCGCCGTGTCTTGCGGGCTGGATCCATGCCTGTGGGCTCCCAGGTGAAGCTCTTAGGCAGCTCTTCTTCTGCAGAGGGGGTCAGGTCCTCCTCGTCCCAGCGGGCGTATGGCAGCATTTCCGGCTCTGAATACACAACTGCTACTGGTGACACTGGAGTCGGAGTCAACCCTTCTGCGTCCTGGCCTCCTCTCCCCCTTAGTTCTTCCTGGCACTCCGGCTGTGGCAGTGCTGGGGATGGATGCTCTTCAGCCGGCCCAGGTGAGAGACTCTCTGGTGTAGCTGCTGCTGGAGTTATCAGGAGACTCTTTGGGGTATGCGGAGGGGGTATGTATTGGCTCACCAGCCATTGTGGAAATTTGGCCTCCAGGTCAGCCTTCATCTGCCAATATGCAGGGTCTTCACCCACCGTGGGCTGCCTATCAGGGACCTCTGTGGACCGGGGAGCGGTGTCTGCTCTGGCCTTACAGGCCGGGGTAAATGCTGAGGTAGTCTTTCCTTGGCGGGCCGCGCCTGGCATGGCGGCGGCCTGGTCTTGGCGGGCCGCGCCTTGCATGGCGGCGGCCTGGTCTTGGCGGGCCGCGCCTGGCATGGCGGCGGCCTGGTCTTGGCGGGCCGCGCCTGGCATGGCGGCGGCCTGGATCAGTGTCGCTGTTGCAGGGGGCTCTGTGCAGGCTAGGCTGGACGTCGCTGCAGCAGTCTGGGCTTGGCGGGCCGCGCCCTGTATGGCGGCGGCCTGGTCTTGGCGGGCCGCGCCCAGGATGGCGGCGGCCTGGTCCTGGCGGGCCGGGCAGGGCATCGCTGCGGGGACTGGGTCTTGGTGGGCCGAGCAGGGCATCGTTGCAGCCGCTGGGGCTTGGAGGGCCGCACCTGGCGTGGCTGCGGCCTGCTTCAGCGTCGCCGCACCGGACGCCTCTTCAGGGACCGCGGACGTGGCAGCAGGGGTCGGGGCACTTGCGCGGGCCGGGGCATCATTCGACTCACCCGTTGTTGGTAGCACTGGGGTCTGCGTCGTCGCCGTCCCGCCTGACACCCGGCGCGCAGCTCTCCCTTCATAGGCCCGAACCGCCGCGGTCATCTCCTGCAGTTCCATCCGTTCCTCCCGAATCTGCTCCACGACCCGGGTCTCCAGCCGGTTGCAAAACTGGGCCAGCTCTCGGTACCACCAGGCAGCGGAGCCTGGTTCTGGGTTCCTGCGGTCAGACGCCATTTCTTCCGCGCCGTCTTCTGCACGGTCTCCCAGCAGTGGACTCTTCGCTGCCTCCTGTAACAAGCTGTCCAGTTTCTGCTCTGCCTCTTTCAGCAGCTCCTCTCCCAGCAGCAGGCTTGTGGCTTCCTTTCTGTCCCGACGTCTCTCGACGCTTCCACTCTCATAGCTGGCAAGGTCAGAACTCTGCAGAGGATCTCTGGGTAGCCACGCCTCTTCGTGGGCGGTAACTTCTTCCAGCGCGGGCTGCTGTTGTTTTTCAGCGCGCTTTTCATGGTGGCAATATGGCGGCGCTTCCAATTTTTCAAGCGGACCGCCCAGGCACATGGTCACCTGTCTGGACAGGTCTAGTCCTTATCCTGTTCGTGACGCCAGATGTGAAGCCCCACAGGTGTAGTGTCGGTGCATACCTTCAGGGACTCCACGTAGCTGGTGCTGGTCACAGGTAGGGAATCTTCAGTTTTGATCGTGACGCCACTCTCAGATTTGCGGTCAGAGGGGACCGCCACTGCAGATTAGGAGGCACCTGGGGCTGATGGTGGGTGCAGTCGGGTGTAGTAGCCTCCTGAGAGTGAGGCAAGCCCCAGGGCCCTTTGTAAAGCTGTAGTACCACAAGTCGCAGAATGACCACACACAGGCAGAGTGTCTTTCAGGGTTTTTACTCACTTCAGGTGGCAGGGTGAGTAACCCGGGCGTAGCTGGGATGAACCAGGTGGGAACCAGGTATCCTTCCGGCTGACTGTATGAGGGTGACTACAAACTCGCCTTCCTTAGCCCTTGGTGGTTTGGGGTGACCCCGACTTTGAGTCCCTATGGGGGTCACCCAGGGAAGATGCTCCAAGCCTCTCTCCCCTTCTTGTTTTGCCGTGTGCTTGTTCCCCGGGCCAGGCCACTCCAGCCTCTTGCCTCCTGTGACCTATGGGCCCTACTTGCGGTTACGTGGCTGCGGCTTTTGGTTGTTGTGGTGTGGGCTGTAAGAGCCCCACACCGGCAGGTTTAGCAGGGAAAGGTGAATCTATCCTCGCTTCGGGATCTGCCGCCCGGTTGGGCCTGGTGCTCTCTAGAAGTCTCCTTACTTCCCACTCCGTTGCACTTGCTAGCTGAAGCTGGCTTTCAGGCAGCACTCCTAGTTGACCGTTCTCCCCCGTCTGTAGCCACTGCGCGGGCGCTGTTAGACAGCAACAGCCCCACAGGTCTGCTCCTCACTGAGCCCTACGGAGTTCTCTCTCTAACTGACTCACTGCTCCTCCTCTCCTGTTCTTGCCTACGCCACCTAGCAACCAGACTCTCTTACCACACCCCTTGAGAGGAGATGGAGGCTTTTAACCCCCTGCCACTATTCCAGTGGAGGTATAGGCTTTGCCCCCTCCTGGGATCCCCAGGGGTCCTCTCATGGGTACATGTGTGAGACCTGATCACTATGCGCCTGTGTTCCACACCCCGGTCAGCCTTCTGGATTACCTGTATTGTACTGTCCCCAGCATGGGTGCAGTACTCAGTGGTGCCTGACCAGGTCAGGGGCGCCACAATAGGAGTGAGAGAGGGGGAGGAAGAGAGGATAGAGAGAGAAGAGGGAGAAAGAAAAAGATGGAGGTAGAGAGAGGTTGGAAGGAGAGAGAGAAGGAGAGCGGAGGAAGAGAGAGAGGAGAGAGAGGAGAGAGAAAGAGAGATAGAGTGAGAGAGAAGAGGGAGAGAGAGAGAGAGGTTGGAAGGAGAGAGAGGGAGTGAGGGGAGTGAGGGGAGATGAGAGAGAGGGGAGAGAGAGAGAAAGAGGAGACAGGGAGAGGAGAGAGGAGAGTTTGGACAAGTGAGGAGAGTGCAAGGAGAGAGTGAATAGAGAGAGGGTTAGAGAGAAAGAGGGTGAGAGAGAGAAAAAGTGAAAGAAGGAGGGAGAAGGTGAAAGAAGGAGAGAGGAGAGAGAGAAAGAGAGAGAGGAGAGAGAAGCGAGATGGGAGAAAGAGGACAGATGAGAGAGAGGGGGAGGAAGAGAGAGAGGAGAGGGGAGAGAGAGAAAGAGAGATGGAGGGAGAGAAAAGTTGGAATGAGAGTGAGAGAGAAAGAGAGAAAAAGAGAGAGATGAGAGAGTGAGGGGAGAGAGAAAGAGAGCGAGAGAGTACAGAGAGTGAGGGAGAGAAAGAGATAGTGAGGAGAGATAGAGGAGAAAGAGGGAGGGAGAGAGAGGAGGAGAAGGAAGAGAGAGAGGGGGAGATAGAGGAGAGGGAGAGAAAGAGAGAAAATAGGAGAGAGAGAGGAGAGCGAAATAGCATGTTGTCCATATGAGCTTGCAGTATAAAATTATATTTGAAATATAGATACATTTAGAATAAGTTAGATGGAAAATATATTTCTGTTAATTGTATTAATAATATTACACTTGATCATAATTATTGTATAGTCCTTTTAGTTTATGTTCACACTCAGTTTTTGCTGCGTTTTTCCTGCAGTCATAACTTGCTGTCTTGGCAGTAAAAATGCTGCCTTCAAACAAACTACTTTTAGCATTTTTGCTTTGTTTTTTCTGTAGCATTTTTTGGATGTGGATTACGTGTGCTTTGTCTACAGTATATCTCTAATAAAATTAGTCTTATTCACCAAAAAAAGCTGAAAAAACACTGTTGTGATTCTTACAGAGCTTTTGCATTTTCTCATTTCTTTCTATAGGCGAAAAAACTCTGATATGCTGCAGATTTAAAAAAATGCTGCAGTGTTTAAGTTCAATTAAGAGAAAAAAGCGAGCGTGTGCGTGAGATTTCTAAAGTTTCATAGCTTTTGCTGGCACTGTGATATGCAGCTTTTAAATTGCATGTGAACATAGCCTTATAATGGAAAGTTCCCTATTAATTAGCTTAGAAATTTTAAACATTTTGAAAGAATGTTTTTTATGTTGATGATTTTTATTTTCGTATAAATTTAAAAAATGAACATCAATGACAAATGATAATAATAACAATATTATTATTATTAATAATAATAATAATAATAATAATATAGTGACTGTTTTGTTTTTTATTCTTATACATCTCCTTAGGATTTGATGTATTATTAATACTGTATATTAGAAGAAGAAAAATATCATTCTACATATTTTTGCTGTATATTGTAATACTTAATTAATAATCTATCCGTTTTCTTCCGGCATTGTGCACTATATTTGTAAACCATTAAAGCTATTGAAACAATTACCTTTATAAAAATGTATAGCAGCTAGCAGACTGCATTATGTTCTTCAGGTGCTTCTTTTATAGATGATCTTTTCTTTATTTTACCATTCAACAGCTGTAAAAAAAAATTTCTAATTAACAAGCCATATCCAGACTTCCTTTACTAATTGATTTGTCCTAACAGTGTATGTTAGTTGGAAATAATTACATGGCTTTGAATTGATTAAACAGCAGGTTTAAGGGGATTGTGACATGACACTTTAAACAGGGACATGACAGCTTGTGGCCTGGAGTGATAGTTTATAAAGCAGCACAATGATGATGCATTGTAACGCTACAGCTAGTTAATAATTCCAATCTGGACATGTGAGGAGCATGCTGAGCGAAACGCGTGCAGTCAGCAATCTCTGCAGAGCCAAGGCCCTGGGAGAGGAAGAAAAAATTTTGGTGGAGAAATAAGTTTGTGAACTTTCGCAATGTTAGGTAGCGAGGATTGCTTCAGACAGAAAATCATTCAGCGCCTTCACTAAGCACATGAGTGAAATTTATCACTCCTGTAACATATTGTACTGCACTTGTTTGTACATTGAAGGTAATGGTTGTTCGAGAAAGTGGATATAAAATGCTATTGTCTTCCTCGCTAGTTCCTTCTGAAGATAGCTAATATTTAAACCCTGTCAAACCATTTTATGTCTGGGTGAGTTATTTATCAAGCTGCATATTTCTGGACACTGTCACTCTATGCTTCATGGCTCTGTGCCGAAATACACCGACAACGTTTATTTTTTGTCAAATAATAAATTATATGAATATACTTTTTTTTTATTAACAGAGTGAGTCAATATTGCATATATATAGAGATATATATATATATATATATATATATATATATATATATATATATATATATATATATATATATTTAATATATAATATATTATGTATATATATTAATATATATCTATAACATATATAATAATATAATATATTAAAATAACATATTAATATATACAGTATATAATTTCTCACTCCCGTTTCCTACTCTCAAATAAAAGCTTTTTTGTTTGTTTGTTTTTTTTAATAAAAGAATGGGATTCTCTATAGCTAGCAAAGGAAACATTTCTAGACAGTTTCTTGCAATTTCATAGCAATACATATAATAAATAAATAATAATAATAAACATGTAATTTTTAGCTGATTGTCAATATCCAATTGATGTTATACAATGGCAAATAATACTCAAGTAGAATGCATCAGTTCAATGCAGAAATAATTCAGCCAACATCAAACTAGCATTTATAGTAAAATAAATCTGTTACCAGGTTTCTGTTACCTATTCTGAGCATAATATAGGGCCTGATTCTAGTGATTTGTCATTTACTGGGCTGCTTGAAGTACTTTTGATGAAATAACTGTTTTATCAGCAGGAGATTATCACTGTTGCCATATAATCCAGCATATTGATGAGCTCTGTATAAGCCCACCCCCACCACTGATTGGTGATACACAAAACGGATCATGCCTCTTCCCATCACCAGTTTGTAGAGTGAAATGATAAAATTATCCTTACTTGTGGCTACCACTTAGGTGAGCTAAGATGTATTGACGCAATCAAAGATGAATACAGTAAATTAATTTCTAAATATTTGTTTTAATAATAAATTTTTGGTATTATTCTGTTAATAATAAAAATTGTCTTTGTTGATGGGGCCCATTGTTATGCGGGCGTCAAACAATACGATCTATTGTGCAATCGCAAGAGCGATCGTATCCGTCCCCGTCGTTAGTGCGTCACGGGCAAATCGCTGCCCGTGTTGCACAAAGTCCTTAAACTCCCGTCACACATACTCACCTGCCTAGCTACGTCTCTGTGGGCGGCGAAAATCCACTTCCTGAAGGGGGTGGGACGTTCGGCGTCACAGCGACGTCACACAGCCGCCGGCCAATAGAAGCAGAGTGGCAGAGATGAGCGGGATGTAAACATCCCACCTCCTTCCTTCCGCATAGCCGGCAGGAGCAGGTAAGCTGTGTTCATCATTCCCAGGGTGTCACACGGAGCGATGTGTGCTGCCCCCGGTACGATGAAAAATCTGCGCACATAAGATTAAATGATTTTTTAAAAATGAGCGACATGTACACGATACACGATTTACAACTGATTAAGAGTCGCTCTTAGGTGTCACACGAGATGACGTCGTGAACGATGCCGGATGTGCGTCACGAAAACCGTGACCCTGACGACATATCGTACGATAGATCGTCTCGTGTGACGCCCGCATTAGTTTTCCTACATATACCTAACTTTTTAGTGTACATCTTTTTAAAATATGATGCTCTAAAGCCATTGAAAGGAAATGTCTCTGTCATTGAAAGTTAATGCCTGTGAAGTATAGCCAATGATATACAGAAATGTCCCTCCTTACCTTTTGTCTCGGAATAAGATCCTAAGGTAATAAGTGATTGAAGACGATCAGATTTGAGGGTTTTTTTTTGCAATGTTAAAATGTTCTTTGTTTCAGTCTATTAAGAATGGGCAGGTAGTGAAGGTGATGCTTCCTCCAGACAATGGAGTTTTTCCAAGCACTTTCATGAAATCTCATATGTAAGTCAGTGTTTGGTATATCTACTTGTTGAGTAATTTTATGTATGTCCTAATTGTTTTGGTATATCCTAAGTGAGGAGGAGCACTTTCTGGCACCAATGTTGTATAGGAAAAACATTTATACACTGAACGCAACACTTTTGTTTTTGCTCCCATTTTCCATGAGCTGAACTCAAAGATCAAAAACTTTTTCTATGTACATAAAAAGCCTTTTTATCTCAAATATTGTTCAGCTCTGGTGATCATTCCTGCTGTCAGCATGCCAATTGTACGCTCCCTCAAAACTTGTGACACCCATGGCATTTTACTGTGGGATAAAACTACACATTTTAGATGGGTCTTTTATTGTGGCCAGCCTAAGGGGTACTTTGCACGCTGCGACATCGCAAGCCGATGCTGCGATGTTGAGCACGATAGTCCCCACCCCCGTCGCAGCATCGATATCTTGTGATTGCTGCCGTAGCAAACATTATCGCTACGGCAGCTTCACACGCACTTACCTTCCCTGCGACGTCGCTCTGGCCGGCGAACCGCCACGGCAGGTGGCCAATAGAAGCGGAGGGGCGGAGATGAGCGGGACGTAAACATCCCCACCCCCCTCCTTCCTTCCGCAGAGCCGGCGTTAGACGCGGTGACGCAGGTAGGAGATGTTCCTCGCTCCTGCGGCTTCTCACACAGCGATGTGTGCTGCCTCAGGAATGAGGAACAACATCGTACCTGTCACTGCTGCCAAATTATGGAAATGTCGGACCCTACACCGATGATACGATAACGACGCTCTTGCACTCGTTAATCGTATCAAAAAGGATTTACACACTACGATATCGACTGCGACGCCGGATGTGCGTCACTTTCGATTTGACCCCACCGATATCGCACCTGCGATGTCATAGTGTGCAAAGCCCGCCTAAGACACACCTGTGCAATAATCATACTGTCCAATCAGCATCTTGATATGCAACACCTGTGAGGTGGATGGATTATCTCCGCAAAGGAAAAGTGCTCAATAAGGCCCCCTTCACAAGTCCATGTTTCCGGTATGTGTGATGTCCGTCTCCACATGTACCGGAGACACAGACACACATAGACCCATTAAAATAAATGGATTTGCTCACACATCTTATTGTGATATAGACCGTGTGTCCATGTGGAGCAGATGCGTGTCCGTGTGCTCCACACGGCGACATGTCCATTTTTGGCCAGCAGCACGGATGTCACATGGACCGCACACTGATGAGATCCATGTGACATCATTGTGATGTATACCAGAGGACACCCACTTCCTAAAATTAAATGGATTTTTATACTTACCTGTCTCCGGCGCTGCTGTTGCTTCTGCATCCCGCTCATTATACCTCATGAATATTCACTGCACTGACTGTAGATCTGGAAGCAAATGTGACAGCAGCGCAAAGACAGGTAAGTATACAACTTGATGCTGTCCGTGTGCTATCCGGATGTTAGGCCTGTTTCAGACATCAGTGATTCTAGAACGTTTGTGCTTTTTTTTATACGTACCAGAATCACTGACATACGCAGACCCATTAAAATGAATGGGTCTGGACACGCATGTCGGTGATTGCTGCACGGAGACAAGTCCGTTTTTTTCTGGCATCACTAATGTCCCACGAACCACACTATGGTGTGATCCGTGAAACATGTACCAGAAAATCACGTACATATAAAATAAAAAACATTTTCAACTCACCTTTCCAGCAATGCTCTGTGCAGCCCCCGCTCTCTGCAGCTTCCTGCCCGGCTCATGAATATTCATGAATGCAGCCAGAGCTGACCCAGAAGTAGCTGCAGAGAGCGGTGGGTGGATGCTGCAGAGTTCAGCACCATGGAGAGCAGGAATGGGACAGGTGAGCATACGTCCATGTGCAATCACGAAGTACGAATCACGTATCATGGATTGCACATGGACAACCACCGTGTGCCATAAATCACGGCACATGGAGGGACATAGACATTTTTTACACGTCAGTAACAAACATCTGTGTTTTTTACTGACGTGTGAAACAGGCCTTACATGGATAGCACACAAACAGAGAGCACACACAGGGACACATGGACAGCCATATGGACCTGCACCATGGATAGTCACACACATGTCTTTAATGCATGGACGTTTGAAGGGACCAAACACAGATTTAGACAAATTTGTGAACTAAAACATTTTCTATGTATGCATAAGGAATTTTTCTCTAATATAGATCTTTGAGTTCAGCTCATGAAAAATTGTAGCAAAAGTGTTGCATTTATACTTAAGTTCAGTGTAAATACGTTTTAGTGGTGGGTTCACACTTGTGTTAAAATGGCCATTATTTGGCTGAAGTGGTATTGAGCCTTCACGGTGGTGATCTTTGCTGTACGGTATTGTATACTGGATGGTGGTGACGTTTGGCGACATATCTTCCCAGTCATTTCTATGGATGTCATGAAGATTGCTATTGCACTCTTTGACTGAGATACGTTGAAGAGATCTTCAAAAGTTAGCAGCATCTGACTTGATCAGTGCCATTCCACATAGTAACAGTTACGATATGTGTAGTTACGACACCTGGAAGACTGTGGAGTAAAAAGAATCTTAACTCATAGCTAATATTGTTATGGTGATATAAATATTTTAGGAAATACAGTGGAACCTTGCTTAACGAGAACAATCTGTTCTGGGACTGTGCTTGTTAACCAAGTTACTCGTTCAGCAAAGCAAGATTTCCCATAGGAAATCATTGCAATGCAGACGATTCGTTCCACAACTTGTTAAATGTCCCATCCTGGTCCCCTATTCTGTCATTCCACACATGCACAAACGCACTCAAACACGTACAAACACACACAAACTCACACAAACACAAACACACACAAACACACAAGCACGCACGCACACGCACATATTATATGCTCACCTTACCTTCTGTTCCATCGCCGGTCTCCTGGGACTTGCTGTTCTCCGGTATGGGCTGTGTATTGGGTTACCATAACGACGAGGGAGGAACTTCCGCTCCCAGCGCGCTGACGTCAAAGGCAGAGCCGCTTGCCTCTGATTGGCCAGCGCGCTGCTTTTGAGTAGCGGTAACAGGAAGTTCCTGCTTCGTTGCTATGGATGCCAATGTACAGCCTGTAGTGGAGCGGAGTGGCGAACTACAGGACCCAGGAGGCCGGCGATGAAACTGAAGGTACACATATTATATGCTTACCTTACCTTCCGTTCCACCGCCGGCCTCATGGTTCTTGTAGTTCGCCGCGAGGACATCGCGATGTACCAGGGAACTACAAGAACCATGAGACCGGCGGTGGAACGGAAGGTAAGGTGAGCATAATACTGTATGTGTGTGCGTGCGTGTGTGTTTGTGTGTGTTTGTGCGTACATGTGTGTGTTTGTGTGGACTGCAAGTGCGGGTCAGAGCACGGTGGATGGTACGGAACCGGAAGTGTGTGCGGTGAGAATTTTGCTCGTACAGCAAAGCTTTCTCATGAACCGGGTTACAAATTTACAGAAAGCTTTGCTTGTTAAGCGAAATTCTCGTTAAGTGGGTTACTCGTTAAGTGAGGTTCCACTGTATAACATATGCTACTTTTACTGAAACAAACAATAATCTAAGCTTTTTCTGATACAGGCTTGAAGTCAGTATAACCAATGCGACATTCCCTTATTGGTGTTAAATTAAGTCATTAATTATACTTCAGAATTAGGGCTCTTAAATTTGGCAGATTGCATGCAGCCTGATATCAAGAAAGGCTATAAAGACTCTGCAATTACTGACTTCTCCATACCGTGTATGACCTAATAAAATATTATTTACTCTATAACTAGCATTTATTAATGTGTTTACTCTAATGATGCCGATTAGACACATTCACTGAAGTCTCTTTTTATCTGCAACAAAATTTTAGTGCTCAGAAAAGAACTTGCTTAGAGAATTGAATAAGTTAAATACTGTATGTAGCCCTATTTCAGGAAATATATTACAATGGTTCAATGAGCAATTATAATTTGCTGTTTTAATAATAATTAAGAATGGAAAATACAGCAGATCCACAGTTTTGAGTCCACGACATTTATTAACCCAGTACATCCCTCTCCTTACTAATACAGTATAAAGGCAAATAGCCATGCAATCTCAATAGATGCAAGTTACAACTATAGTGACAGTTGTTTTACATTTTTTGCTTAAAAGACTTGTTCACTACTTGGACAACCCTTTCTCAATAACGAGGGTTCCCCAGTTAAATAACGACCCTTATACTCAAATTCGGTGACGACGCTGTTCCATCGGTGTCAGCACTGGACCTCCCGGGGATCATGAGTCATTGTTATGTCATGCATTCCTTGCCGCCAATCAGCGGACGCTTCACTCTATCTTTTCGGACAAATTGCATACAACCGAAGACAGTTAGAGAACATGCAGGAAGAGTGAAGAAATGACTTGCCGCAGGGATCATGTGATATAACAATGTCACACAATCCCCAAGAGAGCCAGTGTCAACACTGCTGGAACAACATTGCACTTAAAATGAGTTTAAGACCACACTCTCACTTGCATATACATCGGATGAGTGCAAAAAATCTAATTCAATGAGGCAGTGTTCATCTATGAGTTTTTCCTCAGCTGTAATCAGCCTGAAGAAAAAATTGCAACTTGATGTGTATGGCAGCTTATAGTTGATGAGACTCACCAATACAAGTGAATGGCTGCAAGAAAAAAATCGGCTAACACAAGGATCATCCATGTGGTGTGAGATTTTTACACACACATTTCAAAGAGAAATAATAATAATAATATAAAGATATAGATTGATAGATGATAGAAAGCTATTAGACCGCTAGATAGATATCCTGAAAATATATTTCACAACCACCCTACATATTAAACACTTGTACCCTTTAGTGCCTTTCATGTGGCACTAAAGGGTGTTTTGGCTTGATAATTTAATAAATAACAAAAATGGAAAAAACGTCATGGGGTCCCTCCTATTTTATGAAAACAGACGGAAAGTTGCATGGTTATTGAGCCCTTCCCAACCTAAAAAAAGCAGCCTGCAGCCGCCCCAGAAGTGATGCATCACATTAGACAATTCTGGTGCTTTATCTCGTCTCTTCTCGATTGGTCTGGTGCATTGGTAATTGGGGTAATGGTATGTGGGGTTGATTTTGCCCCAAAACACAGCTGACATCAAGCCCTGATGTTAGTAATTGAGAGGTGTCTATCAGACACCCCAATTACTAACACAGTAAGTGAAAAGAAACACACACACACACACACACACACACAAAGGTTGTATTTTAAAAAAAACACTCCCGATCTCTTTCCCTGGTTCACCAATTTATTTGTTAAAACAAAACCCAGGCATGACGTGGGAATCTGACAGTGCACAAATGGAAAACCAGAAAAAATATTAAAAGAGAGGGAAAAAAACCCAGGAAACTGATCCTCATTCTGAGGCTCCACAGCCTCTGATCGTCAGAGTCTGGGAACGTCGTGGCAAATGCTGGTTGGACCTGTGTTGGAACTTTGCTTTCTAATAAATTGGTGAACAAATAACAAGAGACATTCACTCTTTTTATGTTTTTCAGATTTCAATTTGTGGACTACGTCACATTACCTGGACTTTGCCAGATTCCCTGGTTTATGTTGGAACAACAAATATATTGAAACAGGGAAAGAGTCAGAGAGTGTTTTTTTTTTTTTAAAAGTATTCTTGTGTATGTTTTATCTTTTTACTTACTGGGTTTGTAATGGGGGGTTCTGATAGACTCCTCTCCATTACTAGCACCAGGGCTTGATGTCAGCTGTTTTTTGGGACAATTCACACCTGAGATCAACCCCAAATACCATTACCCCAATTGCCATCGCACCAGGGCAATTGAGAAGAGCCAAGGTGAAGCACCAGAATAGGTTCATATAATAGATGCACCACTTCTGGGGCAACTGTGGGCTGGTATTTTTAAGCTAGGAAAGGCCCAATAACCATGGACCTTCCCTGTCTGATAATATCAGCTCTCAGGTGTTTGCTTTACCTTTGCTAGTTTCATAAAAAAAGAGGGACCCCACATCATTTTTTTCCATTCATTCATTCATTCATTCATTCAGTTAAACATGCCTTAACACCCTTTAGTGCCACATGAAAGGCACTAAAGGGTGCAAGTTTATAATAAGTAGGAGGGTTGTGAAATTTTACATCTGCAGAATATTTATCTATCTCTTTATATTTGATTGCTTTATTATTTATGACAATTAGATTTAATTTACATATAGTATTATAGAATGTAAAAGATGATGTTAAAAACGTAATATGCATATGTGGCGCCTCTGAGGCTCTGGTCACCACAGGGTATTGCACCTCAATTAAGTTGCGGTATCTATCTCAGGTAAGGAGGGGGTTAATCAACGGTGTTCCACATTCACATACTACATACAGCTTACATACAGGAGCAGACCAGTCAGGACCATAGTTCTGACAAGACAACTCTGGAAAACTTGGACTTTACTAGGCCTGGGGCTTGGAGCGGAAGCTGAGCCAGGGTACCTAACTGCTGAGGGGGACAGCTGAAGTTGTGAGTAAACAACACCCTGAACCCACAGAGACTGTGTTGGCTCATCCTTACCGGCGCCGCCACCCTGCGCTTAGGCGCCAACGGTCATTACCCCCCGCCTTCATCCACCCGGGCTTCGCACCACCTGTCGGGAGTGACACCATCTCAGCTGCCTTAACACCTGGCCCGGCGAGGAATTTAGCAGCGGCGGCTACTCCTGGTCGCATACCACAGGTGGCATCACAACAAACTTTTCCCAATACCCCCCTTCCCTCACCATTTACTGTATGCCTCGGGGCAACGGAACCGGACAAGGCCACCCGTGACATCACCTGACCTGACCCGCAACTGCCCGGCAACGAGTAGGTTAACCAACTGCACCATGGGGCGCTACATATGTCATACAGATGTGAGGTGAGAGAAAAAAAAAATCGCACACTCGTATGACATACAGACTGACATATGCATGACACTTGTCCCACTTCTCTGGAGGAGAATTGGACAGATTATTTATACGAAAGTGAGAGCGAGGCCTTAGTGTCGTTATTTTACTGGGTGCAAACATCGGCATTGAGAAAGGGTTGCGTGAGTATTGGACAACTCTTTTAACACTAGAAGTCCCAGAGAGGGGTCATTTAACATTTCTACCTTTGGAACCCAGAGACGGGTTGAATGACTTGAAGGATTTTAACTAACATCCTATAATCACCGTCTTTTGTTCTGTAATTAAGGCCATTACTGTCGCACCACAGGAGGTTGTTGTTTTCCATTGAGTTTAGTCATTTAGTGTCTAGTTAGTTCTATTCAGTTTGAACTAAGGGTCATTTGACCCTATTTCAGGACATCTGGGGGGAGCTCGAAATTTCTAGGACTTCTAGTGTTAATAATATTCTAGCACTATCATAGGATGCTCATTTTTAAAAATTCAGATCATCACTGTAGTGAATAACTTATGCTCTGACAAGCTCTTCTTGGTCAGAAATCTGAACCTCATAGGGTTATAGTTCCTCGGACATACCAGAGACAATTATTCTGAGTATCCACCCATATATTTGAATCGACCTTGAAGAAATAGACTTTTGTGGCAAGTGCTTTGTTTAATTGTCCTCTCTAAATGGAGTTGTCTTTTGCTGGAGTTTCAAAATTCATTATTCTGTCATGGCCATAGCCCACCATAAAATCCTCCCATTCTCCAGTAGGGAAATGTAAACCTGATTTTACATTATTCCTTGATTTGCAAATTTCCCAGTCTATAATATACAATTATGTCTATTTTGATTTCCTTACTATTTTCCTAAATGTGCCTAAAGTGAATCTCGATCCTTTCAAAATCAATCCACCAATTAAGCCTAATGGGAAGTAAACTTAAAAGCAAAACTGGCTGAGTTAGTGTTGATACAAAAAAAAGGTATGATTAGCCATTTATAAAATGGATTGGCAGTAGAATCTTTGTGTTTTGCATTTTTTGTTAGGTTTTTGGAAATGTTTAGCAGGTGAAGACCAGTTTTTAGTAAATTGTCTAGAAAAAAAATATTTTTATTGTCCAAAGATGGCAGCATACCATACTTACCAATTGTTCAAAAAACCTTTTACAAAGCTCTTTGTGAAATACAAGAGGCCAAGTTCTCTTGCGCTACCAAGGTTCTAAGAAGTAGATAATCATATCCGTGCTTCAGCACATGCCTGTATTATATGTTCAATAGCATAAATAATTTGGGAAAAAGAAAAACCTTTTTATACATTAATTAAAAAAAAGGATAGTTTCACCCTAAATTATTATGTAAAGTTTTTCCAATCTCTACAAAGGTGTATTAAAAGTGGATGCTTGTTATGGTGGCAGTCTTATAAGTCATGGTGCGCCATGCTAGCAGTATGCCTGTATATCTAGCCCATGGAGTATTTGCTACATTCATCAATAAGGCTGAATTCCCATCTTCGCTGCTCAGAGCAGAACAATTAAATTAACATACTGAAATGTTCACCCAGTGTTTAACCCATTTATTACCTTTGACTTATATTTAAGTCAAAGGTAGTCTCCCTGCCTTTGACGCGGACTCACACACTGAGCTCGTATTTTACCCTGCATGATGGCTGATCTGATCAGTCATCATGCGTCTGTAACAAGTGCATAGGAGATCTTCCCGTGGCTGTCAATCTCTGACAGCGAGATTTAACACGTGCTGGAGGGAAGTTTGTCATTCTCTGTACCCATCGGTGCGCCCTTGACATGATTGTGGGACGCCGATGGGTTATGATGACAGCTAGAGTTTAGCTAATGACCCATTTATCTGTCATGATGATTTTCCTGTGAACACCGGCTGCGAGCCGGCATTCATAGGAGATTGTGATTTCTGCTGTATAGAGCAGTGCTGATGCACTGCTTTGTACAGCATAAGTGATCGGACGATCATAGCTTCAAATCCCCTAATGGGACTAGTAAATTTTATAAAAAAGTGTAAATAAAACATTTTTAAAAATATGAAAAAAAATAAAAAACCCACAAAAGTTCAAATCACCCCCCTTTTTCTCATTGAAAAAAAATGATAAAAAAACAAACAAATATTTGGTATCGCTGAGTTCAGAAATGTCTGATCTATCAAAATTGAATTTAAATTTATTTGCACGGTAAACAGCGTAACGGAAAAAAAATCAAAATTGCATTTTTTTTTTTGGCCCCAGCACGAGACGATCAAAACATCGCATCAACCCAAAAATGGTATCAGTAAAAACATCAGATTAGGGAGCAAAAAGTAAGCCATAATACAGCCCCAGAGCCCAAAAAATAAAAACGTTATGATTCTCGGAAAATAGTGCCAAAACCAAAATTTTCTATTTTGATAAACGTCAGAATTTTTTTCCACCAATTAAATTACAGAAAACTGTACATGTTTTGTATCTACGTACTTGTACATAGGTGGAGAATCATACTGCCAGTTCTGTTTTACCATATAGTGAACATAGTAAATTAAAAAACCCAAAACAAATGAGGAATTGCACTTTTTTTTTGCAATTTCACTGCATTTGGATTTTTTTCCCATGTTCAGTACATTTTATGGTAAAATGACTGATTTCATTCAAAAGTAAAAGTTGTTCCACAAAAACAAGGCTCCATATGGCTATATTGACAATAGATTAAAAATGTTATGGCTCTTGGAAGAAGAGGAGGACAAAATAAAAAAAATGAAAAATGGCAAGGTCAAGGAGGATAATGGATTTTTCAAAATCAAACCATTTTCTAAATGGTGATTTCCCCAAAAATCCATCCCACCCACCTATCTCAAAGAGAAAGAACAACCCACAAATTCACCATTAAAACCAGAAGCAGCAGGACAAAAATGTATGTAGGATCCTTTATCTGTTCTGTTTTCGTGTAATAGAAGCCAGTAACAACAGGAAGCAACAATATAGGCATTCTAGCTCTGATTAATTGAAGTGTTTTTACAAGAATTCGAGAATTCTGGCTTAAAAACACTTTGAAGAAATGTTATGACTTTTGCCGTTTTCACACCAGTCCCGGCCAGATTCAACAAAGTAGGTGGGGCATGGGTTGGATAGGTTGTTTGGAAACCTGCAGGGTAAATTCTTCAAAAGTTCCACCACTTTGTTAGCATAACTCATGTCAGAAATGTATGCCAGTCCCTGATTGGAATAAGATTTCTGGCAAGGCACATACTACTGTAACACCGGTGTTCACATCTGGCAGGAACACCGACATACTCAACTGTAATAGCCGCTTTCATTGCACTAACAGATGGTACTCCAAAATACGTGCTGCTCCACCCAGCTATTCCTCTTACTCCTGTGCCCACCATGGGTCTTGGCTCCCAGGCGTTGTGCTCTCCAAGTCGGTGCCCTTGGTGCGCGCTTCTTAGAGGGGCAGCACGCACACACCTGATTTGTTCCCAGCCTAATCTGTTTCGAGCCTATTACTGGGAGTGCCAGGTGAGATCTGATGTGTCCTCAGCCTATTACTGTGGAGTACCAGGTATTTAAGGCACTCTTCCCTATTGGTAGGAGCCTGTGCAACGTTGTTTACTGGAGGAGCCAGTGTATATTGTGGTAATTAGCTCATTGTCTGGTCCCTGAATGCTGCTCCAGATTCGATACTCGCCCGTATGCCCTATGCATTCATGACTCCATACTGGAACTTATTCCAATTGCCTGAACCTGCCCCAGCATCCCAGTCCCTTTCTGTGTTCCTGATCCGTTCCTGGTTCTAGCCTGAGTTCCTGATTCCGTTCCTGACTGGTTCCTGTGTCCCATTACCAGCCTATGTTCCTCTGTCCATTCCTGTGTCCCAGTACCAACCGGTGTTTCTTTATTAATTCCTGTGTCCCAGTACCAGCCTGTGCGCCTGTATCTGCTCCAGTTTCTCGGTTCCAGCCTGTATTCCTGTATGAGTTCCTGTATCCCAGTACCAGCCTGATTTCCTGATCTGTTCTTGTGTCCCTATACCAACCTCTTTTTCTGTCTTCTCTAGGTTTACCATCCATATTGAAGTTTTGACATGACACAAGTCAGGTGCAGAATATGTTTTTAACTTTAGTAGGTTAGGGACTGTCTCAGATGGGTACACCGTGACGAGGTGAGACAGCTTCTTATCTTTTTGCAAAAATGTACATACTAAGTACCCTGTTATTAAGCACTTGCAATTTATTTATTTATAGTCAGGGTATTTTTTCTACAATTTTCTCCTTGGTTTTTTTTCTAGTCTTGAGGCTGCAATTCACATGCTTGTAATGTTGCATGTTTATTGAACATTTGTCACAGCTCAGTTTTTTTTTTTTTTTTTTTTTTTTTCTCTAGGGTAAGCCTGTGATCCATTGTCCAGTGGATCCACATCCTTGTTCCGGCTTCATTAGTCATTGCCGAGATATGCCAGGGATAAGATGCATCATTAAGTGGTGTGCATGTATTTATAAATTACATAGGTGCAGCTTACTCCTGCACACCCCTCTTTTAGACTGGCGTATAAAGTGCCAATCTTAAAAATAGAGTGACTAACCACTAACAGGAAGGTAGTTGCTAGTAGCTACCTACCTGCCCTTTGTGCTTGGCACCGTTCCTCGCTAGCACAGAACGGTCACACACCGCTTGTGCCACAGGCTCAGCTGCTGACGTCACATCAACAGGTCAGTGTCTTCTTTTCCACTCTGCTCTATTGACAGTGCAGTACTGCCGGTGTCATGCTGCCAAGTAAGGCAGCAGAGAGCTCGTTGTCAATTAGCATGATGTCCGCAGTCCCACTCTGTCAATAGAGCAGAGCGGAAAATAAGCTGCCACTCAGTTGATGTGACATCAGCAGAAGCAGCTGAATCATCAGCAGGAGCTGTCTGTGACCGCTTTGTGCCAGCGAAGCACAATGCAGAACACAACAGGCATGTAGTTAACAACTACCTTCCTATTAATGCCTAGGCACATTTTTTTTTTACAAAGTACCCATTATCCCCTTTAATAAATTGAGCCGTCTGTTTTTAATCTAGGGAAAAAAAGTATTTTTTCAACAGGTTATAGATACATGCTATGAATGGCGCCTAATTTACATTTTGAAACCTCTATTTATATTCATGCTTTATGTGCTACAAATGTGTCAGTGTTATACACGTGTTTGTAAAATCCCAACCTTTCTCTTGTCTCTCTAATTACAGCTGTTGCCCACTGAGCAATTACAAAACATATTCCAGACAAAGGGCAACGTTTCGTCTGAAAAATGACCTGTCTTCCAAGGACACTAAAGATGTAAAACTGCAATCAGAGTAGAATGATGTAGTGGAAAGAAACAGTGGCAATATTGAAGGTATTGAGTCATTCTGCCAATAAGTCTTGGAGTAGATATACACTGACGAGCAAAAGAGTAACAATGTTTTGAACTTTTGACATTCAAGCTCTATCTCTCACATCCATTACAGCTTCAAACATGAGACTACATTCATTTTATAGACAATCATCTTGGCTATCATAGATAAAGTTGACTTGCAACTATTTAGCATATGATTTGTTATACAGATTCTTGTCATGTCACTGCATTGTTACTGGTTTGCTCCTAAAAAAGTAAAATTGATTTAATTATTTTGTTAGTATTTTGGAAATCCGCCTTTGGCTTTCAACACTGCCTAAATACTTGTGGGCATGCTCTAGATCAGTTCCTTCACATTGTCTTCTGCTGAAGCTGCAGAGTTGGCACCTGAGGACCATGTCTATCTTTACTCCACCTCACCCCTTTGCAAATCTGCCAAGCAGTGTGAGCCACAGGTTATGTAGCAGTCACTTCTGCTTTTCAATGACTCTGCTGGCTAACGTTCCATGACCCATCCATGGGACACTCACCCAAAAGTAGGAGAGACTGAGAGCACTGATGCCCACCACTTGTTGTGTTGGAGGATGAGTATGGGGAGAGCTAGTGCATATGATTAGTATACCATCACAGCAGATCTCTGAGGATGAGGAAAAACAGATCCCAACTGCTGAGACTTTTAGCAGTGTGCAGACCATCAAGGAGGGCAAAAATGAGGAATGGGTGAAAGATAATGCAGGGGATGATGAGGTCCTAGATCCTACATGAAGCGAAGGCCCCTAGCCAGTCTGACACATCAAAGCCTCAAGCGAGGCATACATTTTCTGAACCTGAGCACCACCTGCATGAGGCATCTGAATTCCAAGCACGAGCTCCAGTGGAGTATACACCTGAAAAAGCAGGAAAAATCTGAGGCTATTTTTGCTCCCTCTTCTGCTACAGTATCAGCCTCTTCTTCCCACTCATGATCAACAGGGTCATCTACATCCAGGCAAAGAGGATGTGAGAGCACCACTACCACCAGCAGTGTCATCGAGCAACTCCATATGGTCCCAAGGAAGCATTCAGCTGTCCATCCCCCAATCCCTGGAGAGAAAGAGGATGTACCCCCTATCCACCCATGAGCCCTGGTCCTGAATGACAGCATTTCAACATTTCTGGCCTTTAAAATGCTGCCATTCTGGCTGGTAGATACGGACAGTTTTAGAAAAACGTATGGCAGTGGCTGTACTTTGCTCCCAACTGACAATACTTTTTCAGGTGGGCTATCCCTGCCCTACACAGACAGGTTACAAACCAAATCAGGTGTGCACTGCGCAACGTCATCAGTGGCAAGGGCCATATAACCACCAATATGTGGATCAGTAAGCATGGGCAAAGACATTATGTTTCCCTAACTGCCAACTGGATCAATGTGGCTGTCCCAGAGGCGGAAGGCATTCTAGTTCATGTCTTACCACCACTGAGGATTGCTGGAACTTTCTCTGTCTATAGTGCCTCCTCCTCCTATTCCCCTTCCTCCCCTGCTTCATATGCGAAGTACCAATAAGGGGGAACTTCACTTTGCAAATGTTGGAGAGACTGTGCAAGCAGCAGCGGGCAATACTGGAGTTTCAACTGCAGCACACACGGGTGAGTCGCTCAGTGGAACAACAACACTTCACCACTAAGTGGCCCTCCATGTGTGACGTGTGTGCTGTGTTGTGCTGCTTCAAATAGTCCACCAACATGGCCAGCGTTGCTGATGCTCACATCAGCGTTACTATCTCACTTCTATACCTGCTTAAAAAAACACTTGCGGTGATGATGGATGTGTGACGCCTTGGCCGGGCCAGGTAGTCACAAATAGGCCCTACACAACACCTTCCCTCTCAGGTGACATCAGCCGATCTTAAAACCCTAGTCACCCCCTCAGGGCTAGATGGACACACGAGGGGGCGGAACCAGGCGGTTGAAAGACGCCCACCAAGGAGTTTAGACAGCCCAGGGCGGGAAAACAGTAGAGTCAAGGGCAGTTGAGTCTGAGAGTTCAAGTTGGAGAGGAGTGTGGGCTGGAGCTGTGTGCAGCTCCAGCAGAGGCGAATATCCCAAATTGAATGGCACCAGGGTAGGAGCCCTGGTGCCTTTGGCTAGGAGGCAGACGACGGTCTCCATCTGCAGGAGCCAGGAAGACGGCTCGGTGGAACTGAGGTGGACCAGGACAGGGTAGTGGCCCGCCGGTACTGACCCGGGGAACCGACTCGGAAACCGGAGCACACAGGGGGGGTACTCGGACCCTGAAGCCGGGACCAGAAGTGACTGGAACATGCTAATTAACCGATTGAGGACAGGCCTAGAGGTCCTGTCCCACCCAAAGTCCCGATTGAAGACAACAGCCCACCGAGGGGGATAGAAGGCCACCGCCAGGGCTCAGAGATCCCACGGGCCAGTGTCTGCGGGCAAGGGCTCCTTAGGCTACAACCAGCCGGGAGCGGACTCCTGAAGTTGCAAGCACAGGCAGTCCACCATTACACAAAGGTGCAGGAGAAAGACAGAGACCACCAGCTGGGTGGGGGACCAGAACGCAGCCGGCTGTGGGCACCGACCACCATCACCTTGATTTACCAGAGACTCGTGTGTTTCCTTCAATAGTGAGTACACCAGCACCCTGCGGTCACCCATCTCTCTGCACCAACAAACCTCCAACGGGTCCTGGGGCCAACATCCCTGCCCACGGAGGGGTTAACAACTTGATGCACAACATCTCCCCCGGGTGTTCCATAACTGCAGCAGTGGTGTCCAAACTCACCACATACCGTGGGTGGCGTCACAAACCTAGTACGGCCCAGCCCATACATATACGTCCTACATCCACCACCCCCCAAACCTATTCATTCGGAGTGTCCGCGGGATCCCTCGGGTCCAGAGACCCTCAAGCTACCCACCGGAAGGCCTGGACCCAAGCAGCGGCAGGCTGCCGGCACGGGGACGGCACAGATGATGGAGAGGTGGTGTCACAGGAGGAAAAGGAGCAGGAGGAACAGGGACCATTCATACCATTATCAGGACTGTCGTCCACACATGGCTCAGAGGGTAGGTTCCTGTACCAACCAGCTAGTGGACATTTTTGGAGGATGGGGATGAAAAGGAGGAGGAGGTACCGTGTGCACAGCAGGGTGGTACTCAGAGCATCTCACGGGAATCACTGGAGCATTGCGAGGGGGATGCAGAGGAAACAGGCCATACACCTGCCTGCCATCGAGGACAGCTTGTCGTTGCCTCTGGGCAGCCTGGCACACATAAGCCAATATATGCTGCTATGCCTGCGCAATGACTGCTGAGTTGCCAGGATTGTTACCAGTGATGATTACTGAGTGGCCACCCTGCTAGATTCGTGCTACAAGGACAATGTTCAATCCTTAGTCCCGTTACTGGAGGGGGATCGGAAAATGCAGGAATACAAGCACACACTGGTAGAGGCATTACTGACATCATTCCCATTTGACAGTGAGGCTCAGTGGAAGAACAAAGAAGAGGATCAGGAGAATGTGGCCAACGGAGCTGGTGCACCAGCACCACCTTGGAATGGAGGGTTATCATCTGTGTACACCATGGGAACCAGAGATGTCTATGTGTTTGTTGTTTCATTCAACACAAATAATGGCACAGGCCTTACACAGGGATACAATAGTACAGTCTGACTCTAAAACAAGACTATATTGCGAATCATTATTGTGGTTTTAGAAAAATAATTGTGCAAAGCAAATGCATGATATCTCCCATAATACATTCTATTTTTTCTTTTCACTAAAAAATTAATTTGTATTATTATGGGAAATATTGTTTATTTCATATCCCCTTCTTGAAAGGTGGTACCATTTAAAGGCAAAACATGTTTACATCTAAGGCCAGACGTAGATGTGGATGTCTAGTTTATCATGTAATGTTCACTATTTCTCTCTGGAGTCATTTCTGCAAGGCTGGTTAGAAATAGCCCGGCTGGTTGATATGTTATCAGGTTAATGGACCGTATCTTAATTACCTCTAGTACAGACTCATCATTGTACAAACATAGACATATGTGTCCATGCTGACAATGTTGGAGATAACTAGAAAAACAAACTGATATACTGTATACATCAGTAAATTGGATTTGTATCCTGCAAAGCCAAATTAAGAGCAATATTACAGTGTTTCAATATATATATATATATATATATATATATATATATATATATATATATATATATATACTAGCTGTACTACCCGGCTTCACCCGGGTTAATAACTGCTGTTAGCAAAATAGAATGTATTAACAAAAATGTATTCTGCACACAAAAACCACAAATCAGATATAAATGTAATTATAATGTCTGTCTCCCCCCCTCTGTATATATCTCTCTGTCTCTCTCTCTATCTCTTTGTCTGTCTGTCTCTTTCCCTGACTGTCTCTGACTGTCTCTGTCTCTTTCTACGTCTGTCTTAATCTCTTTCCCTGTCTGTCTATCTATCTCTGTCACTTTCCCTGTTTGTCTCTTTCCCTGTCTGTCTCCCTCTCTTTTCCTGTCTGTCTCTTTCCCTCTCTTTCCCTGTCTGTCTCTTTCCCTGTGTCTGTCTCTTTACCTGTCTGTGTCTGTCTCTTAACCTGTCTCTCTCTTTCCCTCTCTTTCCCTGTCTGTCTCTTTCTCTGTCAGTCTGTCTCTTTGTCTGTGTCTGTCTCTTTGTGTCTGTCTCTTACTCTGTCTATATCTGTTTCTTACCCTGTCTGTGTCTGCTTCTTTCCTTGTCTGTGTCTGTCTCTTTCCCTGGCTGCGTTGTGACACGCCAACATTCCATTTAAGGGTGTCCCTGCGCATTCTTCTGAAGTTCTGGCTGCACTGTGGCTCCCAGCTCCATTCGCTTTAATGGAGGCAGGTTTTTTGGTGAATAACTGTAAAGCGCGGGGTTAAAATTTCCCCTCAAAACATAGCCTATGACGCTCTCGGGTTCCAGAAGTGTGAGTGTGCAAAATTTTGTGGCTGTAGCTGTGACGGTGCAGATGCCAATCCCGGACACACACACACACATACACACACACACACACACACACACACACACACACGCACACACACACACACATACATACATACACACATTCAGCTTTAAATATTATACATTTTATATATATATATATATATATATATATATATATATATATATATATATATATATATATATATCTATGTTCTTTTGTTTGAACTAAGTAAATTGGTAAATTGTTGGTATTTTTTTTATCTGATTTGCAACTCATAGAAGCCCTGCTGTCACAGTGAACCAGTGTCCAGACATTATTTAGGGTTCCTTTAATTTGAGCAACTAAGCTGTCTATAAAGAGTGCTGAATTTTATTAAACATTTACATGATATGATGCAATTACTGGCAGGGTCTTCTAGAAATGCTTGTATGTTTGCTCATTCTATAAATTTTCCTTTCATATTAGCAGCACATCTCCTGTTTTTACGGGGGAGGTATTGCCTGCCAATAATACTACATAGTACACAAACAGTTGCAGTTCGAGAGTGGGTCCATTTCAGCTACTCTAAGCAAGAGCTGCTACTCGAGTGAGGGCTGCATTAAGAGCTGGGCTGCAGATAAGTCCATGGTTAAACACAATATCATAGTTTACCACAAGAGCATAGTTTTGAGTTTTTCCTTACTAGTTTTTATTGTTTTTCTGCTTTTATTTGTATCCCCATTTAGTATGTGCTCCATGGACAATGCTACCAGTTGAGCATATTATGGGTTGCATTCATGCCGTTTGAGGGTGAATATATCTGTGCTCGATATCAGCGTGTTGCATAATTGGAAGCCCAGGTAATGGATCTAAATATGCAGCTGGTAACACTCAGAAGCATTGCAATCCCGGAGAGGAGTTTACAGCTCACTGAGCATGCTCTGGCTGGGGCCAGTGCTATGGAGGAGGGTGGAGGTGTGGAAGATCAGGATCCAGAAGTAGGTAGCTGGTTAAGGGTATGACCGCACTTTGCGTTTTTACCTGCGTTTCCGCAGCGTTTTGAGCTGCAGCGTTTTGATGCCAAAAGGCATGCGTTTTGGTTTTCCATGATAGTCTATGGAAAATGATGATTACCTGACCGCACTTTGCGTTTTAAAATGCTGCGTTTAATTTGCATAATTTGTGGCAAAAACCATGCATTCAAAGAAGCAGCATGTCAATTGTTTTTGCCATTTCTGCAGAGTTTTGCTAACATTGAAGTCAACGAGAAGTATCAAAAAGCAAGAAATATCAAAATTCAAGCGTTTTACCTGCTTTTTAGCTGCAGAAAGAATGCGTTTTTGACTTCAAAAATGCATGCTTTTCAGACATTAAAATAATGGAATAATATGTCCCTTTACACACACACTTAGTCCGACAATTAAATTATTGAAAATTATGATTTTATTGCTATTTTAGCAATAAATATTATAAAACCTCTATAATTTCATGAAATATAACTATTTTCTTAAATAATTCAAAAATTATATATGTTTTGATTTTTTTTCTCTTTTTTCATTCTGTTTGACTGTTTAATCTTTATTTAGCAGTGTCTTGATGTTCAAAACGCATCTGTCAAAACGCAAGGGAAATAGCATGTAATTAGCGCTGAAAACGCATCTAAAACGCGGTAAATACACATGCGTTTTTAGCGCTAAATTTCTGAAAAAGGCAACTTTGGCTAAATCAATTAAGGCCAAAACGTGCGTTTAAAACTGCAAGTAGGAGAACGCAAAGTGCGGTCATAGCCTAAGGCTATGTGCGCAGTTTCCGTTTTCACCTGCGTTTCAGGTGCATTTAGGGTCAGTTTTGAACTGCAACGTTTTTGTGCCCAAATGCATGCGTTTTGGTTTTCCATTAAAGACAATGAGAATTCATGATTTCTTGTCCGCACTTTGCGTTTCAAAATGCATCTCAAAATTTGCATAAGTTTGGTCAAAAACCATGCGTTCAGAAAAGGACCCTGTCAATTGTTTTTGCCATTTGTGGTGCGTTTTGTTAACATTGAAGTCAATGAGAAGTAGCAAAAAGCAAGAAATATCAAAATTCCTGCATTTTACCTGCTTTTTCATTGCAGAAAACATGTGTTTTGGACATCAAAATAATGATTTGATATGTCCCTTTACACACACACATAATCCAAATATTAACGTTAAGAATAATATGCATTTATTGCTATTTTACCGATAAAATGTATATTAACGCTATAATTTTATTAAATATATCTTTTTCCATTATTTTTCCCATTAATATAGATTTGTCCCTTTTTTTTCTACATTTTCATTCCGTTTGACTGTTTAAACTTTATTTAGTAGTGTCTTGATGTTCAAAACGCATCTGTCAAAACGCAAGGGAAAAAACATGTGAAAAGCGCTGAAAACGCATCTAAAACGCGGTAAATACGCATGCGTTTTCTGCGCTAAGGCTATGTGCGCACGTTGCGTCGGAGTACCTGCAGTTTATTCTGCACGTTTTCCTTCCCTTGGTTTTTGACCAAATGGCTTTTGACCATTTTTTAGCGCTAAAAACGCATGCGTATTTACCGCGTTTTTAGTGCGTTTTTAGCGCTTTTTACCTGCGTTTTCACCTGCGTTTCTGCAGATGCGTTTTGTAGATCAAGACACTGAGAAATAAAGTTGAAATAGAAAAAAAGAATGAAAAAAGAGAAAAAAAGTATAAAATTAACTTTTAATAAAAATATATGGGAAATTATCATTCTTAATTAAAAAATAGTGGTTATGCACATTTTATCAGAAAAATAGGTGAAGTTTATAATTTTTTAACATTTAAATTTTCGGTTATTGTGTGTGTGTAAAGGAACATTAGAACCCATTAATTTTTGTCCAGAAAAGCATGCGTTTTTGGAGGCAAAAACGCAGTGGAAAAGCAGGTAAAAAGCATGAAAAACGCAGGAATTGTGCTTTTGGTTGCGTTTTGCCATTTCTCATTGACTCCAATGTTAAGGAAACGCTGCAGAAATGGCAAAAACAACTGACATGCTGCTTCTTTTTCAGCATGGTTTTTGACCACAAATATGCAAATTAAACGCTGCAGAAAAAAAAGCAAAGTGCAGACAGGATTTCTGCTTTTCCCATAGACTTTGCTGGCAATCAAAAACGCATGCGTTTTAGCGCAAAAACGCTGCTGCTAAAAACGCTGCAGAAACGCGGAAAAAAACGCAACGTGCGAACATAGCCTCAATTTCTGAAAAAGGCAACTTTGGCTAAATCAATTAAGGCTAAAAAGTGCTTTTACAACTGCATGTAGGACGACGGAAAGTGCGCACATAGCCTTATAGAAGAAAGGGAAGGGTGAAAAGTGTCATGGACCTAGTAAATATTTAAGAAATTAGGGGTGCACAGCCACTTAATAATTATAAATGGGAGTGCAGCCTCTTGTGTAGAAGGTAAATATCAATTGAAAAGAGAAGGCTACACAAATTAGAGGCGCACATCCAAAATATATATGAAAATACTAGAATTTTATTAAATCCATGAAAACTACACGATTAAAAACATTAAAAACATACACAAAGTACAAAACGACCTCTGTATAATTTAGCCATGGCTACAAAAGCAGGGAACAATGTATAGAAATCAAATACAGTTCAAAGCAGGTGGATAATACAATTCAATCACAGATAATTAATAATAATAACCTAGTTCATAACAGTTGGTGGGATATAGCCTGAATTCAATAAGGGATAACACCATAATTACAGAATTGTCCCATAGAAATTATTCCAACATCAAGTATCCATATATGTATTTCTGTATATCTCAAATATAGAGGATCACACCCACATAACTATCACATATAAATAGTTAAATCCGCAATTGAAGATCATCAGACAAAAAAAAAGGCTATTAAATTTCTGTAAATAACACAATCCTATAATGGTATTAAGTTGCAAGGCAGAGTAGTTTGATAACCCAGGTAAGAGTATAATTACACACAATATAATAAACATTTGCCAACCACTGAATACTAGTGATGAGCGAGTACTAAAAAGCTCGGGTGCTCGAGGCTCGGGCCGAGCATCCCAAGATACTCGTGTACTCGGCCCGAGCACCGAGCCCAATGTTATCCTATGGGAGACCCGAGTATTTTTATGAAATGACCCCCGTATGTAGCATGTAGAAACCCTAAAAATGTCACAAAAGTCTCAGAAGAGTGCTCAAATGACATGGCAACAGCATGGGGAAGACCCCTTGAAGCATTTATCACTCAAAAGTCACAGCTGTGAACAATTTTGTCCGAGTTTTACGCCATTTTTACGGACTCACCAGAAAACCTTCCAAAATGACACCAAAATGAATTTTCATGGCGTAAATGTTAAGGGCACATACCCAATAGTGAGATAAAGCTGGTGTATGTTACTTTTTGAGATTAATACATGAAAGATTTTACGTAAAACATTGTGTGGCACTCCGATGTCCAAAACGCACGTTTTGTGCTTTTTACTAGCGATGTCGGTCATTTTTTTTTTCATTCTATCTCCCGTCGGTCGGTCTCGCTCTGTCGGTCTCTCTCTGTCTTGTCTGTCCCCCTCTCACAGTCTGTCGGTCATTCTCCCCCCTCTCTCTTACTTACCGTTCCCCGATCACTGCCGCGGCGCTGCACAGTTGTTCACTAAACTCCGGCGGCTTTTCCTCTTTTGAAAAAGCCGGCCGCTCATTAAACAATCTCGTATTCCCTGCTTTCCTGCTTTTCGGTGCCTATGATTGGTTGCAGTGAGACATGCCCCCACGCTGAGTGACAGGTGTCTCACTGCACCCAAACACAGCAGCCGGTGTGTGTGTGTATACTGTGCAGTGAAATAAATAATTAAATAATTAAAAAAATCGGCGTGCGGTCCCCCCAATTTTAATACCAGCCAGATAAAGCCATACGGCTGAAGGCTGGTATTCTCAGGATGGGGAGCTCCACATTATGGTGAGCCCCCCAGCCTAACAATATCAGTCAGCAGCCGCCCAGAATTGCCGCATACATTATATGCGACAGTTCTGGGACTGTACCCGGCTCTTCCCGATTTACCCTAGTGCGTTGGCAAATCGGGGTAATAAGGAGTTAATGGCAGCCCATAGCTGCCACTAAATCCTAGATTAATCATGTCAGGCGTCTCCCCGAGATTCCTTCCATGATTAATCTGTAAATTACAGTTAAAAAACACACACACCCGAAAAGTCCTTTATTAGAAATAAAAAACACTAACAAAGTCCCTCATCACCAATTTATTAACCCCGACAAACCCTCCATGTCCGGCGTAATCCACGGACCTCCAGCGTCGTGTCCAGCTGTGCTGCATGAAGGTGACAGGAGCTGCAGAATACACCGCCGCTCCGGTCAGCTTCACACAGCAACTGAGGTGAGTATCGCGATCAGCTGAACTGTCACTGAGGTTACCTGGATCCAGCGGTGGATGCAGCGGTGGCCACGGGTAACCTCAGTGACAGCTCAGCTGATCGCGCTACTCACCGCCGCACCGGTCAGCTCCACGCAGCAACTGAGGTGAGTATAGCGATCAGCTGAGCTGTCACTGAGGTTACCTGGATCCAGCGGTGGATGCAGCGGTGGCCGCGGGTAACCTCAGTGACAGCTCAGCTGATCGCGCTACTCACCGCCGCTCCGGTCAGCTCCATGCAGCAACTGAGGTGAGTATAGCAATCAGCTGCTGTCACTGAGGTTAATCGCGGCACCGCTGGATCTAGCGGTGGCCGTGAGTTACCTGACTGACAGCAGCTGATCGCGCTACTCACCTCAGTTGCTGTGTGAAGCTGACAGACGCGGCGGTGTATTCTGCAGCTCCTGTCACCTGCATGCAGCAGAGCTGGACGCGACGCTGGAGGACTGTGGAGTACGCCGGACATGGAGGGTTTGTCGGGGTTAATAAATTGGTGATGAGGGACTTTGTTATTGTTTTTTATTTCTAATAAAGGATTTTTTCGTGTGTGTGTGTTTTTTAACTGTAATTTACAGATTAATCATGGAAGGAAACTCGGGGAGACGCCTGACATGATTAATCTAGGATTTAGTGGCAGCTATGGGCTGCCATTAACTCCTTATTACCCCGATTTGCCAACGCACTAGGGTAAATCGGGAAGAGCCGGGTACAGTCCCAGAACTGTCGCATCTAATGTATGCGGCAATTCTGGGCGGCTGCTGACTGATATTGTTAGGGTGGGGGGCTCCCCATAACGTGGGGCTCCCCATCCTGAGAATACCAGCCTTCAGCACGCCGGTTTTTTTAATTATTTATTTATTTATTTTACTGCACAGTATAGACACGCCCACCGGCTGCTGTGATTGGGTGCAGTGAGACACCTGTCACTCAGCGTGGGGGCGTGTCTCACTGCAACCAATCATAGGCGCCTATGGGCGTGGAAAGCAGGGAATATGAGATGGCTGTGTGCAGAGCACAGCGAGCCTGCCTGTATAAAGGCTCGGTCACGCTGTGCAGGTCGGCCAATCACTGCAATTCCACAACTAACAGGGCTGTGGCATTGCAGTGGTCTGCCAGCCAATCCCTGCATGAGGGCTGGCTCTCAAAAGAGCGCCAACATGCAAAGATGAAGACCACGAGTACAACACGAGTATTGCGAAATTACTCGGTACCCGCCGAGTAGCCCGAGTACAGTGATACTCGTGCGAGTACCGAGTAGTAACAAGCATACTCGCTCATCACTACTGAATACCCAAAAAGGCGTTGCCACTGAGGCAGAGCATAAGGAAAGGGTTAATAAAAAATTCCATCAAAAATGCCAGCAAAAATATTTTCCTATCCACCCCATATGCACGTATTTACCAACCGGGCCCGGTTTCTCAGCGGTGGACAGCTGTAAGGCAAGTATGTGGACCGGATTAACTGGCGGAAAAGGAGTAATAGGTTAATGCAGCCATGCAGGGAAGCAAAGTGTGCTTCAATAAGAGAGGTTGTGAGAATCCCCACGCGTTACGCTGTCTTGCAGCTTCGTCAAGGGTAATGGTACATGGATTTAGTACACATATAAATAGGTGTAGACAGTCAATTAGTTAATTGGTTTCAAACCTGCTGTAACGGCGGAGGAAGCGCATACAGGCGCATAGTTAACCCTAAATCATTATACATCCAGATTCGCAATGGATGGGAGGAGTTCAGGGAGCGTTGGCGCCGATCTACATCTCATCAGAAAAAGCCCACACCTCGTGATGTATCAAAGTCACAGATAAGGACACGTATACAGTATATACAAAGATCACATGATCGCACATCATAACTCATGCACAGTAATGGTTGTTCATGCCTAACTGGATGTTTTTCAATCAGGGTTTGTTGGGTCTCATTCTTAGCCCTCTGGTACGCAGATGATACAATTTTCTTCGGATAACCACGTTTTCTGAATCAGGCTGTAAGCTCTTTGGCCTGCATAGAGAAATCCTCATTCAGGGAACAATTCCTCCGTACCTGCAAGGATTTTTTTTTTGACTATTTTTTTGATTTTTGACTAATGCGCATGCGTTATGAAAGGTGATCATTTGATCATATGATTCCTGTACACATGTTTGATCTGTATTTGTGACGTACCGCTCCACATGATGTGGGTTTTTGATAATATGGATATCGCTATTAGTACCTTGTGGGCTCTTTCTATCTGCTGTGATTCTGGATGAGTAATGTTTTGTGCCTCTGCTTCCTGTGGGGAATTTTCTTGCGTCCTTCTTACCACTGCGCATGCGCTATGCAATATGACAATGTGGCTCCCATTACGAGGGGGGCTTGGATCTAAACCATTGTTAAGATACAATCTCTCATTACTGCGCATGTGTTTATGTTACTTCAGTCATTGCTTGTAACTTCCTGTTAGAACTCCCTTAGCAGCTCAGTGATGCAAGCCAAACAGCATAAGGCATTGACGCATATGTGTTTAAAATGACTGTCATTGTCAATTTAGCATCAAAAACTAATTTAATTCATCCACCTATTTATGCCTTAGCCATAGATCATGGTGAATTGCTGCACTGTTATTAGACATTTGCTGCCATTAGACTTAATAACAGGAAGCCACATTATCAGCGAAATCATCAGCAACAATTAGCGTACGCCTATAGTCAGCAATACAATTAGTATTAATGTCACCCGTGAGTTAATGAATAGCGGGTTGATCTGTCCCGGTGTTTCTCCAGGAAGGATCATTTGCCTATATGTACATCTCTATTGTGACTGTATGAACCTTAACACTTTTGTCATTTATTCCTCTTTAGAATAAATATTCTTTGGCAATGCAAACCTATAATTAATTATTGATTTACTGGCCTGTTTTTTTTCACAGCCTGTGAATGTATAGGGAATGTATTGTACAAGAAAACACTGTTCATTTATGCCAATTGTATATGCAAGTGCTTGGCATATGTAGTATTTATGTGGAATGTATCAATATGGAGATGGATGAGTTCAGGAGACTAAATAAATCACTGTGACGATACTGCTGTCCTTTTCTTTTAGGTACTTAATTGCAAATCAAGTAAGGGTTCTTTTTCATGGGTAGGTGAATTGTCCACTACAAGTGATGAACAATAATATAGAATAGTAAGTTGATCAGCGCTGTTGTCTGCCAACTTGCGGCCTACACACTCAGTTACCGCATTGCAGTTCCTCACACACAGGCACTTGGATCTGGGTGTCTCTGATGCGGTAATTCTCTTTACCCTCAGGTTTCAAACATTTTTTGTTAGGCAAAACTCACAGAATGGAATAAGCCTACATTCCCATCACTGTTATATCTAATCTTCACTCTTAGAGCAGCTTAATCTTGATGGCAGAGACTATCTTTACTCACAATAATAATTTCCTTTGCTTACCCTGTCTTTAATAGCAGCTCCCACCCAGGAGGAGACATCTCTTCATCTCCATGCAGACTGTAACAACTGCAATGCAGGTAATAGCTAATTATATGATCTTCTGCAGACTTAATTAATTTCCTGGGAGTGGCACCCAAATTGGTGAGTCTTAAGCGGGCTTTACACGGGAGCGATATCGGTAACAATATCGGTATCTTGCGTACCCGACCCCTCGTTTGTGCGACACGGGCATATCGCTGCCCGTCGCGCACAAAATCGCGCTCCCCCGTCACACGGCTTACCTGCCCTGCGACGTCGCTCTGGCCGGCGATCCACCTCCTTTCTAAGGGGGCGGGTCATTCAGCGTCACAGCGACGTCACACGGCAGGCGTCCAATAGAAGCGGAGGGGCGGAGATGAGCGGCACGTAACATCCCGCCCACCTCCTTCCTTCTGCATAGCAGGTGGAGGCAGGTAAGGAGATGTTCCTCGCTCGCTGCAGTGTCACACACAGCGATGTGTGCTGCCGCAGGAACGAGGAACAACATCGCTAATTAGAAATAAACGATATTTGGTTTTAAGACGAGCTCTCCATGGCAAACGATTTTTGCCACTTTTGCAATCGTTTTAGGTCGCACAAAAGTGTCACACGCTGCGATATCGTTAATGGCGCCGGATGTGCGTCACTAACGGTGTGACCCCAATGATAAAACATTAACGATATCGTAGCGTGTAAAGCCCCCTTTACTCACCCCATTACTTGCTAGATTACTAACTGAGCTTCTTGTTTCTGCCTTCTTCTGTCTGCAGACTTCTTCTGAGCTCAAAAAACACAATTGAAACATCAAGCGGCTTTGAGCAGACTGTTGTGCTAACTCCCAAAGACTCAGCTTTACACACAGCAGAACAGTCTACTAACTTTAACCACAGCAGTACAATGTGCTAACTTTTTATGCTCTGCATTCACCACTTCAAACATTACTCCTGCTAATCAATAAGCACTGTCTGGGCATGGTAGATCTGGGGCATTTCTCCTACAAAACCAATCCCTTCCATCCCACATCAAGTAATTAATTAGATCTGTTCCACGGTCGTCAAAGCCTACATATATACACATGTCTAAAAAAGAGAGAAAATGTCCAGCAGTTAAGGCAAACACTTGCCGCCATTTTAACAGCAGGAGCAGGATGCTGGGATGGAGATTGAACAGGCGTGTGATTGCTCAGCCAGGTAAAGTATTATAACTATTACCACAAAAAAAAAGGAAAAAATTGTAGGCACTCACTCAACTGCTTCAAAATAAGTCCTTTATTGCATCTGATGGAAGTAAAACAGTAGCAAAGGGGAGGATGCAAGGAGCAGGTGGCTGATGGCTGCCGTTTCGAGCGGACTGTAGCACTTCTATGAGGACCAGTAGAAGCGCGACCATCTGCACGAAATTGCAGCCTTTGTTCACCTGCTCTCCGCATCCTCCCGTTTCCTACTGTTCCTCTTCCATCGGATGCAATAAAGGACTTATTTTGAAGCAGTTGGGTGAGTGCCTACCTTTTTTTTCAGTTTTTTTTTGTGGTAATAGTTCTATATACAAATGGCATAGTATGAACATTGCGTGACATACAGTATAACAACATATCCTGCCATTAATACGCTACTAACAATAACTCTGTTGAGCTTCTCCTAATTGCCATTTTGGAGCCAGAGTAGAACAGGGGACAGACGCTTCAGTTTTTTTGCTGATCCGTGAAGATTCCACCATTGAGATTCTCACCGATCTCACAATTAAGTTAAGTAGATCAGAATAACCTTTTAAAGGATATGGACACCAACGAGAGCATTTCTTAATTTGTAATGTGTGATGTCATACTGAAGCACAACTCAACTGGTGGCCATGATTTCTCTCCACTTGGATTTCCTCTCCCGTTTAAAAATCCTAAAACACTTCTGAAACAGATTTTTCCCTTTGTAGAAGTTTTGTTCTCATGCATGTGTAAAATGTGACTTTTTTACTGTACTTTACAACAGTGTTACCCTTTCCACTATGATGGCCCAATGGGACATATAGACTGTCATAGCCATTATTATTTTAGCTGGTTCTAATTTAGTGCAGCACAAGTATATATAATAGTAATTTACAGTAGTAGTAATTTACTATACATAACTGCAATGAAAGAAGGGATATGATGTGATACAATTCAATGCTTTTATAGGACATAAAGTTATAGGTGTTACTACAATTGTATTGACCTCAATAAGCCTATTGATAAAGTATATGCTATTATATAGGATAAATGAGGGTAAATACTAGTAATCACAATACGTTCCATTAGTCAGAGATTGCAGAGGTTATACGGTTTATGATGGGTGTTTTAGCTTTATTTAACATTACACAATATTTGTTAATTAACTTTAAAAAGTATAACTTAGAGTCATAACCACTTGTTAGATTATTATATGGTTAAGCATCTAAAACCTACTGACTCTAAAGATTTCTTTTATTGCTGAACTGAAATTAAGCACTATCTGGGATTCTGCCACTTTCACCTCTACTGCGGTGTGACTTATTAGGGCTTTAAAACCAGAGACAAGAGTTGTAAACGTAAGTGGGTTTTAATGGAATTAATTCCGAAGGAATGTAAAACTCCCGTTGACACTTGCATCTTCTCCTCTAATGGCAGAGATCATAGAAGTACAATATCAGAGTGGCAGATTAATAAAGGACACCGGAAGCCACCGAGCCAAAGGAAAAGGTAGAGATGCTGTACTCATTCTGCTCATCACGATATATAACCATGCCCGAAGACTGCTCATGTTCAGCATTTTAAAAATCAATAGTTTGGCTTGTGTTTAGGTAGAAAATTGCAGGGCTCAGCGTTCTGAAAAGCCTTTGCATGGAATACTCTAACAAGCAGAACAGATTGTGCAAACTCAAATTAAATATTAACATCCTCAGCCCGGCTATCACATCCTTAGTGTAATATGTACTCTCCTAATGAACCGAGGTATATTTACACCTCAAACAAAAAATACGTTCCCCGCAGCTTGAAAGCAACTAAATTACCCTGATCCTGGGAAAAATCATTACAGTATTAACAGACCATTCAGGCAATCACTACAAGAAGCTATCGTTTCTCCAACTACTGGTATTCTGTTTAGTCTTCTTCCATTTGGTCATATCCAGTCTTATAAGGGTCATCGGAAACTCCAGTCAAAGGCATCTCTCTAGAATTTCAACTATTCCCTTTGTTAAAAAAAGGGCAAATGAAGAAAAAAATTATTTAGTTTAAGACCAATTTGTAAATGGATGGATGCCGGGTTATGACATTGTAAATAGCCTCTTCGTAAGGAGAATGATAAGCCATCCAATGCTCCTCTGGAAATTTAAATGTGCAAATACCATCTTCAGAGAGGAAGAGGACTTGAACTCTAGTTCAACCTATTGGGGTAGCAATCTAAAAAGTAAATTTCGACCTGATTTGGCTACGTGAAAAGCTTTTGCATATTATTAAAGGGGGGACATTTCTCTTTTTGGAGAGTGCTAAGCTGTCGTAAAGAGACAAATACTTCTCTGGAAATTTAAATGTGCAAATACCTTCTCCAGAAAGGAAGAAGACTTGAACTCTAGTTCCACCTATTGGGCTAGCAATCGAAAAAGTCAATATCAACCTAATTTGCCCAGGTGAAAAGCTTCTCACACATTATTTAAGAGGTAAAATTTCTCCTTTTGGAAAGTGCTAAACTGTCATAAGGAAACCATTATAAACCATGAAACGATCCTCTGGAAATTTGAATATCCAAATACCCTCTCCAGAAAGGAAGACTTGAACTCTAATTCCACCTCTTGGGCCAGCAATCGAAAAAGTCAATATTGACCTGATTTGGCCAGGTGAAAGCTTCTCACACATTATTTAAGGGGGAACATTTCTCCTTTTGGAGAGTGATAAGCTGTCATAAGGAAACCATGATAAACCAAGAAATGATCCTCTGGAAATTTGAATATCCAAATACCCTCTTCGGAAAGGAAGAGGACTTGAACTCTAATTCCACCTATTGGGGTAGCAATCAAAAAAGTCAATATTAACCTGATTTGGCTAGGTAAAAAGCTTCTCACACATTATTTAAGGGGGAACATTTCTCCTTTTGGAGAGTGCTAAGCTGTCGTAAGGAGACAGATAAGCCATGCAATGCTCCTCTGGAAATGTAAATGTGCTAATACCCTCTCGAGAAAGGAAGAGGACTTGAAATCTAATTCCACCTATTGGGGTAGTAATCTAAAAAGTCAATATTGACCTGATTTGGCTAGGTGAAAAGCTTCTCACACATTATTTAAAGGGGAACATTTCTCCTTTTGGAGAGTGCTAAGCTGTCATAAGGAAACCATGATAAACCATGCAATGCTCCTCTGGAAATTTGAATATCCAAATAACTTCTCCAGAAAAGAAGAGGACTTGAAATTCACTGTCAATATTGAGCCTTTAATGGACCATGCCACATAACTTAGGATAAGAAGTCAAACCAGACATTCCATTTGCAGACATGGGTTTTGGCTTGTTTGCCCCTCATTAGTGCTAAGCAGGAGATCTGATTTGGCTAGCTAATTCTATTAATATTTACCTTCCAAATTCCTTAACAAAGTCATTAAGTATATAAACCATCTCATAATTATATGTGCTTTGTTTTCTTGATGCAAATGTTAACATGTAATGCATACAGTTACAATGCCTTTAAATTCATATTTTTATTTGTCCCCAAGCAAAAGGTAATAATAATAATGAGGATCATCTTCCCAGTTTCAATACTAGAACTGGCACTTTCTGAATCTACAACACTACATTTTGACAATTTTCACTCAAAGCATTTGGATTAATATCTTTTGGCTTTTTTGTGGTGTTTCTTTTTGTTAGAAATGTTTCTTTAAACTTTGACGTAAAAGTCTACACATACGTTTTTTGGTTGTAGTTTTGGTATTGGTGGGAATATTTCAAATCCAGTGTCATCTAGGTAGAGGATTTGTTGTGGGCTTTATTTTCTAGGCTTCACTGTAACACTGAGTTCACATATATTTGTTGTATCAGGTTCGGTTTATTGAGCCTCATATAACTCAATTGATCATAACTAGTGATGGGCGGACCCAGACTGTAAAAGTCTCGATCTGCGTGGGTTCAAAAGAACCCAAGCACCGACCCTGGCCCCAAAGTTCTCAGGGAACTCCAGGTAATGATCCGGGTCCAGTCATCCAGGTAATTAAAAAAAAAAGAAAAAGAAAATAATAATAAAGCAAACGTGTTGTACTTAGCGATCCTCACGCAGCTGTAACTCTGCTTCCTGGTTTGCTCACTCTACTTCTGGGGCTGCTCATTACCTTCATGCATATGTACTGCTTTCCCGGCCCACTGGCAGTCCCAGTGTCTCTGATTGGTTGGAGTCAGACGTGCCTCCAGCCTGTGTGACAACGTGTCTGACTGCAACCAATCAGAGGAGCTGACTGCATCTAGATTGGTGTAAAAATACAGCGTTAATGTCCCATCACAATGACATCACTGCAACAAATCAGGACGGTTCAGCAGCTGTTTGGCTACAGCACTGTTACCATGATGTCAGAGATGCAGACAATTGTAGACAGCAGGCGCAACAGCAGGTTCTATTTTTTATTACAAAAAGGAGGCATCAGATACCAAGAGGATGTGAGCAGCCAGCCACATTATAAAGGGTACTTACATTACTACATCACCAGAAACACCATCAGTACATTAATACATCATGAGAACCAAGTTTTAAGTATTTGAGGATGATTTGGAGGGATTCTGCTCTGTTTCTGCTCTCAAAAAAAAGTTTAAACACACAGTAATATAGACTGGGTTTTTGGAGCAGAATTTAAGCAGAATCTCACCTAATTCTTCTCATAATCTCAAATCTCTAAATCTTGAGGATTTTTAAGTTTTACCATAGCCATTAAGCTTGTTTTGGATTGTTAATTGCTCTACATAATGTTCCCCCATACTGCCTCTCTTCATAAGGTCCCCCACCTTGACCATCTTCTCAATATTCCCCCCACACTGCCTCTCTACATAATGTCCCCCACTCTGCCTTTCTCCATAAGGTTCACACTGCCCCTCTTGATATTTTTCTCCCAAGCTGTTCCACTGCAAAATATTCCCTCCTATGCTGCTTCTCTGCAAAAAATCCCTCCCACAAACACTACTTCTCTGAATAAAGTACTCCCCTACTGCCTCTCACAAAACTGTGCCTCCTTTCACAATTGTACTTCCCTTATGTGCATTAACCCCCTCTCCCACTCATTCACATTGATAAAACACGTCATTTTCCACTCCTTGATGGAGCGCTTACCGATGCCTGATGTGCCTCTGTGGTGCTAGCAGCAGTGTGATGACGTCAGTAACGTGCTGATCTTATCATGTTACTGCACTGCAGTCCCGGTGCCACACTTTTCAAATGTATTCGTTTTTGAAAGATGCAAATACTGTGCATTTGATTAGAAAGGAGGGAGCGGACATGTCCCTGGGCCTAATATGGAGGCATAATCTCACAGTTATCACTACTCTCTCTTCAGCAGCATGCACGCTAGGCAGTAACTTGCCTTGCATACACAATTGAGCTGCACTGCTGCAATCAGCAGGACCAGGGGGCAGCACAAAGCAACACAGTGGGACACTCCCTGGCCCTGCTGATTTCAGCTGTGCAGTGTGTTTGTGTGTGCAAGACAAGCTAATGCTGCCTGGCATGCATGCTGCTGAAGAGTGGCAGTGACTTTAGGCTGAGTGGCCCACAACTGGGACTGGTCCTTCTAGCATTTGTTAGAAATGCCAGATGGCCAGAGATTCTGCTGTTTACATCACATAGGATACAACGAGACTGCTGTATATACATCACACAACAACTGTTATATACACTGATGAGCAAAAGGGTAACACGTTTTTGAACTTGTGGCTTTCAGGCTCCATGTTTCACCATCCATTACAGCTTTGAATGTGAGACAACCTTCAGTTTATAGTCAGTCATCCTGGCTACCTCATACATTAAGTTGTCTTGCAACTGTAGCGCCCCACGGGGCAGGTGTTTTAACCTACAACAATAAACGAGGTGGAGGAAAGCTTGACACGCCCAATGGAATAGGTCACCACACATCCATGGAGTGCCACGATATGAAATTCACCAGGTGGACTATAACTTGAATAGAAGGAAAAGATATCGGTACATCCAATGTAAAATAAATTCTTTCTTTATTGTCACATAGTATTAAAAAAGTCAATCCATATTTAGAAGACCCTGACGCTTTTCGGACGCAAAAAAAGCATCCTTAATCATAGGGTACCATTTTTAGCAAGCTCTAGACATTTAAATGAAATGGCGAGAACTTTGGGTCAATGTAGTAGAAGGTGATCCCCAAATGTTCCCTAATTTACAAAACCCTCCACCAGGCTTCAATCTACCAAGGAAAACATGATTTTATGTATAAGTGGGGAAAATATGACTCTCCGACCTGTGACTGTGGAGCAGATCGTCAAACTATCCAGCACATTGTTGAGGAGTGCCCCCTGAGATCCTACCATGGTGACAAGAAGGATTTCTATATTGTAAATGATAACGCTATTGCATATATAGAAAATCTTTATATTCAAATTTGATTTTTATCCTTTTGATATTTTTCAATCACTGTCTATTGTCTGGTGTTTATTTTTATATGATGGTAGGATATACGTTCATACGATTAAATTAAATAAATAAAATAAATAAATTTATAGGCAAAGATCAACAATATAGTTAGAGACAATAAGTAACACATGATTAAAATCACACACTAAAAACAAAAAAGTAGGATTGGACAAAAAGATCGTTGCAATTATAATGAGATTAAATATAACTTGCTCTATGTCATTGCTGAAAATATTATTAATGGTGTTTTAACCTATTCGTTGCTGGGCCGGGGGTGCAGATCCTCTGCGTCGTCACTGGGTGGCTTGGCTCGGTTATCCGAGGTGCACAGGAAGGAGGATAGGAGGGTGTTAGAGAGGATGGACGTGATAGTTGGAGGTTTAGGAAAGTGATCGTGACGCCACTTGTGGTACGTGGCCAGGGATAGGGCCGCCGCTGCAGAGTCTCTCACCGGGGCAGATGTTAGGTGCAGCTGGGATGGTATCACTCCTCACAGGCAGAGTGGGATTACTCTGGGAGGATGGCGGGGGTGGTGGTAGTCCCCGTTGGTGCTTTAGCGCTGGACGTCGGCGCCGGGTAAAGGAGAGGCAGAGACAGGGGCTGCGGTTCCAGGTGTTTTTAATCACAAGTCTTTCAAGTGCTGCCCAGGGTACCGTTCTCTACCACAATGGACTCCAGCCGATCCCGGATCCGTGAAAAATCAAGTCTGGTGGGTGTGTCAGTCTGTGAGCCCTTTCCTCCTTTGATGCGCTACGTATCGGATCCCCGTGGCGTGAAGCACTTGAGGGTCCCGGTGTCAGTAAAGTGTCCAATTCTGTATGCTGATAGCATGGTTCCGTTATGGGGCTGGTCCTCAACCCTGGATCCTATATGCTATTTGCTGCAGACTTGTGAGACAGGTCCGGTGACTTTTCGTAGCCATTCCCTGCGACCCTTGCAGAGTTGGTAGACAACGTGAAGTATGCCTGCCCTATTATTCTGTATCCCAACAGCGCCAGTCCGGTGAAAGCAGCTGCCCTGCTTCTCCCCAGCAACTGTGTTGAACGCCTTGGCCCACAGAGCTGCTCGCGGCACGTCCACACTGCTCTATGTCTGAAGCTGAACTCCCTGTTGTAGTTGTGTTGTGTGTTCTGAGCTGTTGCCCTCAGCCGCTGCCACCGACTTGTTTCACTACTATCACTAGGTCAACCTGCTTTTCCCACTGTGCTCCTGATTCCCCCTGGTGGTTGCTTCTCCCCGACCCTGATTGCCAAGTCCAGTGGATCTGGGGAGCCCCTGGTGCAGTGACATCCTGTAAACCCACCGCTGTAGTAGCCCCCTACTGTGACCCAACCCTGGCCCAGTCCCCATTGGGGAGGGAAACCCTGTGATTGTATGTTTATGTAAGTGTAAACCGGCCTTGACCTTCCTTGGAACCAGGATGAGTACTACACCCTAATGGGGGTGTAGTACCCTGTGGCGCCTAAAGCCGCAGGAGCGCCACAATTACGCCTATATTATGTACCCTAAAATGAATCTATCTATAATCAGATTTAGGTTAGGCTCAGATTACTGTATTTCTGGTCAGTGTGCTATCCATTATTGCAAAGCACTATACACAGACATCACACTAAGCAATATCAGTAAACGTGCAAGTACACATAAACAGTATTCTAAACAGACCTAAGATTACTGAGTTACTGTTTAGCAATTACACCAGCACTTAAATTCAAAATATTATTTACAAGTGCAAATTAAAGATTTTTACATTCAAATAAATAAACATTTTATTGATTCAGAAATGAACTTGTTTATGAACTGGATTAATGAAATTGCCTCACTGGCTTATGGTAACACATTAATTAATTTAAAATGATGGCTTCATGAAAAACTTGGATCAACTGTGTTTATTTTACTCATCATATATACCTTTAGACTACAAATTAACATAAAAATTAATTAATGTAAATGTATGACCATATACAGTACAGACCAAAAGTTTAGAAACACCTTCTCATTCAAAGAGTTTTTTTTATTTTCAGGACTCTGAAAATTGTAGATTCACATTGAAGGCATCAAAACTATGAATAAAATACTTAATAATTAAGTGTGAAACAACTGAAAATATGTTATATTCTAGGTTCTTCAAAGTAGCCACCTTTTGCTTTCATTACTACTTTGCACACTCTTGGCATACTCTTGATCAGCTTCAAGCGGTAGTCACCGGAAACGGTTTTCCAACAGTCTTGAAGGAGTTCCCAGAGATGCTTAGCACTTGTTGGCCCTTTTGCCTTCACTTTGCGGTCCAGCACACCCCAAACCATCTCAATTGGGTTCAGGTCTGGTGAGTGTGGAGACCAGGTCATCTGGCATAGCAGCCCATCACTCTCCTTCTTAGTCAAATAGCCCTTACACAGCCTGGAGGTGTGTTTGGCGTCATTGTCCTGTTGAAAAATATATGATGGTCCAACTAAACGCAAACCAGATGGAATAGCATGCCACTGCAAGATGCTGTGGTAGGCATGCTGGTTCTGTATGCCTTCAATTTTGAATAAATCCCCAACAGTGTCACCGGCAAAGCACCACACCATCACACCTCCTCCATGCTTCACGGTGGGAACCAGCCATGTAGAGTCCATCCGTTCACCTTTTCTACAAAGAAACGGTGGTTGGATCCAAAGATCTCAAATTTGGACTCATCAGACCAAAGCACAGATTTCCACTGGTCTAATGTCCATTCCTTGTGTTCTTTAGCCCAAACAAGTCTCTTCTGCTTGTTGCCTGTCCTTGGCAGTGGTTTCCTAGCAGCTATTTTACCATGAAGGCCTGCTGCACAAAGTCTCCTCTTAACAGTTGTTCTAGAGATGAGAAGGTGTGTCCAAACTTTTGGTCTGTACTGTATATACATATACAGTACAGATCAAAAGTTTGGACACACCTTCTCATTCAAAGAGTTTTCTTTATTTTCATGACTCTGAAAATTGTAGATTCACATTGAAGGCATCAAAACTATGAATAAAATACTTAATAAAAAAGTGTGAAACAACTGAAAATATGTCTTATATTTTAGGTTCTTCAAAGTAGCCACCTTTTGCTTTGATTACTGATTTGCACACTCTTGGCATTCTCTTGTTGAGCTTCAAGAGGTAGTCACCGGAAATAGTCTTCCAACAGTCTTGAAGGAGTTCTCAGAGATCCTTAGCACTTGTTGGCCCTTTTGCCTTCACTCTGCGGTCCAGCTCACCCCAAACCATCTTGATTGGGTTCAGGTCTGATGAGTGTGGAGGCCAAGTCATCTTGCATAGCACCCCATCACTCTCCTTCTTAGTCAAATAGCCCTTACACAGCCTGGAGGTGTGTTTGGGGAAGTGAGGATGTACAACTAATGTTAATAAGATTATCAGGCTTTCTATGGGAGGTGGGGGAGGGGGTAAAGTTAGCATGGGCTGGACCGGGATTAGGAGAGATATCACCTGAAAGAAGTAGCAGTAGAAGGAGAAAGATCAGATGGTTTTTGGACTTGTGGCATGGCTTTTTCTGCAAGACCCTGAAGCGTGATGAATTGAGATTATTCAGATAGGTGAAAAGAGCCTGGGAGCTGTACATGGGAGAGGGGAGGAGAGAGGGACTGATGTGGATGAGTGGTGATGGAGGGGGGACGAGGCAGTGAAAGTGGACAGTAAAAGCATATAGGATGATAGAGATAAAAATAATGGTCATGGTTGAATCAGAAGGTGTCAAAGAGTAGTTTACCTGACTCCTGCCCTGACTAACTGCCATTGAAATATCTGCATGGCACGTATGCAGGCACCTCACATGCGTGCACCCCTTAAGGAGCACACAACTATATAGGGCAGACTAGAGAAATAGGTAAGGGGGATTGTGGGTGCTCAGCTTGTTAAGGAAAATTAACAAATGCTGATCACACCAGGGGATGATTAAGGAATCAAAGGGAACAGGACACTTTTGACACCTGCCTGGACTCCAGTCTACACAGAATCTCACCTTTCACCATCAGATAAAATTTACAAACAGGAAGATACAGTCATACATCAGTGAGTATAATGCATAATGTAAAGATGACATAGCATAAGTCACAGTAAGCAGAGTTATATACCAGGACATAGATTCAGCAGAAGGAGAGGGGAGCAGACATTTCACTTCAGTAAGCAGAGTTTCCCATAGACTTACATTGCGCATCGAATATTCGCGAATAGTCGAATAGCGGCGATTTATTCGGCAAATATTCGCAAAGCTGAATATTTGAGATATTCAATCATCCCTAATAATAAGAAATACTAGTTAGAGAAATAGAGAAACAAGCTAGATCACTTGATGTCGGTGCACGGAATGGACACGGTCTCCTGAAACAACAGATGTATACGGAACATGAAGTCTAGCACTCATGATGATCTTTAATAATGGGAAATGTTATCATTCAAAGATGCATAAAATACAGCAGCAATCAAGGTAAAAATACATCTCACATTTTACACGTTTTAAGAATGTCAGTGCCTTCAATATTAGGCTATGTGCCCACGGGACTCTGTATCTGCGGATTTTTCTGCATCAAAATCCGCAGCTTTCCCCCGAAATTTCGTGTGGATTTGATGCGGATTTGACAAGGATTTTGTTGCGGATTTTGCGATTTTTTTTAATTCAATTGAATAGGCAAAATCTGCACGAAAATCTGCAACAATAATTGACATGCTGCAGATTTTTCCGCACGAAAATCCGCACGATTTCCACTGCGGAAAAATCCGTAGCGTGGGCACAGCATTTCCCAAATGCCATAGAAATGGCTGGGGAGTAGCTGTGCTGCAGACTTCTGGAAAATCCATGGCTTTTCCACGAGAAATCCGCAGCAAAATCCGCGCATTTTCCGCAGCGTGGGCACATAGCCTTAGTTAGGTGCATAAAAAAACAAACAGAAGAGCCAGACTATAAGTTAGTACACATGCAAAGTGTAAGATCACATTTAAATTGTTATTATTTCACAGGCAAAAGCCAAGAAAAAGAAAACAAAAGCAAAATAAGCATATACCACACAGAAAGTAAATATGTACTGTAAATAGTAATAATACACATAAATAACATAGGGTACTTAGTTAATGCTAATCTAATAAAAATGCATAAAATCCATCCCAACCCAACAAGGTGTACCCATCAGGACTGTCCTAAACTGTCTCTGGTATTAAAACCTTACTATGTGTCAAATGATGTAATTGTGAATAAGGGCAGAGCAGGAAACGGTCCTGACTGAGACGCCCATCCCATGGGAAGGTATACAGATGAAATACTTGGCTCAGAATGGAGGGCCACTAACCTGTTTGTACTAAGTACAATAAATTGTATCAAAACCAAAAAGATGAGCCAGTCTTTAAGCTGGTACACATGCTAAAGGGTAAGAGCACATTCACACAATGAGGATTTTACAGATAAAACCCAATAAATAAAAGAAAAACAAAATTAGCAAATACCCTACAGCAAGTAAATAAGTAAGTAGTAATAGTACACGTAAATAACATAAGGTACTCAGTTAACTCTAATTTGATCAAAAAAGCATAAAAGCTATTCCACCTCGCTAAGGTGTACCCACTAGAATGGTTCTAACCTGTCTCTAGTATTAAAACCTTACCATGTGCCATATGACGTGAATATTAATAAGGGCAGAGCAGGACTGTGTCCCAACTGAGACACCCATCCATGAGAAGCTACAAAAATAAAAAACTTGGCTGTTGCATTCCCAGTTCAGGTTTTTTTACAGTCTATGATAGTCCCTCCTGATTGGCCGCATTCTAACATTTGTAATTGATTTAGTCTTCTCCAGTATGTAAAAATGCGGTGGACATTTTATTGGCAATTAGTGCAAATCAAATAGTAAATTCTCTTAGAAATCATTGGAATCTGAACATTTCATAAAATTCAACTCAATTTCGATTTGGATTGAATCAACTCAATCATCTCTAGTGAAAACCTTTGCAGGACTAGAGGAACTACAATGTTGGCAATGAAGAAGAGGAGGAATTGTCCTGTAAGTCGTAGAATGGCGATGGAGCGGGACACAAACACCAAACTCTTTGCTTTGTATGTAAAAAAACTCAACAAAATAATGAAGGGTGTCTGGTGATTAGAGATGAGCGAACCGGTCGCGGTTCGGCTCGAGGTCGGTTCGCCGAACGGAGGTCCCGTTCGAGTTCGGTTCGTCGAACGTTCGACGAACCGAACTCGAACTGCATAGGAAACTATGGCAGGCAATCACAAACACATAAAAACACCTAGAAAACACCCTCAAAAGTGTCCAAAAGGTGACAAACAACTCACAACACAACACAAACACATGGGAAAGTGACAAGGACATATACTCATGCGAAAACAAAACAGCTGGACAAGGAAAAAGAGGAGGAGACACAGATATATGAGTATATGCAAGGAAACATCGATGCCATTACTGTGCAACTTGAGCCCTGCTCATTTTAGGCTTCCAATCTGGAAAAATTGCCTGAGCTTGCCACGTACGCCTTGGGGATCTTGTCGTGTCCTGCAGCCAGCGTTCTCTCGGAACCTGTCTTCAGTGCTGCTGGGGGTCTGCTGGCAGATAAGCACACGTGTCTGTCCACTGACAATGTGGACATGGCTCTCAGAGGACTTTTCTTCCCCTGGGTCAGCCAGGGGAGGCGAAAGGCACACGTATTTTTGAGAGTGCTTCATGCAAAGCATCTTTTTCATTTTGAAAAGGGGAGTCAAGTGATGCCAGTCAAGTGGGGTGTGTGTGGCCCAATTAGTGGAAACGAGGGAGACTGTGGTTGGAGTCCCCTCGCTTTTGAAAAAAGAACCAAGAAGAACAAGTCATGGCTCTCAGAGGACTTTTCTTCCCCTGGGTCATCCAGGGGACAGGAAAGGCACGCGTATTTTTGAGAGTGCTTCATGCAAAGCATCTTTTTCATTTTAAAAAGGGGGATCAAGTGATGCCAGTCAAATGGGGTGTGTGTGGCCCAATTAGTGGAAACGAGGGAGACAGTGGTTGGAGTCCCCTCGCTTTTGAAAAAAGAACCAAGATGAACAAGTCATGGCTCTCAGAGGACTTTTCTTCCCCTGGGTCATCCAGGGGACGGGAAAGGCACGCGTATTTTTGAGAGTGCTTCACTCAAAGCATCTTTTTCTTTTTCAAAAGGGGGGTCAACTGATGCCAGTCAAGTGGGGTGTGTGGCCCAATTAGTGGCAACGAGGGAGACTGTGGTTGGAGTCCCCTCGCTGTGTTTCTAAAAGAACCAAAATGAACAAGTCATGGCTCTCAGAGGACTTTTCTTCCCCTGGGTCATCCAGGGGACGGGAAAGGCACGCGTATTTTTGAGAGTGCTTCATGCAAAGCATCTTTTTCATTTTGAAAAGGGGGATCAAGTGATGCCAGTCAAGTGGGGTGTGAGTGGCCCAATTAGTGGAAACGAAGGAGACTGTGGTTGGAGTCCCCTCGCTTTTGAAAAAAGAACCAAGATGAACAAGTCATGGCTCTCAGAGGACTTTTCTTCCCCTGGGTCATCCAGGGGACGGGAAAGGCACGCGTATTTTTGAGAGTGCTTCATTCAAAGCATCTTTTTCTTTTTCAAAAGGGGGGTCAACTGATGCCAGTCAAGTGGGGTGTGTGTGGCCCAATTAGTGGCAACGAGGGAGACTGTGGTTGGAGTCCCCTCGCTGTGTTTCTAAAAGAACCAAGATGAACAAGTCATGGCTCTCAGAGGACTTTTCTTCCCCTGGGTCATCCAGGGGACAGGAAAGGCACGCGTATTTTTGAGAGTGCTTCATGCAAAGCATCTTTTTCATTTTGAAAAGGGGGATCAAGTGATGCCAGTCAAGTTGGGTGTGTGTGGCCCAATTAGTGGAAACGAGGGAGACAGTGGTTGGAGTCCCCTCACTTTTGAAAAAAGAACCAAGATGAACAAGTCATGGCTCTCAGAGGACTTTTCTTCCCCTGGGTCATCCAGGGGACGGGAAAGGCACGCGTATTTTTGAGAGTGCTTCATGCAAAGCATCTTTTTCATTTTGAAAAGGGGGATCAAGTGATGCCAGTCAAGTGGTGTGTGTGTGTGGCCCAATTAGTGGAAACGAAGGACACTGTGGTTGGAGTCCCCTCGCTTTGGAAAAAAGAACCAAGATGAACAAGTCATGGCTCTCAGAGGACTTTTCTTCCCCTGGGTCATCCAGGGGACGGGAAAGGCACGCGTATTTTTGAGAGTGCTTCATTCAAAGCATCTTTTTCTTTTTCAAAAGGGGGGTCAACTGATGCCAGTCAAGTAGGGTGTGTGTGGCCCAATTAGTGGCAACGAGGGAGACTGTGGTTGGAGTCCCCTCGCTGTGTTTCTAAAAGAACCAAGATGAACAAGTCATGGCTCTCAGAGGACTTTTCTTCCCCTGGGTCATCCAGGGGACAGGAAAGGCACGCGTATTTTTGAGAGTGCTTCATGCAAAGCATCTTTTTCATTTTGAAAAGGGGGATCAAGTGATGCCAGTCAAGTGGGGTGTGTGTGGCCCAATTAGTGGAAACGAGGGAGACTGTGGTTGGAGTCCCCTCGCTTTTGAAAAAAGAACCAAGATGAACAAGTCATGGCTCTCAGAGGACTTTTCTTCCCCTGGGTCATCCAGTGGACGGGAAAGGCATGCATATTTTTGAGAGTGCTTCATTCAAAGCATCTTTTTCTTTTTCAAAAGGGGGGTCAACTGATGCCAGTCAAGTGGAGTGTGTGTGTCCCAATTAGTGGCAACGAGGGAGACTGTGGTTGGAGTCCCCTCGCTGTGTTTCTAAAAGAACCAAGATGAACAAGTCATGGCTCTCAGAGGACTTTTCTTCCCTTGGGTCATCCAGGGGACAGGAAAGGCACGCGTATTTTTGAGAGTGCTTCATGCAAAGCATCTTTTTCATTTTGAAAAGGGGGATCAAGTGATGCCAGTCAAGTTGGGTGTGTGTGGCCCAATTAGTGGAAACGAGGGAGACAGTGGTTGGAGTCCCCTCGCTTTTGAAAAAAGAACCAAGATGAACAAGTCATGGCTCTCAGAGGACTTTTCTTCCCCTGGGTCATCCAGGGGACAGGAAAGGCATGCGTATTTTTGAGAGTGCTTCATGCAAAGCATCTTTTTCTTTTTCAAAAGGGGGGTCAACTGATGCCAGTCAAGTGGGGTGTGTGTGGCCCAATTAGTGGCAACGAGGGAGACTGTGTTTGGAGTTCCCTCGCTGTGTTTTACATGATTTTCGAAGGGCATGACATGCCTAAGAGGTTGAGTTTCATCATCTGCAACTTGTTGGCAACAGAAAGGCTGCCTTTACACCCTTTTGAGACCGAGGATTTTCGAGACCTTATGCCCATTGCAGTGCCCCAAGAGCCGATGGCTAGTTGTCACTCCTTTTCCAAGAAAGGCGTGCCCGCGCTACCACAGCAGGTCGCACACAACCTCACCGATTGCTTGAGAAACTCTGTGTGTGACAGGGTGCATTTCAACACAGATACTTGGACCAGTAAGCATGGACAGGAGAGTTACATGTTGCTGACTGGGCACTGGGTAACTATGGTGAGAGATGGAGAAGGGTTTGCTGTACAAGTCTTGCCGTCTACACGACTTATGTGTCAATCCTTCATCTGTATGTACAAGTTCCTCCACTGCTTCTGCCTCCTCAACCTCGTGTGGGTCCTCCACCTCGGCCCAAACCCTGTGTGGTCAGGCCACCCGCGTTGTAACTGCGCCCAAGGAATCCTACACACCTCCTTACTATGCTGGCAGCAGAGCTCAAGGCCATCAGGCGGTCAAATGTTTACTTTGAAATGTAGGGGAAATGTGAGGAATTGTGGACAGTTAGCGCTGGAGAGTGAGACCGAGTTTCATCAATGGTTGTCTCCACTCAACCAGCAGCCAGGGAAGGTCGGGTGCGACAATGATGCAAACCAGTCTGCGACCCTTCTTCAGGGCAATGTGGCACACGTGCCTTGTATGGCTTACGTGTTGAACCTGGTTGTCCAGCAATTTTTAAAACACTATCCCGGCCTACATGGCCTTCTGACCAGGCACGGTGTAACGCCTGCCTGGATCAACACACTCAGATGAGCTGTAAAGGATAGGCTAGAGGCAAGCCACTCACCAAGCTGGACACCCAGAACCCTGAAACCCTTTAACCCCTATACAGTGATTTGGAATTACACAGAGCCCAAGTTGATCAATGCCTGTGGAAGGCTGCAGTTCCAGAGAATAGTAGTCATGCAGGGTCAAAAACATTAATTGAGGAAGAGGAACATCATGGGATGGCCAGGACTTAATCACAAAACAAGCAGAGGTGAAATGCGGATCGGCCAACGAGGTACATAAACAGCAAGCAGGAAAAGTAGTCAGGTAACAAGCACACAAACTCATAAAACTGAACTGGGGGTAACAGTAACAAGAGGTTCATAGCTTTGTCTGGCAGTGGTCTGCAGACAGGAGGGGCCTAAAAAAGGGTGTGGTGTCTTCCCATTGGTTGTAGCTGAATGATGGTACTTCATCTGTGAGATACCCACCACCTACATTCAGCCTGTGGTTCTGTATCTGTCAAGGTAACGCAACCCAGTGGGTGACCATAACCTGCGTCCACCTGCGCCACAGGCATCGACTCCTTTCCCATCATCATCACTATGCACGAAAGGAACACGTTGTCACCTGGCGACCGGAGTACAAATTCATTGAGTGGACTACGTTGGTGACTTAACAGCCGTGTGCGGCAATGATGCAAACCTGTCTGCCTCCCTTCGTCAGGGCAATGTGACACACGTGCCTTGTATGGCTCACGTGTTGAAACTGATTCTCCAGCAATTTTTAAAATACCATCCCATTGGTTGTAGCTGAATGATGGTACTTCATCTGTGAGATACCCACCACCTACATTCAGCCTGTGGTTCTGTATCTGTCAAGGTAACGCAACCCAGTGGGTGACCATAACCTGCGTCCACCTGCGCCACAGGCATCGACTCCTTTCCCATCATCATCACTATGCATGAAAGGAACACGTTGTCACCTGGCGACCGGAGTACAAATTCATTGAGTGGACTCCGTTGGTGACTTAACAGCCGTGTGCGGCAATGATGCAAACCTGTCTGCGGCCCTTCGTCAGGGCAATGTGACACACGTGCCTTGTATGGCTCACGTGTTGAAACTGATTCTCCAGCAATTTTTAAAATACCATCCCGGCCTACATGGCCTTGTGCAGCGGGCACGCTGCTATGTGCTCACTTTCATCCTTCGCACCCAGCAGCTCAACAACTTTCATCTCTCCTGAAGTCTTAGGGTCTGGCGGTTAAACGCCGGAAATGCGATGTTCCGACACGCAGGAATTGGAATCTGCACATGTTGCAGCGTCTGTGGCAGCACCGCAGAGCCCTGCTGAAATACGGTATGACGTATACCCTGGGCTAACCTGATCCAGAGGTGGTGCAGATCACGCTGCTGGAGTTTTGTCAGATCAAGGACCTATGCACCCTTCTACACAGTTTACAAATGTCGACGAAGATGTTTAGCACTAGCGATGCCATTCTCAGCGTGACAATTCTGGTCATCTACAAGATGGAGCACACTGTAAGCATTATTCGGAGTCAGGTGTTGGTCCAAGAGGAAGGGGAGGAAGTACAGGAGGAGTCATATGCAGAAGGGATAATAAGATGTACAAGGTCCATACGGTGAGCGGCACCTAGGCGGCAGTCATGGTGGGGGATAGGGATTAACAAGGGTGCATAGTATCAGCAAAAATTGTTGAGGAAGGTGCAGGAGCCCATGAAGAAATGGAGGACGAACTTGCGATGGGCATGGAAGACTCAGCAGATGAGTGAGAGCTTGCTCACATTTCAGTTGTGCGAGGTTGGGGGGAGAGGGCAGAGGAAGGAGGCACGATTCTCACCTCTCTGCCACCAACAAACCAAGGACTTGGTCCTCCTGGATGCACAAGACACATGAGCGCCTTCTTGCTGCACTACCTACAACATGACCCTCGGATTGTATGAATTCGAAGTAATGCTGACTACTGGGTTGCCACACTGTTAGATCCTCGGTACAAGACCAAATTTGGCTTACTAATTCCTGCCATAGAAAGGGACGCACATATACAGGAGTATCTGCAGAAGGTTGTACGGATTCTTAGATCTGCTTTTATCAGTAAACACCAGTGCTGCACAGAGTGAATCTCAACGCTTTGTCATGGATAGGAGGAAATGGTCTTTTACTTGTCCACATTTGAGGGACCGAGGGCTGGCTGCTGTGCTGAGACGACATTGAGTACGGTGTCCCTGCAGAGTTGCACTTTTGGTCATATACCAAATGAGTTGAAAAAGGACAGATGCTGGTGGAAAGGGGAACAGGTGTGTTGGAAAGGGGAAAAAAGTTTTTGTCCATGGGTTTGTTGGTTAAGCAAAAGTAACATTTGATGAAGAAACACCATCTGTTACGGTGGGACTGGCAGATTTGGATAAGGTGGTATATACTATGTTACCGCTATATAACGAAAATTAATTAAATTAAAGAAAAGAAAGAGAAAGGTATATATCCCCATCAGCAGTCAATGTCCACCGTGCTCCCAGATGGAAAAGGAGAGGTTGGCAACTGGAAGGTTAGGTGGAGGATACAGAGCTGTGTGGCTATGAAACTAATAGTTGTCTGAACCGAGTTAGACGCCACTCGGATCTTGAGAGTGGGAGCCCTGTTAGCATCACAGGGTCCACACGCCCACCCAGCCCAGGAACTCCCTGTTAACATCACAGGGGCCATTGAGTATGCTGACCGTGTGCATTGGGGCCACACCTGTGGACAGCAGGCGCATCAGCAGCAGCAAGCCTATTAATGCCACTGGGCTGCACAAGCAGGACTTGTAGGACAGGAGCTGGTCTTAACCGTTCTGCGTTACCAACTGTGGTGGCGGCCTGCATCGACGCCCTATCCCTGCCTACCTCTGGCCTAAAGCCGCAATGGGTTCAACACATGGAGGTGTGCTCTTTCGGAGCATAATAGAAGACTGCGCACCTCCTTGTTGGCTCCAGCCCGTTTTATAACCTTGGTCCGCCCTAAACCAGGGTGGACCACAATGCACCTCCTGGAGACAAAAGCAGAGTGACACGTCATGAGTGGCATAACTAGCGTCCTATTTGGAACCGAAACTTCAATAATGACCTCATGGCTGCCACGACACAAACACCTCACCAGTTATCATCTGACCATCAATAATGAGGTGACAAGTCATAGGGGCGGGCCTCTGCAAGCCATTTGGGAGTGGCCTAGCCACATCGTCAGGACACCTGATGCCCTGTGGTCTATATGGGCCCCCCACATCAGGGGCAGGGCCAAAGAGTTCATTACCGGACCTAGTCTCTGATGCAGTAAGTGCCTGAGCATGCTCAGTAGCATGAAATACAGTCTCTGAAAAAAGACTATCAGCTTTAGCATGGTGTCTAGGCACAAAACAGGACTTAGACCCGACACGGAATGCAAGTACCTGTGCAAAGAGGCTTTTCGCACTAAGTGTGGGAACATGCGCTGTATCCTGAAATGAAGACTTAGCCTCAGGAATGGCACAGTCAGGCTGAGCATACTTACTAGGCGAAACACTGTAGTTAGGCTGCAGCTGGGTTAAATCGGCACACGCATGCGCACTAGCTGCCTCTCCACACTTAGACGTGGAGGAGAAATTGCTCTTTGGGTGTGGACTTGGAGATGCTGTCTATGAACAGAAGGAAAAGCTAAAGGAAGCATCACTTTCTATCCCTCCGAATTATCAAATGCAGCAAGGAATTCCCTGAGTTTGCTATAAAATTAGCGCAGCAAAATGTGCATGAGGGTGTCATGCAGAGGTGCTGTAAATAGCTTGGCACCTGTGGGGCACAAATGGAGTACAACAGCCACTTTTTGTATGCCACTAAGTTGCAGCAGTTTTTGCTATTATTATAGCTTTTAAAAACAGAGCAGGAGGGTGTCATGCAGAGGTGCTGCACATAGATTTGCACCAGTGGGGCACAAATGGAGTACAACAGCCACTTCTTGTATGCCACTAAGTTTACTCAATTTTTGGTATTCTAATGTCTTAGTAAGTAACAATGAGTTTGAGTGTGCAATGCAGGCAGAGGTGCTGTAAATATCTTTGCACTAGTGGGACAATACAGAAGTCCAACAGCCACTTTTTGTATGCCACTAAGTTGCAGGAGTTTTTGCTATTATTATAGCTTTTAAAAACAGAGCAGGAGGGTGTCATGCAGAGGTGCTGCACATAGATTTGCACCAGTGGGGCACAAATGGAGTACAACAGCCACTTCTTGTATGCCACTAAGTTTACTCAATTTTTGGTATTCTAATGTCTTAGTAAGTAACAATGAGTTTGAGTGTGCAATGCAGGCAGACGTGCTGTAAATATCTTTGCACTAGTGGGACAATACAGAAGTCCAACAGCCACTTTTTGTATGCCACTAAGTTGCAGCAGTTTTTGCTATTATTATAGCTTTTAAAAACACAGCAGGAGGGTGTCATGCAGAGGTGCTGTAAATAGCTTGGCACCTGTGGGGCACAAATGGAGTACAACAGCCACTTCTTGTATGCCACTAAGTTGCTGCAGTTTTTGCTATTATTATAGCTTTTAAAAACAGAGCAGGAGGGTGTCATGCAGAGGTGCTGTAAATAGCTTGGCACCTGTGGGGCACAAATGGAGTACAACAGCCACTTTTTGTATGCCACTAAGTTGCAGCAGTTTTTGCTATTATTATAGCTTTTAAAAACAGAGCAGGAGGGTGTCATGCAGAGGTGCTGTAAATAGCTTGGCACCCGTGGGGCACAAATGGAGTACAACAGCCACTTTTTGTATGCCACTAAGTTGCACCAGTTTTTGCTATTATTATAGCTTTTAAAAACAGAGCAGGAGGGTGTCATGCAGAGGTGCTGTAAATAGCTTGGCACCTGTGGGGCACAAATGGAGTACAACAGCCACTTCTTGTATGCCACTAAGTTGCAGCAGTTTTTGCTATTATAATGGCTTAGTAACAATGAGTTTGAGTGTGCAATGCAGGCAGACGTGCTGCAAATATCTTTGCACTTGTGGGACTATACAGAAGTCCAATAGCCACATTTAGGATGCCACTAAGTTCACTCAGTGTTTGCTAGTATAATGGCTTAGTTATAATGAGTTTGAGTGTGCAATGCAGGCAGACGTGCTGCAAATATCTTTGCACTGGTGGGACTATACAGAAGTCCAATAGCCACGTTTAGGATGCCACTAAGTTCACTCAGTGTTTGCTAGTATAATGGCTTAGTTATAATGAGTTTGAGTGTGCAATGCAGGCAGAGGTGCTGCAAATATCTTTGCACTAGTGGGACAATACAGAAGTCCAACAGCCACGTTTAGGATGCCATTAAGTTCACTCAGTGTTTGCTAGTATAATGGCTTGGTAACAATGAGTTTGAGTGTGCAATGCAGGCAGACGTGCTGCAAATATCTTTGCACTAGTGGGACTATACAGAAGTCCAATAGCCACGTTTAGGATGCCACTAAGTTCACTCAGTGTTTGCTAGTATAATGGCTTAGTAACAATGAGTTGGAGTGTGCAAAGGGCAGGAGGGTACAGTGGCAGGGTTGTAGGTCTCTGGGTAGAGGAAAGGAAGCCTGCCTTTCTATCCCTCCTAATGGGGAAATGCAGCAAGGAAATCCCTGACCTTAGCTACACAGATGCTGTCATCTTGTGTAGCTGTTAAACTCTGTTTTCACGGACCTGTCACCTATGACTCTGACCCTGCCGGTATGAGCCCTTAAAAGGACTGATAGAAAGTGCTATCCCTAAGCTGTCCAGCACTGTGTATGGAGCGTATACAGCAGTATCGGCGATAGGAGCTGCGCCAGTGATGTCTGACACCAAGGACGCAGAAGGCAAATAATGGCGTGCTGGAGGAAAATGTCCGGTTTAATAATGCAGGGACATGGGACATGGACATCCTATCACACATGCCGTTGCTTCTCTGGCTAAAAGTCCACTTAGCTGTGTGTGTGTCTGGGATTGGCTGAGATGCTGGCCCGCCCCACTACACGCGCACGCTTAGGGAAGGAAGACAAGGAAAAAAAAAAATGGCGATCGCCATTATACATACAGCAGTGATCTGAATGCGCTGTTCCCGCACACTATACACTGAAATTTCATAATAGTGTGAGTCACAGAGTGACTTACACTATTACAGCGGAAAGCCAGCTAGGAATTAGCTGGGTTTTTTGCTGCTAGAACCGTTCTCGAACGTATCTAGAACTATCGAGCTTTAGCAAAAAAGCTCAAGTTCTAGTTCGATCTAGAACAACCCCCAAAATCACTGGAGCCGCGAACTGGAGAACCTCGAACCGCGAACCGCGCTCAACTCTACTGGTGATCCTTGCCTGTCTTTTCTATACACTGAACATTGATTTCAGTCAATCTTGTTGTATTTCCAAATATATTGTTCAGTGCTTTGGAATATGATTTGCAATTTATAACTTCACCCAACCACTAACCATGAGTGGAAAAAAGTTTTTGTGTTATGATTCCTATTCTCTGAAAAACGGCCAAGAAAGCAGAAAAATCTGCCGGGGTATGTAAACTTTTGAGCACAACTGTATAATACTAAAATTATCTTTCCCTGCTTTTTTCTTTTTTAGCATTTTACAATATAAACATTGCAGACTATTGGTTAGCAAGAACATTTGGACCTTTGAGCAGGCAGACCAGTGAGAGTTTAAAGGTCCTTCACATAAAAAAACATTTCTTCATGATGAAGCAAAATATTTTTTTTTGATTTAGCATTTTTATCTTGGCAAGGCTCATAATTCAGTTAAGATCAGAAATGAAACTGAGTGTGAATGTTTAAATTAGAGAAATATTTAAGCTCTATCTGAAAGAAATACACATTTTCAGTGGTCTGGTTACAGTCAATATAAGACAAAAATGTGAGCATTTCACTTGGACAAGAAAATGAAGCGATGAAGTTTTGGCTATTACACTTTTCACAACTTTCTATAGCATTATATCAACAAACGGCCAAGGTATGTAGTGGACTGTCAGTCCAAGAATAACCAATCTGTGTGACGTGCAGAATGTTGAAGGCTGTTTTTGCCAGAGCGATAATATTTAGATAAAATCACAGCATCTTTTGTAGGCCAGGTGCCACCGTTAAGCATGGCAGATGAACTGAGGACTACCACATACATAGGTTGGGAGATTCCCGCCTTTCGAGGCTTAAGTATTTTTGAATATAAACTAGTCTAAATATTTTTAGATTCTGATCCTTGTTCTTAAGGGTGTTTAAACTATGTTGTCTTTTTGATGAGTTCTCAAATGTAAATTGCACTGATTGATTTATGGCCATTTCTTTTGTATGTTGTGTACTATAAGAGAAGCGTAAGATTGCACAGCTGTTACTGACCAAACTGAACTGATCGACTCAAGAGCTTATGGTCTATTTAAATAACTAGTATGATCTTTGCTGGACAATAAAGTCACAGTAAATTAGGCTAAGTTCACACACTGCGTTTTTTTGACGCTGCGTTTTTGTGCGTTTTTGGCCGCTAAAAATGCACAAAAACGCACCCGCGTAAAAAAAAAACGCATGCATTTTTACCGCGATTTGGTCCGTTTTTGGCTGCGTTTTGCTGCGTTTTTGATCTCTGCGTTTTTCTGCGGTTTTCCAATGCATTGCATGGGTGGAAAACGCAGAAAAACGCAGGAAAGAATTGACATGTCCATTTTTTTTTTAAGCTCAAAAATGCAGCTTAAAAAAACAGTTGTGTGCGGATAGCAAAATTGAAAACTCATAGACTTTGCTGGGGAAGCAAAGTCATGCAGTTTTGAGGCCAAAAACGCACCCGAAAAACGCGCAAAAATGCCGCGAAAAACGCACTGTGCGCACATAGCCTTAGGGGTGCTTCACACACAGCAAGATCGCTGCTGAGATCGCTGCTGAGTCACGGTTTTTGTGACGCAGCAGTGACCTCATTAGTGATCTCGCTGTGTGTGACACTGAGCAGCGATCTGGCCCCTGCTGTGAGATCGCTGCTCATTACACACAGCCCTGGTTCGTTTTTTTATTGTTGCTCTTCCGCTGTGACGCACAGATCGCTGTGTGTGACAGCGAGAGAGCGACGAAATGAAGCGAGCAAAGAGCAGGAGCCGGCATCTGGCAGCTGCGGTAAGCTGTAACCAGGGTAAACATCGGGTAACCAAGGTGGTTACCCGATATTTTCCTTCGTTACCAGCCTCCGCCGCTCTCACGCTGCCAGTGCCGACTCCCTGCTCTCTGCACATGTAGCTGCAGTACACATCGGGGTAATTAACCCGATGTGTACTGTAGCTAGGAGAGCAGGGAGCCAGCGCTAAGCAGTGTGCGCAGCTCCCTGCTCTCTGCACATGTAGCGATGTTATGATCGCTGCTGCGTCGCTATGTTTGACAGCTAAGCAGCGATCATAACAGCGACATACAAGGTCGCTGTTGCGTCTCAGAAAATGGGGACGTAACAGCGACGTCGTTGTCGCTGTTGCTATGTATGAACCCAGCTTAAGATGACCTTATAGTATTTATTATAAATAGAGTTGAGTGAGCACCTAACTATTTGTACTCGCTATACTCATAACGAATACGGTCTAATACTCGCGTATTCATTCCGAATAGCTTGTGCAATGCAAGTCAATGGGGAAAAACTCACAAAGTAATGAGTAACCCAAATGCCACACTATTCGTGTGAGTAGCAAATAGTGTGGCATTCGGGTTACTCGTTACAGTGCGAGTTTTTCCCCATTGACTTGTATTGCACATGCTATTCGGAAAGAATACGCGATTAGTAGACAATACTCATTATGAGTATAGCGAGTATAAAACATTGCTCATTTACTCAGAAATGTACTATTAAAGAATGTATGGAAGCCCCACAAATTGTCTTAACATCATTTACTAAATGATCCAAATGGGACTTATGTGCTATTGTCCCAAGTGTACCCTTAAAATATCACACTGTCTATGTTCAGACAATTGGTTCTCATTTGATGGATTGTTGAATGTGCTAAATAGGCAATCTATAAATATATTGTTTATAAAAAAGTTGTCTTACTCTCAAAAAATTACTCCAAAATTATGACCACTAGACGTCTCTTGTTTTCTCCAACTGGCTGTCTAATACATATAGTCAATTGTAATTTATCTCTTGTAGCATATAAACTAAGATGAATTTTAGGAATTTGCTCTTGCTTTCCTGTTCGATTGCATATATGTATAACATTTTGGGGGTGTGGAAGCCATGTGACCAAGGCAGGGCAATGCATGCAGGAAAGTAATTGAAAGGAAGTTCCTGGACATATCCTTCTGGCAGGATACTGATAAAGAAGAGCCACCCATTCAAAGGGGATGATAAGTTGTAGCGTATTAGGAAAGTTTCAATTTGCTACTGTTACCAAAACATATTGAAGATACAGTTAGATAATCAATTTGTGCTTAAAGTGCAGACTGTCAGCTTTAATTCGAGTGTATTCACATCCTAATTGGAGTAAGGGTTTAGGAATTGCAGTTTTTTTTAAATATGTAACCACTTCAAGACCTTGTATAATAATGTTAACCCTTTGCGATCGTCTAGCTGAAGTGATCAATAATGATCAAAGCAAATAGAAGTTTCAGAGGTACAGAGGGCTGCTTTTCTTACATCTCCCGGACCTTCAGTGTCACGATCATGGAGTACCTGAGGGTTGTCATGGCAACCAGAGGTTACATGACTCCAGGTCTGCCATGTATAGTAAACTGTGAGACCTAGCCTGCAGCAGGATCTGACAGACGATCTGAAGCCTGAAACTGCCAGAATAATGCATTGCTGTATTGCTGCTGTATGACAATGCATTATACCAATATCAGACTAAGAAAACCTAAAGTCCCATTTAGGGATTAGGTAAAAAAAAGTTAAGAAAAGTAAACAAACCTTGCAAAATATAAAAAAAACAAACAAACAAAAATTATACCCAAAAATACATTTATTTGTATAAAAACAAAAATAAACAGAAAAAAGTGCATGTATTTGGTATCACGGCATCTGGCCTGACCTGATCTATAAAACTGTCACACTATTTAACCCCTTCAATGACCAGTTTAAAAAAAAGGCATAAAAAAAGATTTTTAATCATACTGCTGAAAAAAAGTGTAATAAAATGCAATCAAAAAGTTGAACATAAACAAAAATGGTATTACTGAAAACTACATCTTGTCCCGTAAAAAACGATCTGCCACACATCACTAGAAAAATAAAAAAGTTACAGCTCTGAAAATACAGCAATGCAAAACATTTTTTTTCCTAAAAAATTGTTTTTATTGTGTAAAAGCGGCAAAACATAAAAAAATGACATAAATAGTAGTGACATAAATAGTAAAATGACATAAGTAGTATTGGTGTAACTGTATCGACCCAAGGAATAAACCTGTGTTGTTACTTTTACCAAACAGTGAACAGCATAAAAAAAAAAAAAAAAATCGCAAAAAACAATTCCTGAATTGCCGTTTCATGTTAAAACTATACTAAAATGAGAATAATAAATGATCCAAAAATGTTATGTGCCCGAAAATGGTACCAATAGAAACATCAACTCATCCTACAGAAAACAAGACCTCACATGGATGGCTTTCGAAACACGACATGGCGTCCGCTATTTATTCCAGAGAATTATGCACTCTAAAATTCAAATGCCGCTCCTTGCCTTCCAATCCCTGCTGTGCACCCAAATAGTAGCATTCCAACCCATATGAGGTATCAGCATACTCAGGAGAAATTGCAGAATACATTTTATGGTCCATTTTTTCTTGAAACCCTTGTGGAAAAGAAAGCTGCCTGGTTGAAGTAACAATTTTGTCTTAAAAATGTATTTTTTTATTTTCATGACTTATCATTATAAACTTCTGTGAAGCCCCCAGGGGTTCAAGGTGCTCACCAAACATCTAGATATATTCCATAAGGGGTCTAGTTTCCAAAATAAAGTCACTTGTGGGGGAGCTCCACTGTTTTGGCACCTCAGGGGACTCCAAATGTGGCATGGTGTCCGCTAATGATTCCAGCCAATTTAGCTTTCAAAAAT